>NW_023270377.1:103220032-103262009 GCF_011800145.1 Mirounga leonina
TGAGCCGAAGGCAGTCGCTTAACCAACTGAGCCACCCAGGCGCCCGGTAAGTTATTTTTTAATCAATTTTCTGTTTCCATATATAATTTCTTTATTAGTGAGTTTTACTGTTAGTTTTTTTCCCCTAAATGATTAATTTGTATTTTATCTTCAACCCTTTCTTTACTTCAGTTAATTTGGTTGTTATTTTTCAACTTTTTGTGCAAATCTGCAATGAGATTCTATTTCACTTTCATTATTTCTTTTCTGCTCATATGAGTATTTAAAACTCTATTTCCTCTGAGCATTTTTTCTCCTGCATCTTGGTTCTGAAATGTAGTGTTTTCATTATCATTGCCTCCTAGAAATTTTGCAATTTGAATTTGTATTTACCTTTTGACCTGAGACTTGTTATGAAGAGACTGAAGTTTTTCATGAATATCAAACATTATGTTTATCAAGTATAATGTACACGTTATGATTTCAAACACGTGGGAAGGTCTACTGTCTGCACAGTGAAGATGGATTGGTGGGGAACAGGCTGTGGAGACCGCTCTCTGTTGGGGTTTGCTTCTGTTCCAAGATACATTTTAGGTTGTTTGAAATTGATCAATGTGGTAGCCCATACAAAGAAGAAGATGGCTGTTAGAATGAAACAAGCAGATAGATTTGGAGTGTATAAAGGGAGTGTGATGAAATTTTCTTGGTGATTCATTGAAAGTACTGCCCGTGGCTGAGAAAGGAGCCAAGGTTGTTGACCGAGGCTCAGGCTTGGGCCACTGAACAGGTGGAGGAGCTACTCACCAAAGCAGGCACAGACCAATGAAGGACAGGCTTGGCGAGAAAGACAAGAAGTGTGAGATATCAGTGTTTAGGTGCCTGGAAAATATACATGGAAGAATGTTCTCAAGACAGTTGGGTAAAGAAAGGAGTGTGGGGTTGGAGACACATTTTAGAGTCATTAGCAATAGGGTGGGAATTCAATACGTGGAACTGGCTGAGGGAAGAACTTTAAAATAATAATAAGGAAGGACTGAGGAGGGGACCCAGAGAGCTCCAGGCATTTATGGGATGAGCAGAAGATTCATAACCCGTGAGGGAGGCTGAGAAGAAGGAGCCGCTCTCTCTTCCCACTGAATGGTGACTGCCTTGAAGCAGACACAGAATCTGAAACATGGAAAGTCAATGGGAAAGTGGTCATTAAATGAGTACATAAGTGAGAGTGTGGGCAAAGCAATTTTTCAGAACTAAGGAAAATTATAAATCTGTTGTGCTCATTTAATCAATAAGAAAATTAAATCATGAAGTGAGTGGCGCTTCAGTTGGTACCGCCAGGGAAGGACTAACCTCTGTAGAGAACCCCATGGATCCATCAGTGGCGTTCTTACCCAGCGGTAAAATACAGCCTCTCTCAGTCACTCTGGCTGTGCTTTACCACCCAGCCAGCACGATCATTTTGATAGCTAGTTATTTTACTAAGTTATCAGTAAGCAGGTAATAGCCCCTCAGTTCCATCAAAACAGTCAAATTAGATGTACATGTAGACACAGCCTTCCTTTGCCAAGGTGTATTACATGGAAAGGGATGAATTAGAAGATAGAACAATAGCACCCTGTATATGAATGATGTGGCATCTGTCTCCAGTGAAAACACATAGTGTTTATGGAGTAGGAATTGTCACCGAAGCTTGGAATAGCTTTGAACGAAAACCTGAACATGCTAACTTCATCGCGGTAATTGAAACTGTTTCGTTTGATCTAGGAAAACCTCTTCAGCGGCCTTTAAGAGAAATATCAAATTTTTTTTCCCCCCAAACAATGTGGCAAGAAGCCATCTGGCCAAAATTTTATATAACCGTGTCCTTAAATGTTTTAAAAATGCATGACCTTGACCCAGTGTTCTTAGTTTAGAATGCAGCGCCCTTCTCTTCTGCCAGTCAAATAAACAACCTGCCCATTGGACAAAGCTGCCTGGTGAATTCCTGCCAAAGGAACTGCTGACCCTTTGAAATAGCTGTTAAACCTAATAGTCTCTATCATTTATGTGACATTTTGTCATATTTTGTGTAATGCAATAATTTATAGTACTCTACCACGATTTTTCTCCCCAAGCTTTAACTGCTGTGTTGTTGGCTCTAGTCTAGCACTAACACTTGATTTCCCGGTGTAATTCTGCTCCCTGTGTGAACACGGGCTGTTCTGCACGTTCAAAGGGCCCAGTTATTTGTTGGGGGAATAACTGTAGCTTTCTTCCTCTCCTCCCTCCCTCTTCCTTCCCGCCCTCCTTTCTCCAAGCTCCACACTAAGCAAACAGTTCACCGGGTTCTGCTCAGCATTAGTGACTTCTGAGGGGATTGGCTGTTCCAGATCTTGGTCCCCCCACTGCAAGTTTTCCAATTAAGTCTGCTACTTTCTCTTTCCTTCTGTGCCCCCCAGAGCTGTAGTCGGTTTAGCAAAATTCAGAACCAGTGCGCCTTGGGCTGCTTAGTTTGCTGACATGGGAAATTCAATCTCAATGTATAGTTCTGGTTTTAATTGCTAATATTAAGTGATTTTTGAATTTCTAATGAATACCTAATTAGAGCAAATGTTCTCCTCAGTAACAAGTAATTATGGCATTCCAAACACGTTTACTCTAATTAAACAAAACAGTTTGACTAATTACAATGGCAAGGCAGCACATAGTGGATTTCTATCTTGAAGGTGCCCCCTTAGATACCCTTTCCAGAGAAAGAAATTTTCTTTCGGACACTCTCAAGGCAGCTCCTGGTGGTACCAACTACGTGAGAGGAAGTCATCAGGCTGGAGACTCAGTGCGTTCTCCAGATGATAAAGACATCTCCCTGGGGTTCTTCTGAAGTCTGTTTTTCCCCATGGAAGGTGAACAAATGACTCGAGGGCTCATGGGGTGGTCGCCAGGAACTTCCTCTGGAATCTAAAGACTTTGTTTTAACTTACATGTTTTAAGCTGTATACATTTTGCACTGTACACTAGAGCAAATCTGTTTTGACTTTAATCAAAGAAATAATAGTTTCTTCCAAATGTTTGACACCTTGAAAGATAACCCACACTTTCCTGTGGCTCCCTGGGCCCCTGGCATGACGCGTGGACTCTTGCAGTTGTGATTTGGGGTGGGAACTATGATGTCTGAAGGCAAAATCCATCCTCTTGAAGCCTCTCCTTACGGTATATGCTCAACGACATGGATCTCATTTGAATCATCATTGAGGATGGCTAAACTTTAGATCCTCTTAGAGCTCTTATATATTGAGCTGCTGCTGAAATTTGGAATTAGAGCCTAAAATGTTACTATTAGCCTCTTATCTCCGCGGTATCCTGCAGCATTACTAACGAAGCAGATAATTCGATCATTTCACCTTTCTTTCTTTGAACCATGCTGTTCTAGTGTCTGTACTACAGAGCTACTGGAAACAAAATTCACACATAAGCCTTAAAGGAGGCCAATCACAGGTCCATGGATCATACGCGTCACACAAAAATGATATAGATGGATGAGTCTGTACCTCCTTGCATTACACAGACATTTATCCTGGAGAGATCTGCCTGAGGGGAGTTGATCATGACATGTAGTTATGAGAGAATACTTCTGGACAAGATGTGTTTCACCCAAGCGCTGAGGATAGGCTCATGATTTAGTAAGAAAGAGTCATCACATGTAAGAATAGATTTGGAAGAAGACGAAGAAAGGAACCCACGATGGCAGAAGAGAACAAGCAGGGAGAATGAGGTAGTGCAGAGGATTAAAATCAAAGATGAACATAGGTGGGAAAGGAGGACATGCAACTTAATAGAGGGTCCAGGCCTTAGCTTTCAAGGCTGTGGAAAGCCATGTTTGGGTGTTTGACCGTGCTGGTTGACACTCGCCCATCCATGCATTCAACAAGTATTGAACCAATCTTGCTCCATCATGTAGGAGCCATGAGGCGTCCATACACTGGTGTGACGTGAAGTGATCTGTGCCATAAAAAGAGAAGCAGATAAAGGCAAGAGGGTTTCAGAGACCCCAGCCTTGCCTGGCTTCTCAGCTTTCTCCCCTGCTCAGTTCTGTTTGGTGACTCTGCTCAGGACAGTTTCCCATAGATTCCCTGCACTGCTCAATCTCTCCCTGTTGTCCACAGCTCACATTTCCATCTCAGACCACTTGAAAGCCTACTCCAATGAAACGGGAAAATGCTAGCACTGTTCTAAGGGCTTTTCAAGTATTAACCAATCCAACCAGCCCACGCATAAACAGCTAGTAAGTTACAGAGTTAGTATCTGACCTACAGAGGCTGATTCCAGAGCTTGGATTTCTGAAATATAGACCAGAGTGCCTTTCCACTTCCTTCCTTGTCATTGTAAGTAACCCTGATTTGACCATATGAAAGTCTGTCCCCTCTGAACTCAAAATACACTCCTATGGTTCTCATAAAATACGTGTCTCACTGTCATTTCATTTTGGGGGTTCTTGAAAGTAGGACCCAGAGTATGCTCTCCATTTATATCTTAACAGAGAAATTTTGAGTAATATCATCAGTTAGGGAATCAGAAAAATGAAATATTTGTAAAAATAATGAGTAATCTCATATCCAACAAAGGAAGATCTCAAAGAGTCCCAGATTCCTATTTCATTCCCCCCCTCATTTTTGAATAATTTTGGTCATTTTCTTGCTTCTTGGAGTAATAGAACTTAAGAATATTTTTCCTTGGCTAGTTTTGCTTTGCAGACAAAACTGGAGAATGCATACTCAAATATTTTTTGGTTACCTTATTTTAGCATAACTTTCCTTATGTAGACAAGGAAATCTTTGAAGATTTTTTTTTTTTTTGTCTTTTGGCCTTTTCAACTTCTTTTTTGTAGTTCTCCCCTATGTCTTGGCATTTTCTACCTACCTTGCAAGAGCCTCCACTCTGGTACTTGATCCCAAACTCCCTTTCCTAAAAAGGTCTTGTGCTTAGTTCTCTTTAAAGGGCCAACTTCTGAGGCTTTATTAGTATTTTAACAGAGCAGATGAATTTATACTCAAGTGTGAATGAATGCCCACTCATCCTTCCTATTATTATTGCTTTTATTACAATTGTTTTCTTAAAGAGACATCTAACAATGTTTGGACTTTTGTAAATAGTGGTATTCTTTAGCACAATGAATAATATTTCTGCTTGATGCTCTGAGTGCCTTATAAAATTCAAAGAGAATCAAACATCTGATGCCTTACTTTAATCAATTGTTCACTTAGAATACTCATGAATCCTTTCCATAGATCCTAACTCAGTGGAACCTGCTTAATGCTCATTAAAACTTTAGCCTCTGTTTAGGTGGTCTCGTAGTTGTGTTGGTATATAATGATTTTTGTCCTCTGAGCTCTAAAGTTAGACCATTAATCTAATGGAATCAAGATTTGAAAGACAGGCTTATAAAAAATAAACACAAGGGCATTATTCTCCTAAAGATTTATTTTGCCTCCTAATATGATACCATTTGCTTATCAGAATTCTGTTCCCTGTACGATGGACTAAATTAGAATGTAACTGGACAAATGTTAAAGTATGAATTGTAAGGTGTAGATTTCAAGTAGCACAGGATCCAGTGGTTAGATGAGTTTTAACTCTTACCTGCAGTACAATCAAGGAATCGGAAAAATGAAATTTACTTCAACACTATTTTATTTGAGGACAAAATTCCAGCTCAACCATCCAATGTCCCGAAATGTCTTAAATTGTCTTATATGAACTAATTGCTAGACACTTTTCTCTCCTCATTCCTCAGTTTTCACTGTAAAATGATGATATTGGTCTGTGAAGCTGTAAGATACTTTCCAGTTTTGCACATTGGTAATTCCAAGTGAAATTTCCTTCAGCTAGCATGCCATTAAATGCTACATTTTTATTTGCTTTCTGATTTCCTTTTATTCATTTAATAAAAAAATAGTTTATAAATCATCTTTTCTTATCTATTTGATATTGGGGAATTATGGGCACTTGGAACTAGTTTCAAATTTAAATTATATTTACCTTTTCTTTTACTCCACCAAGGACAGGTGCATGTAAACAGGTTTGCCTTCTTCCATCTATGCTCTGCTGACTCATTAGGAAAAATCAGAAGTGAGATGGTCCTTCTCCCCTGTTAATAATTACACAGGGACCTAACATAAATAGAAGAAATTATATGTAGATTTTCCCATTTAATTTATGGTATTTATTTTTATGATTGTATTATGATGCAAGATAAAGTATGTTATAGAATAGGAATTTGAGCTACTCTATAAAACCCAGGGGTGTTATGGGTACAAGCAGCCATGGTTGTATGCTTCTTCTGCAATCACTGTTCCTCAACCCACCAACACACACAATCACACACACACACACACACACACACACACCCCTTACATACATACAAAATAAAAAGTTAAGAACAGGTCTCTGTGGGGTGACTGGGTGGCTCAGTCATTAAGTGGCTGCCTTCGGCTGGATCATGATACCAGGCTCCTGGGATTTACCCCCCTCGTCAGGCTCCCTGTTCAACGGGGGGTCTGCTTCTCCCTCTCCCACTCCCCCTGCTTGCGTTCCCTCTCTCACTGTGTCTCTCTCTGTCAAATAAATAAATAAAATCTTAAAAAAAAAGAACAGGTCTCTGTATTTATGTAAGTCACTGCCTCTAGAATAATTATAAAAATTAAAACATTGTGTAGAGAAGGAACATCATAAAAGCTCAACAAATGTAATTGCTTATTATTAATTTTGCCTGCTTCCTCTACTATAAATTATGATAGATCTGACTTCAGTGTAGTTGTAAGAATTATAAATGTGGGAGTGACTAATGCTTCATGCTCAGTACTTTCTTAGAGAATGACCAAACATTCTTCCTTTAAATGATTTCAGGGTCTCAGACTGTTAGGAATTCTGGATAATTCCTCCATCAAATAAACAAATCCTTGGCATTCCATTAATCATTTCGCTTAGACTCAATTGTGCTTATAGTAAAAACAAGCCACAAATCTCAAAGGCTTAAAACAGCAAAGGTTTCCTTGTTACCCTCTGCACATTTCATCTGGCATACTGCTTTATATTCCTTATACCCTAGAGTCCGACTGAAGACGAAGCTCTTATCTGGGGCACGGCAGTCTCAGGGCCGGGGAGTGGGGACAGGGGAGACAGATGACAGAACTAGGCAACTGTTCTTAACATTTCTGCTCAAGAATGAGCAACATCCCTTCTTCTTCATCTTACCAGCCAAAACAAGTCAAGGGTCTTGGGATGTGTAATTGTCACACAAACAGAGACAATATTTAACTCAGACTACCACTTTTCTAAAAAACATTGATTGCTCCCATGTAAGTGGATGATTGCAAATGGGTTCATCATTTGCCTGTTTATTTCCTTATTTATGTACTGCTCATCAGGTGTTCAGTGAAGAATTGTTGTGTTCTAGATACTGTGTTACATCTTGTAGATGGCAAAGAGAGAAAGAAAATGTGATCTACATAATGTAGCTTTTTTTTTTTTTGACAGAAAAAAACTTACTGTATTAGGGAGATGTCTGTGTGTGTGCAAATGCATGTATGTGTTTGGAGGGTGGCTATGATGTCAACCAGACACACACACACCCATACACACACACACACACACGGAAGTAGTGGGCATTCATGTGTATGTAGCCTTTTGAAAACCATAAAAGAAAGAGAGAGAACAGCATGAGCAAAGGCACATAGACCTAAAATTCACTCCACATGCAGGGAATGTAAACTTCCTAAAAGCAGAGGTCACATTTTGTTCTGCTCACTTCTCTGTCTGCCCTCGATAACTGTTCCTTGGAAAAGAGAAAAACAAGTGATCCAACTCATGGATGTACAGAGTGAAGCCAGAAGTGGTGAGTGTACAGGAACTCACACTGAAGACCTCTATAGCATAACTCCTCTCAAATAGTGACAGTGATGCCAGTTTTGAGTATCAGGGCATCAGAGGCCATGTGTTCAGCATGAAAGAAAGGACTCATTGGAGGGAAGGAGAGATCCATCTGAGGGTACTGTCTTTCTCCCTTCTGTAAAGACCAACTAGAGGGCCAGAGAGAGCTCCATGTTGAGAGGGGACTGAATGGTGCCTGGGTTTTGGTGGCCAGAGGACAAGGACGCTCTGATCCAGGAACAGAAGAGGCAATATATGCTAATCAGGGTTATGTGGGAGAAACCATGTTTATGAGGGAAGCCAACAGTTACTGAAAGCTTGAGGTTTACTGGGATTTGTTAGTATCCATACCCAGTCTACACATTTATTTTTAGAGTTTAAAGTCATTATTAATGTATCGTCCCCATTAATTTAACTTCCTGGCATGGCTTTGTACTAGAGTAAATGTAAGAAATGAGGTGCCAAGGAAAACAACTATTCTGTAGAAAAAAATCTAGTATCGTATGGATTGCATACTGTAACATAACTGCAAACATCCTACTAGTTTCAAAGACCCTGAAGCAATAGATATCTTGTAGTGCCAGAAATGAGCTTAGTGCTCTGCAAAGATTGGGTCTCTGGTAAATGCTTTGTGAATGGATATATGAGTAAATGACAGTGGTTCTTATTGACAGAGGTTTTCCTTCCATTTTGATATTCTACCCTTGGAGTCTGCAAGAGGTCTATTCACCGTTCTAAACCTAGTCTTTGGCACACTGCTGTTGGGATGAATAAATAGAAATCAAGGAGCTTTCCAGAACCTACTAAAAAAAAAATTTTCTGCTTTGTAAGCTCAATTCAATTCTACTTCATTAAATCCAATAGGCATGTGTCGAATCACCTCTAGACATTAGGAAAGGTGTGAGGTTCTGTGGTTTTAGTAATAATGAACACTTGATCCACACTTTCAAAGATCTCACTGTTAAAAAAAAAGTCTCACTGTCAACTGAAGAAACACATCATTTTATTTAAAAGGATAGTGTAATTGGTCTTGAAAAATTGTACGTTTACAGAGCCACGAAGTATGACTCTTTCTGGAAAGCTCGGATGAAAGGTTCTCAGGGATGTGCTAGGTCAAATGGGTCAAGTGTGCTGGGTCAACTGTGTTAGCCAGAGTGTCAAAGTTGAAGATGAAATCTACTTTCAAGGTGTTAGCAAGAATTGAGTTTCCCTTGGGTGGACGGTTGGGCAAAATACGTGAAGAGAATTAACAAGTACAAACTTCCAGTTGTGAAGTAGTTAAGTAGGGGAGATAAAAATACAGTATAGGGAATGCAGTTAATAATATTGTAATCACTCTCAATGGTGGTAGACAGTAACTACATGTTACTCACCATGTATCAGGGTGAGCATTGCAGAATGTATGCAAATGTTGACACTATGTTATACACCTGGAACTAATATGACACTGTATGTCAACTGTACTTCAATAAAAATAATAAATAAATAAGTAATTTAAAAATTAAATTGAGTGTCTCATCATAAAAAGCAATGATCAAGAAACAGATACATGAGTAAAGTTGGAGAAAATGTAAGGAATTGTACTGAATATATGTTTTCCCAGGGAGATTGTCTTTTCTGTAATTAATTCATGTTAAAGGATTTGACTTTATAATTTTATCCTATGCTATAAAGAGGAAGGAATGAGTTCTTAGGCATTGTATTTTTTGATACCAAGCCATAAATTCACATAGCTACAATATGAACTGTTTCAAATGAGAACTCTAAAATATCAAGAAGAAAACATTATCAATTCTTTTATTACTGACTTGTTCTAGAGTTATAATGTCTACTTCATATATTTGTTGTACAGTTTTTATTATATTATTTCTCAGGCAATTACATTTTTACTGCCAATTTGGAGGATTTACTTGATATAATCATTGAGTACAGGCATAGTGCTAAGTATTTCAGTGAGAATGTTATCAAATGAGTCTAATTTTTCTTGTCCTGTTGTAATCAGATTACTTTTAATATGTAAAGTTTATTAAAATGTATTTTCAATTATGCTGGGAAATTTAAATCAAGCAAGCATTCCACACATAATCTTGCCTCCCAGTATGGGTGACATTTACAAGATGGTGAGTAACATTTTGTATGCTTATTTCTTAAGTACTTTTGATTTTGTCAATACAAGATAAATTAGCTAAGTTTAGGCAACTATGTTTAGGTATTTGGATTAATCAGGTGCTCCATCTTGTCTGCAATATTGATAGGAATGCTTAGCAACTGTACCAAGTAGACTGAGTGGCAAAAATGAATACAGATTTTGCTATAAATTGCAAATAACTATAAAATTAATCTGGTTGACTTAATCAGGAATACAGAATAACATTAGCATTTCAAGTAATTTTATTTTGATTTGCAGAATTCATTGGCAATGTAAAATAGCAATTTTATAAATCCTCACTTAGAAAAAATGGCAAAGAGAAATTATTTTGCAAATTAATAATGTTTATGTTACCATAAGCTCATTTCAGACATTGCCTAGTTGGTGTTATTGTTTAGGAAAAAGCTGAACACTCTAATTAAAAATAACGGTTTGTCATTGCAGGAGACTTTTTTTGTTTTGTTTTGTTTTGTTTTGTTTTTTTGTTTTTTGTTTTTTGTTTTTTTTTGCAGGAGCCTTTTAAGACATATGTCTTGATGAGTGACTGACCCAGATTCAAACACTGGATGTGAGTTAAAGAGGTATTGGTATATGACCTCTTCTACATGTGCAATTTGGCTAAGTTCTTTTACTTGTGTACAACCCATTACCCCACGAACCTCCTGGTAATTTGAATTGAGATTCCCCACAACCAGCGTCAGCAGATGCAGGAAAGAACCTTGTGAAGAAGCATATCCAGAGCTAGCAGTAGACATTCCCGTTCTTTTTTTCCTTTTCACCTACTTTGTAAATAAACATGTCCTGCATAAATATTCAGTTTTCATTTATTCCAATCTTCTCAATTATTTTTCTAATTAGCTAGTTATTATTATTGAATTGATTTAAAATTAATCACTTTTTCAGAACTCATTTGTGAGAAGAGATAAATTTAATATTTTTCTCATTTTCATAGTCTAAATCTATCCAAAGAACTCATTCACCTTCAGGATAGAATCCTATCTAGCTTCAGCACTACTTACTTGAGGGAGTGCAGGTGTAGGTATATATATTTTAAGAAAATTAACCTAATATATATTAGGGTATATAGACAGGCCATGATTCCCTCTGTTCCCTGCCCAAAGCTGGGAGAGGAAACCTATGATCATTCTAAGAGAAGGGTCATTTTCTAAAATCTCTGTATCCCTTGTACCAAGCAAGGTGCTTAATACATGGTAGACACCTGACCCAGTCATTTAACAGTATTTACTGATTGATTACTATGTGACAGGTTTTGTTCCAGGCAATGGGAATAGAGCAATAAACCAAAGAAACAATTCCTTCCTTTCCTGGGGCTTATATTCTGTTACAGAGATGGAGATTTAAAAATTCATCAAGTCTTTATGTAATATTTCAGATGGTGATAAGTGCTGTAGAAAAGATAAAGCAAGGGGGAAGGTGATATGTGTGCCATGTGTAGGCTTGGCTGTTTTATATAGAGTGAAGAAGAAAGACTTATCTGTAAGGTGACATTTGAATGGATACCAGAGGAAAGTGATTCTGTCTAGGAGAAGAATATCCAATACGGACAAAAACAAACAAACAAACAAACCAGCAAGTACCAAGTAACAGGGATTGTGCTTGGCTCATTTTAGGAAAAGCAAGGAGTTATTGTAGAGAGGGAGAGAGCTAGGGACTGACAGAACAGGGAGGGCCTATGGACCATGGTAGGGGATTTGGTTCCTCCTCTCAGTGAGAAGGGAGGCCACCTGAGTGTTTTAAGAAGAGGAATAGTGCTGAGGCACCTACATCTTCAAAGTCTGATATTTGGAGAGTAGACAGTGGAGCATGAGGGTCATATCTGGGAACCCACTTAAGAGCCTCTTGCAGGAATCCAGACAAGATATCAAGCCAGAAGTAGTTTTCAGTTTCCAGAATACTTCGCAGAGTAAAATGTTTGGGTGTATTCCCTGTCAGCCAGGAAAGAAAGAGAAAGCGAGGAGGCTTCAAAGGATTTTTTTGTCCCGGAAAACCGGATACAGTTGTTATTACTGAGAGAGGGGACAGCTTGGGATGGGGGTAGGATCCGGAGTTGGGTTTTGGACTTGCTAAATTTGAGCGGTCCACTGGCATCCAAATGGAGACAGGGACATTTGGTTAACTTCATCGTGAGCACGGAGTATGAGAAGGGAGTGAGGCAGATAGGGAGAAGGCACGTGGAGCAGAGGATCCACCAACCAGAGTGATAGCAGAGAGTCTGAAATTTAAATATAACTGCAAGAATCAAGGCATTTTTACTCAGTGAACAATTTTCGTTCTGTGTGGGCTAAGGCTAATTAGTGATGTAAGAATTAAGTGAGCGGGAGTAGAAATTATTTCCCCAGCAGTGACGTCTGGCTTCTTAAAGGCTATTTTGGCAGCTCCATGGTGCTCTCCAAATATGCCATATGGCTGAAATTCTGTGTTTTGGCTCATGTGACTTGTGTTCTTGGATTTTTTTCATTAGTGCCTCCTATGTGTATGTGAAAGGAAATATTAATCATAATCCGTTTTTAAGGGAAAACAACCTCAAAATGATGATATATTTGCAAATATTAAATAATAATTAATAATTACATGGCAAGTCTAACTATTAAAAGTACTGCCACAGGGATTCCTCATCAGTTGGTGATTATGCACTAGGTATGTACTATGCAATTGGCATTTTTGTGATAGCCAGGATGTTGAACGACCATTGCTTATGCACATTAATTAGGAAGGGAGGGTCCCAAGGGAGAGGAGGGGTGGGGATAAGCACTAGGAAGGCTTGGAGCATGATATAACCACTATGATCATATTTGAACAGTACGTGATTTCCAGTGTGTTCCCCGTGATATCTACCCTGATTTAAGCATGACATCTCATTCCATTGTGAAAACAATCTTGGGGTTTGCTGTGATTTTCCGATCATTCAGCTTGCTGATAGCAGTTCTGAAATCACTCCCAGGTGGACTAAATTAAGAAAGGGGCTTCACATTTTTAGGATTTCTAAGAGTTGTTAATCTTTAAATCGTCTTTTTCAACTTGGTCCTATAATCCCTGATATCATCTCTTCAGTCTAGTAATACTTTCCACCTCAAGGCCTAAATATCAGACCTTATCAGGGGTGTGCTTTCACATTTCAATGATATCAAATAAAGCAACCTTACTCAAATACATGGCACAAGCAGTTTCCAACTTATTAAACTCCTTCACAATTGTCAAATGGAACAGTTTTAATTTTGTCATAGGTTTCATGTGTTGTAGCTATTGGGACACGGAGGGTGATGTTATTTTTCCGTAAGAAGCAGGAAGATATGCAACCGTGCTGATATTATAATCTGAAGAAGTGAGAAATTAACTCTGTAGGAAATCAACATGATGCAGGATCAATGTGACCACTAAATAGATGAGAGTTGCCAGGGCAACTTTTCATATGCTCCAAGCAATGTGGTGGTTTGTTTCCTTGTTGATGGATATGATACATGCTTTCGGCTACAATCCAATTCAATTAAATAAATATTTATTGCATTCTCACTAGATATCCAGCATATTGTACCATTTTACCTGACACCATTCATATATCTATTCAAAAACCTATATGAAATAAACTCGCTTAGACTTTATCTACATGGGACAGGAAAATTGACTCTTTTGATAAAAATGTCCAGTTCCATCTGCCAGGATGCATACAAAGTTTCTGAGCCAAGGATTTGTTGGAAACTATTTTGACACTAGCCTTTACTTAATCTATAGTATAAAGCGAGAGCTTCAAAATTATCCACTGTCTTTCTTGCCTTTTCATGTTAGCGTGTGCAAGTTACTATCGCAGCCCTATAACCACTAGCATACCAAAGGTAGGTTAGTGTGAGTGCAGGCAGTCAGGAGTGCCTTGCCTGGAGAGAGTTTAAGAGAATGACAAACTAAAAGCTGCTCTGCTTTTTGTTATCAGCAGGCATAGCTAATCCAATGCAGTGCACTAAGTCTCCAGTGCATTAACTCATGAAAACCTGTAGCATTTAACTTCAACTTTCTAATTAAGCAGGCAGCCACGATGATAATTTAAAAACCTAAGTCAGGGACATCACCAAAATGGAAGACTGGGGTGAGGTACCATCTTCCCCAGCCTTTCTGGGCACTGCAGAAAGGTCCCACTTTGGTTTCACCTTCCCTCATCCAGACTGGCAAAGCTGAGATGTACTGATAACTCTAGGAACAAGGAAGAAAAGCAGAGACTGTCAGTAGCAACCATGCAGCAGGAGTGATGGTGGTTCACATGAGCTGTTTTGCAGACAAACCCAGCCATTTCTGACACTAAAGAAACTAAACTTCCCTCCCCCACCCCCTCCACTGTGCCCAGTGAAGCCTGAGAACTGCATCAGCAGCCAGCCCAGGCCTCTGCATCTGTGTTAAGTATAAGACGCCAGTCTGGATGCCTGCAGCTGAACCTCTGTGCGAGCACTTGGGGCTGACCCCTCTAGCTATGCTTTTGCATGCTGCTGCTCTGATGCCCATCATTGGCCTCTGCTGCAGTAGACTTGCCTGGGACGGACTGTAACCACAAGACGACATGCCAGGACCCCTGCACGTGCATCTGCATGCCTCTGGCCTGATCCCTGTCATCAGCCCCGTTGCCGTGTGTATGCCCAAGGTGAGTTTGTGCAGCCACAGAAGAGCACACCAACAACCAGGGCCCCTGAAGCTGCCAGTGAACCAGTAGTTGGCCCCAGCGCTTTCTGCCTGCCCTGGTCCCACCACTATGTATGAATGTGAAGCCAGTCCTTAGCACTGCATAGGCACCTGCAGCACAACATAAACTCCAGCCACCAACACTGCTTGCCCTGGTCCCTAGTCACTGGACCTGGAGGAACCACTAAGGTTCCCAACAGCCCTTGCAGCCACTGTGGAACTCCACAGTGCACACCAAAGAACACAGTTGTTGACGCTGTGGACTCCAGCTGTCTAAGCCAAAGAGACATCATGCCACAACAAACCTGGTGCTGCCACTCCCCCCCAACACACACTTGGTGCCCTGCACCCACTAGACCTGGGCTCACAGCATGCTTTATTGTGCTTCCACTTCCAAGTGAAAGTGTTCTCTTACCAAAGTCAGTCCATACTCTCTGAAAGAGGTGGTTGCTTCTTCAAATGCTCCAACACCTATACAGGGTATAGGAATCACAGAGAATCTGAAAAATATGAGTCCTCCCCCCAAATACAGTAAACCTCCAGTAACTGGCCCCAAAGAAATGGAGGTCCAGGAATTTCCCAGCAAAAATTAATAATGATTATTGTAAAGATACTTGGAGAGCTACAAGATAACACAGATAAACAAACAATATCAGGAAAACAATGCAAGAACAAAATGATAGGAACAAAGTTCAACAAAAAGATAGAAAACAAAAAAGAACCAAACAATAATTTTGGAGCTAAAAGAATACAATAACTAAGCTGAAGGATTCAATAGAGAACTTCCATAACACACTTTACCAAGCAGAAGAAACAAAGAGCTAAAAGATAGATCAACCGAAATTAATTCAATCAGAGGAAGAGAAAAAAAGAAAGAGAAAAAAAGGAAAAAGGAAGTAAAAAGAATGTTAAAAATGCAAAGACCTAGGGGTCTTAGAGGACAACATTAAGAGAAACAATGTATGCATAATCAGAGTCCCAGAAAGAAGAGATGAGGGAAAAAATAGAAAATCTATTTAATGGGCGCCTGGGTGGCTCAGTTGGTTAAACGACTGCCTTCAGCTCAGGTCATGATCCTGGAGTCCCTGGATCGAGTCCCGCATCGGGCTCCCTGCTCGGCAGGGAGCCTGCTTCTTCCTCTGACCCTTCCCCCTCTCATGTGCTCTCTGTCTCTCTCATTCTCTCTGTCTCAAATAAATAAATAAAATCTTAAAAAAAAAAAATCTATTTAAAGAGATAGAGTATGGGAACTTCCCAAACCCAGGGAGGGATTTGGACTTCTTTGTTCATGAAATTAATGTCACCCCAAAATTTCAATCCACAATGATATTCTCCAAGATACATTATAATAAAACTATCTAAAATCAGGTGCACCTGGGTGGCTCAGTTGGTTAAGCATCTGCCTTTGGCTCAGGTCATGATCCCAGGGTCCTGGGATTGAGCCCCATGTCAGGCACCCTGCTCATTAGGAAGTCTGCTTTTCCCTATTTCTCTGACCCTCTTCCCTGCTCATGCTCCCTCTTTTTCTCTCTCAAATGAATAAATAAAAAATCTTTAAAAAAATCTGTCTAAACTCAAAGATAAAGAGAAAAATTTAAAAGCAACAAGGGGAATAAAGTCTCCTATGAAGGAACTCACATAAGGCTGTCAGCAGATTTCTCAGCAGAGACTCACAGGCTGGGAGAAATTGGATGATATATTCAAAGTGCTGAAAGAAAGAAACTGCCAATCAAGAATACTTTACCCAGCAATGTTGTCCTTCAGATATAAAGTTGAGATTGATTCTTTCCTAACAAACAAAAGCTGAGAGAGTTAATTACCACAGGACCTGCCTTACAAGAAATGCCAAGAAGATTTCTTCCAGCAGAAAAAAAGGATGCTAATTTGTAATACAAAAACATATAAAACATACAGCACATTGTAAGAGTAAACATATAGTCAGATTCAGAATAGTCTAATATTATAGTTTGGTGGTGTGTTAAATCTCTATTATAAAGATTAATGAACACAAGTATAAACATAACAGTAGCTACAATAACTATTTAATGGATACACAATATAAAAGATGTAAATTGTGACATCAAAAACATAAAATGGGGGAAGTAAAAAGGTAGAGTTATTGGACGTAAAAGAAGTTAAAATGTTATCAGTGTAGACTGTTATATTTATAATAAGCTTTCTGCAAGCCACCTTGTAACCAGAAACTAAAAATATACAGTAAAGTCACAAAAGATAAAAAGAAGGAAATCAAAACATACCACTGTGGAAAATTATCAATTCATAAAGGAAGACAGCAAGAAAAGAAAAAAAAAAAAACAAGGGAAATATTAAATACCAGGAAATAGTTATTCAGAGGGTGCTCATAAATCCTTACCTATTAGTAATTACTCTAAATATAAATGCATTGAATTTTCCAACAAAAAAGACACAGAGTGATTGAGCAGATTAAAAAAAAAAAAAATGGTCTTACTATATGCCAATGCCAAGAGACTCATTTGGCTTTAAGCACTACACAGGCTCAAACTGAAGGGATGGAAAAAGATATTCCATGCAAGTGGAAACCAAAAGAGAGTAGTAGTAACTATACTTATATCAAACAAAATAGAATGTAAGTCAAAAGCAACAATAAGAAACAAAGAAAGTCATTATATAATGATAAATGGGTCAATTTATCAGGAAGATATAACAATTATATATACACCCAACATTGGAGTACCTAAATTTATTAAGCAAGCAGTAACAGATCTAAAGGGAGAAATAGACATCATGCAATAATTGACAGGGGAGTCCAATACCCCACTTTTAACAATGAATAAGTCATCTAGAAAGAAAATCAGTTTGGAAACATTAGACTTAAACTGTACTTTAGACTGAATGTACCTAACAGATATATATATATAGAATATTCCATCCAACAGTATCAGGATACACATTTATCTCAAGCACACACAGACCATTCTCCAGGACAGATCACATGATAGGTCACAGCACAAATCTTAGGAAATTTAAGAAGGTTGGAATCACACCAAGTATTTTTTTTAAAACAATGGTATGAAACTAGAAATAAATAATAGGAGGAAAACTATAATATGCACAAATATGCAGAAATTAACAACACACTCCTGAATAACCAATGGGTCAAAGAAGAAATTAAAAGGGAAACTAAAAAAAAATCTTGTAAAGTATAAAAAATTACACTAACACAAGCAAACATGGAAACACAACATATCAGAACCTATGAGATGGTGCAAAGGCAAAGCTAATAGTCAATTAAGTGCACTGTGATAAATACCTACATTAAGAAAAAAATATTTCAAATAAACAACCTGATTTTACATCTGAAGAAACTAGAACAAGCAAAACACCTAGAACAAGAAAAACAAACGAAGCCCAAAGTTAATGGAAGGAAGGAAACAACAAAGATCAGAGCAGAAATAAAGGACAGGCTGGAAAAGCAAAAGACTAATGATGCTAAGAGCTGTTTTTTTGTTTTGGTTTGGTTTTTGGTTGTTGTGTGTGTGTGTGTGTTTTAGATAAACAGCATTGACAAAACTTTAGCTAGACTAAGAGAAAGAGAGGGAAGACAAAAACAAAATCAGAAAGAGGAGACGCTACACGTGATACCACAGAGATACAAAGGATCATAAGAGACTACTCTGAACAATTACACACAGGCACATCCAATAACATAGAAGTACATAAATTCCTAGAACCATACAACCTACCAACTCTGAATCATGAAGAAATAGAAAATATGGAACAAATCAATTATGAGTAAAGGGATTGATTTAGTCATCAAAAACCTCCCCCAAAGGAAAAGTCCAGGACCAGATGGTTACAATGGTGGCTCCTGTTAAACATTTAAAGAGAGACTCTTTCCATCAAGTTCTAGGAGGGCAACTTAAAAAGACAGAACTAGGTACTTACCCAGGTTTATGCTTACTAATACACCAATTAATTAGTTGGATTATTATTATTCTAATGAATAAGAGCACTAAAATCTCAGACCACAGTGAGTTGGAGCTAGCCCTTCACCAGAAATCTCTCATCTTTACAAATGGCCACATAGCTTGGTTCATGTATTAAACCACCAACCACGAAGGCATTCTCTCTCTCTTTCTCTCTCTCTTTACCTTATATTATGAGAAATTTCAAGTTTATTAAAAAAGTAGGGAAAACAATATAGTAAATACATGTATCTTCTTCCCAGGTATAATGGTTTCCTATTCCTGGCTACTTTTCTTTCATCTACCTGACCTCTCTCTAAACTACCCTCTACCACTCACTGGATTTATTTTTCAAAGATTATATGCACAGACAGAGGAGGAAGTCTGTTAAAGGCCAAAAAATGAAATAATGAAATAAAGCGTGAAAGAATAGCCCTAGGAATTGGTTAAATGTGATGACTAGGAGCCTGGAGTTTAGTGTGGAGACTAACACTGGAAATTATTAAGAAATAAGCCTATTATTAATATAGAATGTCCCATGTACAAGACACTTGGATGAGGGCTTTACAAGCATTTTTTTTTTTTTTAATTTTCATAACTCAAGGCGCCTGGCTAGCTCAGTCGGTAGAGCATGAGACTCTTGATTCTCACAACTTAGTACACCATTATTAGCTTCACTTACAAATAGAGATATGGAGGTTAGGCAAAGCTAAGTAATCTGTTGTGGGCAGCACGATGAATAGAGAATAGAGGGAGAACTGGAGCTCATTGTCTGAGTCCAAGGCCAGAATGACACCTGTGGAAGACATGAGCAAAATTGAAATGCCGTGGACAGTTGATGCCTGTCTTTTGTGAAGTGAGCACTTATTTAACTCTATTTTTAAGATTAGACTCTGCCCATTTGTCAGTGAGGTAGTTTGTCGTACAAAACATCAGCCATCTTTTGTTCACTCAGACACAGCATTTTTGAAGAGCTATAGCATTTCACCTCCTCAAATAATGACTGTCACTGGATTCAAGTTTGAGCCCATTCCACACTCACTGTCATTCCCCTCTGGCTACTGGAAGTGACCCTTTCTCGTTCAGTCATGCTCATGGTGAAACTTTTATGCAAAAAGCCTCATCTTCAGGTCCCATCCCTATCACCTCTCACTGTGCTCTTTGCTACCATTTATGATTTTATTTAAACTACTCTGTGTCCTTCAGGACATGATTTCAAGTGTCTCTTCCACTGTCAGTATGGATAGTCATCACCAGGACTACCAATACCTTCCAGTAGCAAACCATTTGTTCAGGACCTCTCATGAACTAGGTGCTGGAGTCAAGGGCTTTACAAATGTCATGGCGTCTCATCCTTTGTTGACACAGATTCCTCATTTTTCAGATGAGAATTAATGACCAGAGAGATTAAACAGTTTCCATATGATTATTCTCTCATTTCTGAAACAAATATTTATCAAGCACCTTCTATCTTCTCAATGGACTGGAAATACTCTCAGAAGTTAGGGAGATAAGGATGCTGTTCTTATGGCATTCACTTTCACCTGAGGGAAGTAGACCACAAAAAGAAACAAATCAATGTCAAGATGGGTTGAGGCCATGCAGGAGAGAATGAGTGGGAGAGCCAGATTGGAATGCCTCCCCTTGCCTCTGC
Organism: Mirounga leonina; assembly: GCF_011800145.1. Lineage (NCBI taxonomy): Eukaryota > Metazoa > Chordata > Mammalia > Carnivora > Phocidae > Mirounga > Mirounga leonina. The sequence continues at coordinate 103,240,347 of NW_023270377.1, forward strand.
AACCCTGCCTTGAACCCCAGCCTGGTTCCTTCAGCCTATTGATGAAGGAGAATCACACACAAATAATGAATCAGGGTAAGAAGTGGAATCTGAACTCCCAAAAAGTCTGAAGACATTGTGTGAAATGACAGAAAACTTCCCAATTAGGACATCTTTTGAACTAGATTTTGCACAATTTTTTTAAGGGAAAATGTACATGACTGAGCTTCAAGATACGTGGATTCTCCACTCTAGTGTACTTAAATGACCTAACCAACCACTTAAATCACTTAATCACTTTCTGGGCCTCAGATGCCTTGGCTACAAAAATGTGTTTGGAGTTGTAAACAGATTATTTCCAAATTACCTTTAACTCAAAATTTTAATGCCATAGTGTTTTGTTTTGTTTTGTTTTGTTTGGAGGGGGGCTATTTTTAACCTCAAAAGTTTGCAAATAAATACAAATTGAAACAGTAATAAGGAATCACCTTACCTTTGTAAAGGTCAGATATCTTTTTCTTAAAAAAAAAATTGGGGGCACCTGGGTGGCTCAGTTGGTTAACGGACTGCCTTCAGCTCAGGTCATGATCCCAGGGTCCTGGGATCGAGCCCCACATCAGGCTCCCTGCTCGGCAGGAAGCCTGCTTCTCCCTCTCCCCCTTGTGTTCCCTCTCTCGTTGTCTCTCTCTCTCTCTCTCTCTCTCTCTGTCAGTTAAATAAATAAAGAAAATCTTTAAAAAAAAATTGTTATTTTCTATTGCAAATGGAAACTACTTTTGGAAGTTTCCCAGGGGTTTTCTAAGCTTTTTTTCTTCAGTAAAATGCTGTGTGTTAGAAACGTTCTGAGATCTTTCTCAAGTTTGAAAACGATCTCTATCCAAAAGGGGCCTTCTCTTCTTATTTCCATCTGTTTTATAAGTAATTATACCTACTCTTTAAGGAACTATATGTAATAATTGCTTTCATTATGTTTTTGCTTAAAAACACATGCAACCACATTGTTCTTGATGCTTAGAAGGAGGTTAATTATACTTAACCCACAGGATACTTAACTAGGAATGCTAAATGTGTTAGCTGCTTGTAAGGCCCGCTACCTGGTTGGCCATTTGGACATCCCCAGTCTCTCCTCACTGATACACAGATGTCTGAGGCCTTGCAGGTATACCCCCATGTGTTTGCACTCAGGGCAGGGTACCATGAGCTGGTACTCAGCTGGTGAGGTGGCAGGTGGCCTTATGTCTCCCTTTGACGACTTCACCAGTTTCTTGCTTGTTTGTTGGAGCTCCTTAGCAGAACTAAGCACTGCCAGTCAGCATAGCACCACCACTCATTACCTACCCCCTCAACCTCCAGCCTTTGTCCAATAGGCTGGATTAGAAAAGTTCTGCAGTGGTTTGAATAATTGCTGATAAAACAAAAGAAGCGCTGGTGATTGGCTGGCTTTCAGGCAGGGCTCAAGTTTGGAATTAGCTGTTGTTGCCATTTGGTTGCAGCTTTGGTTAGCATCATAAATAAGCACGTACATATAGAGAACAAAAATGTCAAGGACCCATAGACTCCTGTGCAGGGATATCCCACCCTATAAACCTTATTACATGGCGCATGCGTATATTGCAGGTACATAGAAGATAAAAGCTTTTACTTGTATCTCTGTGTGTGTGAGAGAGAGAGAGAGAGAGAGAGAGAGACACAAATTGTTACAAAAATCATTTGGTATGACAAAATTTAGAAGTAATCTAAGAGTTCAGTATTAGGGAAACATTAATAATGATCCTTCAATATATAAAGCCATTTAGTTGATATTATAAAGATTGTATAGAAATGTTAAAATAATTATCATTGAATGTTAAATGAAAAATGAAAAATACAAAATATCTGTACTCAGATTGTATCTCTGAAAGTGTGTGTATATGGACCAAGTATGGAAAGGAACACATTAAAGTTTTGATATGTTATGGTGGTAGGATTTTTGTTTTTATTTTAAAGCTTAATTTCATTTAAAAATATTATCTGCAAAGCATATATTGAAATATATATATTCATCAGGATTTAATAAATAAGAAAATTAAGTAATATGCACTGTTTATCTTGTGCCAAGTCTTTTGTACAGTTGATGCTCACAACCGTGTTGTAAGGCAGATATTATGCCCATTTCATAAATTAACAGAGCAAGGCCAATAGACCAAGGCTAACTTAATTGTCTAAGTTTACCATAGTAATAAGTGCAAAGTCAAGTTCAGTGCTCTTTCAATTTTAACAAAGTCTTATAGTCCAACTCCTGAAGTGAGATACATAAAAAAAAAAAAATGCTTGTTAGCCTAGAATGCATATGTGGAGGGAAAGAGAGGGAGGGAAATAAAACAAAAGTCTCAGGACTGAAAAGTAATCATTCCTTTTTTAGAAATAGTTTACTCTTAGACAACAGATATGCCTAATTTTACTTTGCACCTTAAGTAAATGAAGTTATTTCTACTACTTTTAGTGTTGCTAACAAATAAAATCCTAAGATGATTATTCATCTTTCTGTAATCAAGAGAATGTTTGTTTTGTCCCTACAGGACTAAATTCCATTGGCCAATAGGGAAAGCATGTGGCAAAAGTGATGACATCCAGGCATGGAAGAGGGGATAACCATCTGAGCTGGGGGAACAAAAAGGAGATAAACAGAGACTCAGAAAGTTTGATATAGAGTGAGCAAGAAGCTTGGAGTATTTCTGCAGACAGAGGAAACTGGCTATGTTTAAGCCAAGACAAAGTGTCATGAATGTTTTAGGCACAATGTCAGCCGAATGCAAATAATGGGAACAAGCCTATTATAACCATAGAATGCCAAGAAAGTGATGTCACCAAGATGGCTACATAGGTTATTCCTAACTTCACTCCCACTCATGAGAAAAATAAATAACAACTCTTCAAGAACAAGAGATTACTGAGAGAATCCTAGAACACGTGGGTGAGACTGAAGCACCTCTCCTCCCACCCCCTGCACCACATTAGCAGGGTAAGAGAAGTGGCTAGTCACTGAAAGCATTGTCCATCTCCAAAGCCAGTGAAGTACCAGTGGAGAGAACTCCCCTGAGCCTCCAGTTTCTCCAATGCAAAAAGAAAACCCTGGGGGCACAACTAGAACCCCCCTCCAGAATTATGGGTCACTTTGTGCAATCCTTTGCTCTGATATTGTCCCACGGGGATTACAGAGGAATTTGTGGGGCTCAACCACTGGAATCTGACTGTGATGGAGAACAGGAGAGGGGCTTGCAATAACCAGCACATAGATCTTGGCAGACCGAGTTTATACCTGCAGTACCCAAATTGCAATCCCAACCAGTGGCTTTCTTTATCTGCAGAACCATGTGGGTGGCCTACTCAGACCAGAGAACTCAGTGGAGTGTATATCTGCCTGATTTGGATTCTCATATGAAGAGTGTGGCTAACCCTAGAGTCTGGTTTGCCTGTGCCCGGGCAAGGTCCTGAGTCTCAGTCCCACCTACTGTGTAGGGGTCTCCTGGTCCCATGTGAACAGAGGAGCTGGCAGGAAGTTGTGTAGTCCAGCAACACTCAAGCAGAGATGATTGCCCCCAGAACAAAGACAGTACTGGGTATAGAGAGTTCACCTGATATATACAGCAAGAAGGATTAATTCATAGCCAAGGCTGAGGGTAGCTCCCTATCCCTCCCCACAAGGGAGCCTATGTTGGAAATTGAGACTTGCCTAGAGCAACCTCTTCCTTTCCTGCCCAGTCAAGGTATTTGAGACATAGACCTACTCACTGTGGCTCCTAGTCCTTCTGACCTGAAGGGCTGATGAGAACACCTGGAGGTTGTGTGGCCCAGTGGTGCTTGAGTCTAGAGAAAGGCATTCAGAGCTGATAATTTATAGAGAAAAATCAATGAACTTGTTTGGCCAAGGAACATGGGGTGCAGGTTGGCTTGAGTTAAAACAATAAAGAGCTTTAAAACCTTAGAGCTACTTCTCCCACTGAACCCAGCCAAGGAAACTAATTCATAGCTCCGTTTATTATGAATACAGCCTCCAGCCTGCACGAACAGTTAGCCTAAGCACAAGGGAAGCTGTGTAGCACATCCAACAACCATGCTTATGGTGGTGGACAACAGAGAGCACAGCCCATGTTTTTCCCTGTCTGCAGAGCAAAACTGGTAGCTTCACTTGACCAGGGGATTCTGTGCACACTCTTGCCTGGTGCGGTCCTAAAATGACAAACCATACAGGCCCAGAGTCCCATCCTGCTGTGCTGCCAGTGCAGAGAAGATAATTCATAGCCTCATATATTAGTGACTATAGTCCCCTGCCCCAACCATCTAGAAAGACTGACCAGAGAATCCAGCCAACCATGGAGACCATCCTATAGTCTCACTTAAGGAGGGAACCAAGCCAGCAGTCCTATCCCACTGTTCTCAGTCAATGGTACAACCTCCCATCCCCAAAACCAGATCTCAAACATTTGCCTTGCCCCAAAATAGACCATAATAACAAACTCCACCTGCCCAAGGACATTACCAGCAGACATGCCCAGACTCACTTTAGCCTTAAAGGCATACGTAGACTGAGATTGAAGGGATGTAAAAAGACATTTTTAAAAAATGGTAACCAAAAAAAGCAAGGATAGCTATACTTATGTCTAAAAATGGTAAGTGGAGACAAGGTCATTACATAATGATAAAAGGGTCAGTACATCAAGAAGATATAACATTGTAAATATTTATGCACCCAACATTGGAGCACCTAAATATATAAAAGCAAAAACTAACATTGTTAAAAGGATAAATAAACAATAACACAATAATAGTTGGGGACTTTAATACCTCACTTTTAACAAAGAAGAGATCATCCAGACAGAAAATCAATGACAATCAGACCAAACACTATAAACCAAATGACTATATGCTCTATAGGGAAAAACACTATAGACCAAGTGGACCTAACATATACAGAGCATCATATCCAACAACAACAGAATATGCATTCTTCTCAAGCAAACATTTTTTCCAGGATAAATCAGATGCTGGGCCACAAAACAATTCTTAGCAAATTCAAAAAGATTGAAATCATACCAACTATCTTCTGAGACAATAATGGCATAAACTAGAAATCAATAAGAGGAGGAAATCTGGAAATCTCACAAACATATGGAAATTAAACAAATATTCTCTTAAACAGTTAATGGATCAGAGAAAAAATTAAAGGGAAATGGAAAAGTTCCTGAGACAAATGAAAATGGAAACAACATACCAGAACTTATGAATGCAGAGAAAATAGTTCTAAGAGGGAAGTTCATTGCAATAAATACCTACATTAAGAAGCAAGAAAGATCTCAAATGAATAACTTAACACTATGTCTTAAGAAAATAAAAAAAGAACAAACTGAGCCCAAAGTTAGCAGAAAAAAGGAAATAATAAAGATTAGAGCAGAAATAAATGAAAGAGAGAACAGAAAAGCAGTAAGAAATATTAACTAAACTAATACTTGTTTCTTTGAAAAGATAAACAAAATTGACCAACCCTTAACTAGACTAACCAAGGAAAAAAGATACAGGATCCAAATCAACAAAATGTTAAGTGAGGGGTGTCTGGGTGGCTCAGTCGTTAAGCATCTGCCTTCAGCTCAGGTCATCATCCCAGGATCCTAGGATCGAGCCCTGCATCGGGCTCTCTGCTCAGCGGGAAGCCTGCTTCTCCCTCTCCCGCTCCCCCTGCTTGTGTTTCCTCTCTTGCTGTTTCTCTCTCTGTCAAATAAATAAATAAAATCTTTTAAAAAAAATGTTAAGTGAAAAAGAAGACATTAGAATGGATACCATAGAAAGGCAAAAGATAATAACAGGCTACTAAGAACATCTAGGCACCAATGAACTGGACAACCTAGAAAAATTGGGAAAAATTTAAGAAACATACAACTTACCAAAATTAAATCAAGAAGAAGTGGAAAATATGAATAGATCAATTACTAATAAAAAGATTTAATTGGTAATCAAAAATCTCCCAGGGAAGAAAGGCCCAGGCTCAGATGGCTTCACTGGTGAATTTTACCAAGCATTTAAAGAATTAACACCAATACTCTTCAAACTCTTCCAAAAAATGTAAGAGGAGGGATCACGACCACATTCATTTTAAAAAACCTGCATTATCATGGTACTAAAACCAGAAAAAGAAATTACAAGAAAATAAAACTGCAGGTCATTATCAACTGACTAAGATAGGTGTAAATATTTTCAATAACATACTAGCAAACCAAATTCAGCAGCATATTAAAAGGATAATACACCATATCAAGTGGGATTTATCACTGGGATGCAAGGATGGTTCAACATATGCAAATCTACCAATGTGATGCATCACATTAATAGAATGAAAGAAAAGAATTGTATGATCACTTCAATGGATGCAGAAAAACTTAGAAAAAATTCAACATCCATTCATGATTAAAAACAATAAAACTCTTACGTTAGGCATAAAAGGAACATATCTCTACATAATAGGGGCCATATATGACAATCCCACAGTTAATATCATACTTAATTATGAAAAGATGAAATTAATTTTTCCTTTAAGCTCAGAAATGAGACAAGAGTGCCCATTTTCACCACTCCTATGCAACATATAGTAGAAGTCCTAGATAGAGCAATCAGGCAAGACAAAAAAAGATAACAGAATTGGAAAGGAAGGAGTAAAATTGCTTCTATTTTCAGATGACAAAGTTTTACACACCAAATATTCTAAAGACTCAACCAAAAAACTGTTAGATCTAATTAATGGGTTCCATAAAATTTTAGGATACAAAATCAACATGCAAAAATCGGTAGCATTTCTATACACTAATGACAGCATTTCTAAAAAAAATGAAATAAAGAAATCAATTCAATTTATAATAGCATCAAAAACCATAAAATACCTAGGAATAAACTTAACTAAGGAGGTGAAAGATCTCTGTACTGAAAACTACAAGACATTGATGAAAGAAATCAAAGAGGTCATAAATAGATGGAAAGATATCCCATGGTCATGGATTAGAAGAATTAGTCTTGCTAAAATGTAAATACCACCATCAGCCATGTAGAGATTCAATGCAATCCCTATCAAGATTTCAATAGCATTTTTTCTTTTTTACAGAAGTAGAAAAAAACACCCCTGAAGTTTATATGGGATCATAATCCTTAGCCACTGAAGGGGGTTCTTTGGTACTGAACAAAACATGTTCTGGAATCTCCACCCCAGGCAATAAGTCTCTCTACTTCATTGTTTTGTCTATGCTTCTTATCTCCTTCCCTCTTGGCTGGAAGAGCTGCAGTAATGCACTGGACTTGGATGAGGCAATGGTGTCTCCAGTGGCAGTGCGTTTTAAGGCCAACAGTCAAAATAATGTTACCAGCAGTCAGTGAAGCGATTTCTATATGTTGGTCAGCGAAAGACAAAAGAAGACGACTTATTCTCTCTGTGCAGTTTCCACTAATATTATAGATGGCCAACTGGGGTTTTATCATGCCTAAAACCATAGAACCCCCTTCAGTGACTGAGCAGCCAAATTTGGATTATGCATTGAGATGCTTTCAGCATGAAGATCCCAGTTTGAAAGTGAAGCTAGATCCTGACTCTGGGCAGACTGTCCTATGTAGTATGGGGGAATTACATATTGAGATTATTCATGACCAAATCAAGAGGGAGTACGGATTGGAAACTTATCAAGGGCCTCTCCAGGTAGCATACCAAGAGACCATCCTAAATGTAGTTCATGCCACAGATTGCTTAAATAGAACTTTAGGAGACAAACATCATCTTCTGACTATAGAACTGGAAGTAAAACCAGTTGAAACATCCTCTGTTATGCCAGTTACCGAGTGTGCTCGGATTGTTAGTGAACACCTTCCTAAGGCTTCCCAAGAGGCCATTGAAAATTGAATTTATAGTGTGTGCCTCCAAGGACCATTGCTTGGGTCCCCAGTTCAATATGTGGCAATTACTTTACATTCACTGATACTTCATCCTGGTACCTCTACAACTATGATTTCTGTCTGTATCTCAAGATGCATACAAAAGGTTCTAAAGAAAGTTGATAAGCAGGTTTTAGAGCCCCAGTTGAATCTCAAGGTTACAGTGACTAGAGATTACCTCAGCCCTGTCCTGGCAGATCTGGCAAAAAGAAGAGGGACCATTTGGGAAATCCAGACTTGTCAGAAAAACAAAATTGTTATTGGATTTGTTCCCTTAGCAGAAATTATGGGTTATTCAACTGTGCTTGGAACACTAACATTTGACTCTGCTACTTTTGCCTTAGAACTATCTAATTATCAAGCCATGAATCCTCAAGACCAAACTATACTGTTCAGCTGGTAAAGTGGCTTCACCCAAGTGCTTTGGGTGTTTGGAGAGAAACTCAGGAGCACCTATCTACTGCATTTTCAGTAATAAGAATTTTTGTTTTACTGAACTAGATAAACTGACAGTGTCATTGGGGCTGCCCATTCTGTTCTATATAATGAGAAATGAGCTTTGATGTTGAAAGTTATGTACATGAACTATATTGTGTATCTATAAATTTATTATTTGGAATATATTCAGTGTTATCACAAAAAAATGTTTATATGGAATCACAAAAGACTTCAAACAGGCAAAGAAATCCCAAGAAAGAATGAAGCAGGAGGTATGCATGAAGACATAATCATCAAAACAGTGTGGTAATAGGGGCGCCTGGGTGGCTCAGTCGTTCAGCGTCTGCCTTCGGCTCAGGTCATGATCCCAGGGTCCTGGGATCGAGCCCCGCGTCCGGCTCCCTGCCCGGCAGGAAGCCTGCTTCTCCCTCTCCCACTCCCCCTGCTTGTGTTCCCTCTCTAGCTGTCTCTCTCTCTCTGTCAAATAAATAAATAAAATCTTTAAAAAAAAAAAAGTGTGGTAATAAACCCAAGCATATATAGTTAACTTATATTTGACAAGGGACCAAGAAAATCTGAATGGAGAAAAGGCAGTATCTTCCATAAATGGGGCTGGGATAATTGGATATTCACATGCAAAGAAATTTAGCCCCACTCACAAAAATTAATTCAAAATAGATTAAAGACTTAAATGTAAGACCTGAAATCATGAAATTCTTGAAGAAAACATTGGTATGGGTCCTGGTAATGATTTTTTAGATATGACAACTATAGCACAAGCAACAAAACAAAAAATAAACAAGTGGGGCTAAATCAAATTAAAAAGCATCATACAACAAAAGAAACCATCAACAAATTGAAAATATATCCTATGGAATGAGAAAAAGATAGTTGCAAACCATATATCTGATAATGGGTTAATACCTAAAATGATAAAGTAGTCATAAACTCAACAGCAAAATACCAAATAACCCAAGTTTAAAAGGGGCCAAGAACCTGAATAAACATTTCTACAAAAAAAATATATGCAAGGCCAGCCAGTGCATGAAAAGATCTCATCTTCACTAGTCACTAAGGAAATGAAAATTAAAACTACAATGAGATGTCACCTCACCTGTTAGAATGGCCATCATCAGAAAGATAAGAGATAACAAATGCTGGTGAGGATATGGAGAAAAGGGAATCCTTGTGCTCCATAGTGGGATTGTAAATTGGTACAGCCTGTGGAAAATGGTAGAGAGGATCCTCAAGGAGTTAAAAATAGAATTACCATATGCTCCAGCAATTTACTTCTGGGAATATATCCAAATGTACATCTGCATCCCCATGTTTCCATAACAGCATTATTTACAGTAGTCAAGACGTGGAAACAACATGTGTCTATCAGTGGATGAGTGGGTAAAGAAGTTGTAATGTAGGAAATCCTACTGTTTGGCGCAACACGGATGGCCCTTGAATTCAATATGATAAGTGAAATAAGTAAGATAGAGAAAGACAAATACTGTATGATCTCACTTATCTGAGGAATCCAAACGAACAAACAAACAAGCCCATGGAAAAAGAAATCAGACTTGTGTTTAAAAGAGGCAGAGGGTGGGGAGAGGGGAAATTTGGAGGAAGGTGATCAAAGGTACAAATTTCCACTTATAAGATAAATAAGTACTAGGGATGTAATGTACCACTTGATGAATGGGGCTATCACTGCTGTATGGTGTATAGGGAAGTTGTTATGAGAGTTAACCCTAGAGTTCTTATCACAAGATTTTTTTTTTCTTTTTCTTTTCTTTTTGGTGTATCTGTATGATATGATGGATATTAGTTGAATGAATTATGGTGATCATTTCATAGTATATGTAAGCCAAAGTATCATGATGTATCCCTTAAGCTTATACAGTGATGTATATCCATGGCTTTCTTAATAAACCTGGTGGCGGGGAAGAAGGCCAGGTGAGCCCAGGACTAGTAAGGACCCCCAAAAACGCAGAAAGAATTCCAGGTCTCTGTTTACTCTGTATACCACGGGGCCACAGAAACCCTCCTTCCTCCAAATGGTCAGATGCCACAAGTGGCAGAATCCATGAGACTGAGCAAGTATCTCCAAAAAAACATTTCCTAAATCAGATTAGACTAAATAAGTGTTTCTTTATGTCAATCAGATAGAGGATCATGAAGAAACACTCCATCAGTGTTAGGCAAAATGCATTGGCAGTGCAGTTAAATTGCCATCTGTATTTCCACACACGAATCCCCTCATATACAATATTTGTGTGTGTATTTATATTCATATGTAGATGTGTGTGCACATATTCACGTGTCTTATTGACAGTACAGTTATCCCTCCAGTGGTTTTCTCCAACTAGAAGCCATTATTTGATCAGGAATCTATTGATCAATACCTCAGTCTATATTACACATGGATTTTGTTGTTTCATATCACCCACAATTTACATTGAGCTGCTATTGTCTTTGAAATATGGCCGAAATACTAATTGCAGCATAGTCTCAATTTTTTTGCAGGTCTCCCAATTTTAATCTTTACCCAGAATTTTATTAACACTTTTAGTATTATATCAGCCATCCCTTCTCTCATTTTTTTTTTCCCAACTGGGCAGAGCTCAGAAAAGACTGGCATTATAATTGTTTTAGAATTATAGAATTATAGAATTATATTTAGAATTATAATTGAAAATATAGAAAATATTCTTTACGTCTGTCTGAAGAAAAGTCATTGATAGTCTATTAACTAAAATATATCCCCCATTATTCAAAAGCCTATAACTCTTACTCTTTTTTTTAACTCTTAGCTTTTTAATTGAATAATTACATGTATAGCAGTTCTGTTAAAACAAACCAGTTATCATTTTAGGTATGTGTTTATGTGTGTGTGTGTATATGTGTGTGAACATATGTTTATATATAGAGATGAAACATAAAATATATGCAACAATATTCCATTATATGTTATATAATATGTAATATATATATAATGTATATACATCATATTTAGGTAGATACATTTTATATACATACCTGGTTTATACACACACATACATTTAATCAAATGTTTTATGTTCAGCCATATGCAATTTTGTGAGTGACATTAGCAAGACTTATTTATCTAAAAAGATTGTTGTTGCAAAAAAACTCACTGTTAACTTCTTGAATGCCACTCCATCTGTTTTTTAAAAATTTCTAATGAATATCAAACATACTCATAAAGGAGAAAATAATGCCCCAGAAAATTAGAATGATAGTACAATTGTTTTTACCAAGTGGATACTTTGAGGTTGAGGAAGAAAGCACTTAAAAAAATTATGCCATAATGACAAGTATAAAATAGGACTGTAGGGACAATGCAACAAGAATGGTCAGCCTACTAAAATTTAGTTTGTATAAGCATAAGCATGGAAGAAGGAGCTGACGCAGCCCGCCTCTTTCTTTTGGTGTTTGTGCTGATTGGGGTTTAGATGGTGTACTTGGGGGTTTAGATTCTGTCTGTACCAGCAGACAGAGCCCATCCTTCTCTCCAGGTGACTTCTCCCCCAGGCACTGAGTCCCTTCTCTGCAAACAGCTAAGTAATACCTCAATCCTATTACCAACATTTCTAACTCCAGCATCCCCCTCTCCCTACCCCCAACTCTTAATGCAGGCCTGGTCCCCAAGCTGCAATCAATGAAAACAAATTATTTCACCTGAGTTTAATGTGTGACCTAAACCAGTTTTTCATGTTTGACCAATATTTATATTCACAAATGTAACCGGATACTTTCTAAGAAAAGATTAATCCAGATGTTTTCTGTTTGGTAGATATAGGTCTGTTCTCTTTTGGTGCATTTTCCTTTGTACATTTTCATTCTGAAACTCTTCCATCTTTATTCAGTATCTCTCATCCTGAAGCTTCTCTCTGGAGAAAGATGTCTTTTCTGATCATATTTTCATTTCTCAGGAAAAATCTCATTTTAATACCTCAATCTCAGCACTACTTTTATATATACTTATGTGCTTGGGGAGCATATATGTGAGAGAAAGTTGGTGCTTTCTTTTCCATAGGCAAAAATAAAAAGTTAATTTTAATACTCAAACTTTATTTTAGATTGGTATATTCAGGAGAATGCAAAGTAAAATTTCTGGTCTCACCAAAACTCTTTCCAAAATTAAATGATCCGCGGTTGTTCAAACCTAACTCAGTAGCTATTAGGTTCTTTTTATCTCTTGTCACAAGTTTCAGATTCTATATTTCATACCTCATATTAGTAGAACACTTTGTTCCTGCTGCCCAAAAAGCTATGTCAGGATAGTGCCTGTGACCTCCAAAATCCTGCCTTTAATTACATCTAATGGACTAAAAGAAAAGTGACTTTTAATGAACCACAAATAAGATCAACAAACCATCAAAAATTGGATCCCAAGACAGCTCCTCATCAGATTTTATTTTCTCCATCTCTCTCAAAGGAACTGTGTATTGAAGTTGTCCATCTGCTGATGAACTCCTAGGCTTTATCTACAAGTACCACATCTGATTAGCAATGCAGATAGTCAACATTTCCAGAATGGCACTTAGTTTCACAGATGCAAAGTCTGGGTTATAAAATCAATCATTCATCCCCAAGAGAAGAAGTCATCTTATTGAAGCAGTCTAATTAGGGCCATCTGTCTAAACTGCATGGTGGCTAAGGATTGACCCAGCCAACATAGGAAGTTCTAGGCTCCAGGCATGCCCAGAGTTTTTGGAATTAGTTACCTGGATGATTCTACTTCATCTCCTATCTTTATCTACCTTGCTCCTCATTTCTTTTATCCTCTGTGGTTGGTGACATGGCTACACATATACCCTTCCTCACGCCTCCATATACTAGCCCACCTTGTCTAAGTCTCTCATCTTGATTATCGTTCATCTTTTGCTCAAATGACTTTTGAACAACTCTCAGAGGAACATCTTTGTCTGTTTCTAGTGAGCCTTGAGGTTTTTTCTATACTCCAAAGATCAAGAATGGACGAGCTTTGGCATGATATAACCCATCATCACATATTTTTCAGCCATATGGTGTTTGAAGCAGATTTCAATTTGAGTTAGTTGGAATGTGGTATATATACAATTCAGTTATAATCCCCTATTACACCACATGTTTCTTTACCTGAATAACCCCCTGTATAATCTTTGATCTTCAAATTACAAAATTTTTGAAATAAACAAAAGTAAAATAAAATGGTAATATGAGATTTCATGTATTCAAAAATTGTTAATATATGGCCTTATCTATCTTGTTTGTAGTCCCATCCAATGGACTCTTTTGATCCTAATTCCAGACAACATATAATTTTATCTTTAAATAGCTCATATTTATAAGAAAGTAAGAGACTTTTACTTTAAAAATTATACCTGCAAAACCTTTACCATACCATGTGCAAAGAAAAATAAATAAATTAGTTAATAGAATCAAATATTAAGTATATTAAAATTTCCACAATTCTCTTTCTCACTCCTAAATATCTCCTGCATATCCTATGATGCAATTTTTCTTAACCCGACAAGTATAATTTAGAACCTAAATGAAGTTGGCATCGGTTGATGTCAAAGTCTCTCTTAATCTATCATTTCTCCTTCTTCATCTTGTAATTTATTCTTGAAGACTTTGAGTTTATCAAACTTTTCCCTTCCCTCTATATAAAGCACCCAGCATCTTATACTGGAACCAGTATAAGACTGTGTCTTATACATAGACATGATACCCACTGCCTTAGCGAGGAGACCAGAGTTTTATTGAGAAGACCACTTTACGTAAGGACATATTTCCTAATATCTTCAAGGATCTTAAAAGTAGACCTTCATTCCTTCTGATCATAGAGAATCTCAGACAAAGCAAATTTGGGTCGGGGGGAAGTATCGAGATGAACTTCAGCATAAAAAAAGTGGGCTTTAGTCACTCATACCATCAGGAAAGTGTGAAAATTTACAAATGTCTTCCTATCTTGTTTTCAGATGACCTAACTTCCTGTAATAGTATTATAATTTGGTAACAAGATTTTTTTTTTTTTTAAAGATTTTATTTATTTGACAGAGAGAGACACAGCGAGAGAGGGGAACACAAGCAGGGGGAGTGGGAGAGGGAGAAGCAGGCTCCCGGCTGAGCAGGGAGCCCGATGCGGGACTCGATCCCAGGACCCTGGAATCATGACCTGAGCCGAAGGCAGACACTTAACGACTGAGCCACCCAGGCGCCCTGGTAACAAGATTTTGATCTTAGTTCAAGTTCAAAAATTGCCTCTGAGTAAACACACTTTAAGATGTCATCTTTCACACATATCATAAAGAAAAAAAATCCAACTATTAAAAATCTAGATTTGTATTTATTTCTCTAGTCTTTAATGACAACCACCAGAGAGGTGGTGAAGGCCAAATTTCGTGGTGCTTTATTATGGTCAGGATTTGAGTTTATTATAAAGAGGGATAATACACTTTTTGAGAATTCTGAGTTGTGGTGGGACATGATCTGACATATTTTAAAGGCATGATTCTGGCTGCTCTGAAGAGAATAAATGTAGGGAGACCAGAGCAAAAGCAGGGAGATCTATGGTAGCTTATTCCAGAAATTGAGGTGAGTCAGAGTATCTGGAAGTTTGATGGGGACCTTGGAGTCCACAGTTCTAACTTTATCACTCTTGGAAAGAAAGCAAGAACTATTGCAATAAAGTGGCTTGGATAAAGTCTGGACCTAAATTTTTAAGAGCCCAAATATAAACTTGGTTTCAAAAATCTCCATCCTCAAAGATACAAAATAACACATATTTTTGAATTCTTTAAAAAGAAAACCCTGCAATTAATTTTCTGTCTGAAATGTCTAATGAAATTGTTTTACTTTTCAAATTTCAAGTCTCCTGATCCACATATGATGTAGAAGTCCTCCTGGAGAAATTGATGATTAGTGATAAATGCCAATAATGTTCACCATTTAAGACGATATTAATGTTGAGAATGCATAAGCAAATGGGACAGTCCTCCTTGTGCTCCTCTTCACCTAATCAGATTCTTTCCAAATCATTTCCTACTACGAAATCATCTACACAAGCCCAGAGGATTTATGCTCTATTTAAACTCCTATAAAACTTATTTCATATGCCACCATGTGGATTTTGCATTAAAATTTGTTTTTCTCAGTTTTGCCTAATCCAGTGAAGTGTAAAACTCACTGTGAAAAAAAATAAGTTGTTGTTGTTTTCCCTTAAAGATGATAAAATTGAAACTCATAGAGGTGAAGATTTGGCAAGTACGTAATGAAAAACAATTTACAGAGCATCTTTTTTATAAATATTAAGATGAACCAAATCAAATTGCCAATATCTGAGAGTTTTTAACTCCATCACACTATTGCTCTTAATTTGACTCCTACAAATCAGATCCCAAATGAAGGTGACAAGTTGCATTTGGTTGATATGTCATCAAAGTCTTTTAGAGTCTATCATCTTCCCTTTTTTTTAAATCTTGTTATTTATTCTCAAAGGCTTTCAGTTCATCATCTTTGCCATTTGCTTCTATATGAAGTTTCGTATTACAAATCCCATGCTCTTCCCATTCCACCTTGGTAACTTTCTGGAAGACAGGTGACATCTTAAATGTCTTTTCAAAACATAAATCCATTTATTTAAACTAAACAAAACCAAAACCAACCCATTCATTCCTCCCACTTCTCACCTCCTGCCTGTGGCAACTATCAATCTGTTCTCTGTATTTTATTTATTTGTTGGCTAGATTTCATATACAAGAGAGATCATATGGTATTTGTCTTTTACTGTCTGACTTACTTCACATCATATAATGTCCTCGAAGTCCATCCATGTTGTCACAATTGGTAAGATTTTAGTCTTTTCTGTGGCTGAATAATGATTCTATTTTGCGTAAAGATTTTATTTATTTATTTGAGAGAGAGAGAAAGAGCAGGAGTGGGGGGGGCAGAGGGAAAGGGAAAAGCAGACTCTCCTCTGAGTGTGGGGTCTGATCCCAGGAATCTGGGATCATGGCCTGAGCCAAAGGCAGACGCTTAACCTACTGAGCCACCCAGGTGCCCCCCCATTGTATAGTTCACACCAAAATGTCTTTATCCATTCATCTATATGGACATTTAAGCTGTTTCCCTATCTTGGCTAATAACACTGCCATGAACATGGTGGTGCATATATCTTTTGATTTAGTGTTTTCATTTTCATTTTCATTTTCTTCAAATAAATACCCAGAAGTGGAATTCCTGGATCATACAGCAGTTCTATGTTTAATTTTTTGAGGAACTTCCATGCTATTTTCCACAGTGGATGCACCGATTTACATTCCCACCAACAGTGTATAAGGATTTCCTTTCCTCTGCATCCTCACCAACACTTTATTTCTTGTCTTTTTTGATAATAGCTATTTTAACAGGTGTGAGGTGATATCTCAGTGTTTTTGGTTTGTATTTTCCTGATGATTAGTGACATAGAACATCTTTTCATGTACCTGTTGACATTTGTACATATTCTTTGTAAAAATATTTATGCAGATCTTCTGCCCATTTTTAAATTGATTGCTTGTTTGTTTTCTACTATTGAGTTGTATGAATTTTTATATACTTTGGATATTAGCCTTTCATCAGAATAAACGATTTGCCATTACTTTCTCCCATTTAGTAGGGTGAACTTTTTTTTTTTTATTTGTTTGTTCTTTTGTTTTTTCTAAGCAGAAAATTGTTCATAGTAGTTTCTTATAGCCACTTGTATTTCTGTGGTGTTAGTTGTAACATCTCTTCTTTCATTTCTGATTTTATTTATTTGAATCCTCTCTGATTTTTTCTTGGTAAGTCTAGCTAAGGATTTGTAAATTTTGTTTACCTTTTCAGAAAATTAGCTCTTAGTTTCATTCGTCTTTTCTTTTGTCTTTCTAGTCTATATTTCATTTATTTTTGTTCTAATCTCTGTTCCTTCCTTCCTTCTACTAACTTTGGGTTTGTTTGCTTTTTTTTCTAATTCCTTGAGGTGTAAATTTAAGTGGGTTTTTTTGGTGGCTTTTCTTGTTTCTTGAGGTAGGCATTTATCATCACTCTTAGAACTGCTTTTGCTATATCCCATAAATTTTCTACATCCCTTAAATGTCTTTCTGTTCTGTCATGACACTATATTATGGTCATGGAGTTAGTCATCACTACTGCTGGGTAGGCCTTTGTGACCTATCATAGCCTTTATTATAATACAAATATCTGTTAATCTCCCCATTAGACTATGGATATCTTAAAGGCAGAGTCTCTTATTTCACTTAAATCTTTAGCAACTAGCAGAGTGACTGACCAGATGGAAGATCTATATATTTTTGTTTCAGAGTAATATTAATTCAGGAATTAATGCATTATATTCTCTTAAAATCACATGAGAAACAATAATGAGAGCAATTTGACAATAGGTTCTGAAGCTAGACTCCTTGGGTTTAAATCTCGATCCAACATTTACTGTCTATGGAGGTTATAGATGTTCCATGTGTTAGATGTTATTTTTAGTAATAATTTACTGAATTGAGGTTCTGTGGATGTGTGTGTATGTCTAGTGGAGGTGGTAGTGATAATGATAGGAGGAGGTTCTTATTAGCACTACTTTCAGAATTTTTCAACATTAATGTACCAGCCTATTTCTTGGAGAGTATGACTTCTTGTTGAATAAAGGGGACAACATTTGCACGACTTGTTTTTGCTACCCTCTCCAATTTTTAAAACATCCACAGTGAGTCCTACCAAGTAAAGCATTTAGAAATGAGTACTAGTTACAAACTAATTGAAATAATAATGCTGAAGAAAAGGAAAAAGGATAGTCATTATCCTTGAGATCCCATACAGAGGTGCAGATATCCCATGCTCAATTTTCACTGAGACCTGAAAACAAATCAGGCAGTCATCTGTAGGAACTGTTACGATTCTTCTTCAAGGACACTCCAGAGACGAAGTCTTGCAGCAGGAGCAAAAATAGCCTGCTGGTAGACCCCAGTCCTGAACATTTGCATGAAAAAGAGCTCAAGTCCTTTGATTCCAGTAGGAAACCTAGGCATTTTGCTGCTGCTGAGGCCTGGGAGGACTGAGACATGAGTTGTGTAGAGGTCTTCTGTGTCAGTAAGCAGTCTGTACAGATGTTAACCAAGTCAGTCCTTGAAGAGTAACATGAGACCAAAGGTGCAGGTAAAGGGCAACAGCAATCAGTAAGACAAGAGGTCCTAACCAGAAGAACCTGGAACAGGTAGGAAATAGAGCAAAGGGAACAAGGTACAATAGAGACTGTGCACATAGCAAGGGGTCTAAGATCATAACTACCTTGTTTACTACTGTCACCTCAGTGCCTGGTGCCGACATAGAAAATGCTTTTAAATATTAAATGAAAACATGACTGAATTATTGAAGGGAGATGACACTGCCCAACCAATTAAAAGTATAAATCTTGCCAGATTGGTATAATCTTTACAGAAACATCAAATAGGATGGGGGAAGCCAGAGGATGCAAGGAGTTGTCACATTGCTCTATTTTTAAAATTTTATTATCTTCTGTCATTATCGTGTTTCCTGAAGGTTTGGGGATAGAAATCTATCCCTTTGGTCCTAATGTTCAATGAGTCTATGATTTGATGAATGGAACAAACATCAAACAGAGAGGATGTAATATAGCTAAGGTGTATCTTGGGCAAAAAGTATAATTCGTTAAGTCAAGATGGGGGAAGTAAAGCTCAGATTTTGAGGGAAAAGCACATACAGTTGCATCAGACTTAATTTGTGTCAACCAGCGAAAATGTTGTCTTTACCTGAATCCCAGGGTAAAAAATAAGACATAAGACTCAAATGTATCCATTAAAGTCAAAATATCTTATTTTAAATAAATTCTCAGTGTCTTAGTCAGTTTGGGCTGTTGTAACAAAGCACCATAGACTAGGTGGGTTATAAACAACAGATAGTTTCTTCTCATGGTTCTGGAAGCTAGAAGTCTATGATCATGGTGCCAGCATGGTTGGGTTCTGATGAGAGCTCTGTCCTGCCTGTCCTCCTCTTATATTCACTTGGTGGAAACTGAGCAAAGTTGCTCTTGGGGTCTCTTTAATAAGAACACTGATCCAAAGTTCCCATCCCTTAATAGCATCACATTAGGGGTTAGGATTTCAACACCTGAACTTTGGGAAGACACAAATATTCAGTCCATTGTACTTAGCTTTGATAACAAGCTTAGTAAAATGGGAACGTAACTGTGAGGTCATAGAGTCACTATCTGATCCCCTCCTTAGGAAACCAACATTGTTTATATTCAGGATCAAACTGAATAAAACTCTCTGATCTAAGTTAATATACCTTGTGAACCTCAGCTTTCTCATTATGAAAACAAAGTGTTGCAATCTATTTTAAATAACAGAAAGCAAATATGACTTTCATTCACCACTCCTTCCAGTCTTGAAGAGTCTCTGGAAAGAGAGCTCAAAGTGTTGACGGGTAAGCAACAGGTTTGGCCTGGTACAGCATCACCTTGGTCTTAAGGGAGGCTGAAAAGTTTCGCAGACTAGCACCATTTTGTTTTAGAATGGTCCTCACTACTTCCTTCTAGAAGTTTGCAAAAACCTCTTTTTTGGTAATTAATATATTCCTGCTTTCAGAAATGACAGGCTAAATTCCTGCTTATCCAGATGGGAGCAAACTGTTTTGTTGGCTTCTCTCCTTGAGCAGCAGCCAATGTAACCCCGGGTTTCTGGTTTAAGTTCCAATGCAGAGATTCCCAAGCCACTAGCTGGAGAGCAAAACACTCAGCATCTATCCTATTTGTGCCAATCAGAGAGAAGGATTAAGAAATATAAAAAATATGTATCTACACATTCAGTATTTCTAGACCAGTTCAGAGAGGTTATTTGATAGGGGTTACAATTATTTTAAAATTATAAAACTTTTACCATATTATATAAACCTCCTTTCTCTCTCTGTCTCTCTCACACACACACAAAGTGTGTATGTGTGTATCAGATTGGGGGAAGTATCACTGAATACTAAGATCAAGTGAATCTGAGTGGTGAGAAACAAAATTCTCAATAATTAGGCATAGTTGAGAAGAATATATAGATTTTCTTTTGCATGAAACTTTAATTTGTCTTAAGTTGTAGAGAGGGCAGAAGTTTGATTTAAGGGAAATATGGAACATACTCTTTCACAATGGGAAAATATGATTCTGGTAAAGTAAATGCCGCTGACAGAAACTTCAGAATGTAGAGATCACCTCAGCACTGAGCTCTGTAATGATGACAGCATGATTATTCTTATTTCAGGGCAATCATTTGCAGAAGGTACAAAGAATAGCAAGAAGGAAAGAATGGGGGCTACTTCTTAGTAGTGGAAACAAACTACAAAACACAAGTCATCCTGAAATGCAAATTTATAGATAATTTAACTAGCAAAAAGTAGAAGCCAGAAAGGGGATATCTGGGAAGAACTGGGAAGGAGCTTAGATATCAAGACTTGCACTGAAGGGATGATGGAATAATAAACTTTTTCAGGGGAAAGGCAGAGGAAAAACAGTGATTCTTATTAAGTCTACAGTGTGTTTAACTGATATGATCGCATTATAGCCCACACTATAGCCTTTTGCAATGTTATCATCCACATATTACACATGTGGAAATGGAATTAGTTTAGATAAATTTGTCCATGGCCATACAGGTAGTAAAAACTGGGACCAGAATTCAAACCTAGGCTGCCATCCAAAGCCAGTGATCTCTCAAGCTTGGAGAAGGACTCTGTCTTTCACCTAAATATATATTGATACTCTGAAAGGAAAGTTAAATAATGTGCTGAACAGAGAAACTTTAATTTTGCCTGAACAACCCGCTTCAATCCATTTAGATTATTTGTAAAGACAAAGATGGTCTGTTTTTTCTCTGCATATTAAAGAGTAAAATAAAATGTATTTACCAAAGTTTGCAGTATTCTAAATCAGTAGTTCTTGAAGAAATTAATTACCACATGCTAAAATGTCCTAGGGGTTTAGATTATACAGTTTGCTTTTTATAAATATGTGTTCAAACATCATTGGTCTTTGTGTATCTGTGCATACACATTATAACGAATACTTTCACCAAATATAGGCATGGCAGTTCCTGGACTTGTCCTCAAATACCTCTCAATACTTCTTTGTTTTGATGATCTTAAAATCTTAGGTAATTGTTCTTTTGGAGACAACTTCAAATACTTTCTCAAACCAGCTTTCTGGAAAGTACTGATATGAAGGAGGAGGAGAAGAAGGAGAAGAAGAAGAAGGAGGAGGAGGAGGAGGAG
>NW_023270377.1:103262019-103282082 GCF_011800145.1 Mirounga leonina
AAAGGGGGGAGGGGAGGAGAAGAGAGGAAGAAGAAGAGAAAAAGGAGGAGGAAAAAGAGGAGGGGAAAGGGGAGGAAGGGGAAGGAGAAGAAGAAGAAGAGGGAGGAGGAAGGGGAACAAGAGAAGGGGAAGGGGGAGGAAGGGGAAGAAGAAGAAGAGGAAGGAGGAGAAGGAGGAAGAGGAAAAGGGGATGGGGAGGAGAAGAAGAAGTGGGAGGAGGAGAAGGGGAAAGGAGAAAATAAAAGAAAACGAACCAAAAAAACCCAGAATGTCTTGAGAAAATGGTACATTTTCAGTCCTCCATGAATGCAGACTTTTGGCGCTAACTTCATCATTATCATTATTTTTTTAGACATTTCTAAGGAGATAGGGTTATGTCTCTTGGGAGTTTTCTTCAAAGTCCAGTCCCAAACAAGGAAACTCTGTGCAGAACTTTTAAGTGAAAAGGCATGGCCCCTACTAAAGACCCAGATTAAGAAGAGGAGAAGTTGGAGTTAGAAGTTAGGACCTGTGAGTAAATCACAAGGCACCAAGAGAATCAACTTACAGTATATTTAAAACTCTCCACTGCTCTAGTAGACACATGGAGAAGAGAAAGAAAATTATGGAAAAACAGAAATTGATACATCTTGAATGTCATCTGTTTGCCCCATGCTTTACCTATTTAATTTCATTTCATTAATTCCAAATGTAACAAATATGAGTATAAGTGGAAATCAAGGCTCTAGGATATATGAGTGAGTGAAAAGAAAGGTGATATGAAAGAATAAGGAAGTCAAAGAGGAATTAGCCTGTGGTTCTACTAAATTTGTAACCTTAGCATAGAGTTTGGCAAACATTTTCTGTAGTAAATATCATAGTCTTAGCAACTACTCAATTTTGCCAGTGTAGCAGGAAAGACGCCATAGATACTATGTCAACAAATGAGCTTGGTTGTGTTCCAGTAACACTTTATTTGTGGAGACATAAATTTGAATTTTACACAATTTTCATATGTCACCAAATAGTCATCTTCCTTTTTTTCCCCTTCCAACTAATAAAACATATGAAATCTTGAACTCGTGTGTCATACAAAAGTAGGCACTGGGCTGGATTTGGCCCACCAGGTGTGGTTTGCAGATCCCAGACTTACAACCTTGTACTTAGAGCATGGCTTCATATATCAACATGGGTACAATAGGAGGCCTACTGTAGCAGTCTTGAGATATTTCTGACTGCTGTGATTTTTAAAACATACTCCCTTTGAATGACTGTTTCTTTTCTTGAAGATATACCCTCCAAATTTAGAAACACAGACGTTAGAAGATCTGGCAAATGAAAGAGAATTGTGGATTACTTTTCCATTGAATGTTTTAAAAATAAATAAAAACAACTTTGATTGGCATTATTGAACATATCAAAGTTTATTTCTGGCAGATTAAAAAGCCAAGTGCCATTTCCTACAAAATAAAGAAACTGACACATATGTTAGACTCACTGGGCATATCTGATGTGGAAAAAAAACAAAACCAAAACAAACACCCTCCCTAAAAACAAACAAACAAACAAACAAACAAAAAACAACCAACCAAACAAAAAAAAAAAAACAAAAAAGCAAAACCCACAAGCCTTCAATAAGACCAATTAATTTATTTTTCATAGCTTTATGGCAAGTCACTTAACTCATCTGTCTGTGTGCAGGCAAATATGTTTTCCACTGTTCCGTGCTAGGATGCTATTAAACATTGCCACTTCTTTAGTTATCCTTTATTACACTGACAGGAAAACAAAACAACATGGAGGCTAAATAAAAGTCATTTTCCCAAGGCAAATTTGCAGTGGTAGTTCATTTACAATTTAGTAGTCTTGAAAGTAAAGGATTATTTTGTATTTTTCATCTAGCTTGTTATGGATACTTTTGTTCAGTATTAGTTACAAACATAATAGACACATCTATTATAAGAATGGTTGTAGGTTGCATAACATCTACTCAGCCATGTTGAATAATGAGAAACATTCTTGTTGCCTATAATAGCCTTCAAATAAATAGATGAATAATAAGTATTTCCACTTTAAGAGCACACTGCTTCAGAATATTGAATAATAAGGTCTACAAGAGGATTGGGCTAGAAATCAAGGGATCTACATCTCCACCTATGGATAGTGGGCAAGCCATCTTCCCTTCCCATCTCTTTACTGACCTCCCCTATTCAGCTGCTACTTTATTTTCCAAACTGTATTTATTGGATGCTCAAAGTTTCTGTGGACTTGTCTCAAGGCCTCCCACAAGCAGAGAAGAGGAGGCAGAAATCCACAGTGTCTCACCCCTACTTCAAGAAAAGGCAACTCTGTTTTGAACTGTTTCATATGTATGAAACCTCTGCATAAAATTTCATTTAAAAGAATATTTCTGTAGTTTAATAAGTATGAAGTCAGAGAGATAGACATTGAAGAAGTTTGGGTAGATGATTCCCAAATTAGTTGCAAATTAATAATTGTATTGATTTCCTATTGGGTTCTCTCTTGAATGTGAGTATGTGGGAATCCTTCAGGATTTAGAGAATACCCCCATTTGAATTCTGGTTAATGATAAAAGTACTAAATGAGATCAGTGGGAATGGTGGGGTAAGGATCTCTAAAAATCCATTCTTCCTTGAAAACAAAGAGAACACTAGCAAAAACTGTCAAAATCAATTCGTTTTAGAACTTTGTCAATTGACCAAGGGCTTGAAAAAATAAGAGGAACATTATTCAAAAATATAGCTGAGTCTCATTTGGAGCAGAAAGCTTTGTGGCATTTTTCTTGCCTTTTTCTTATCATCCTTTCCTTACCTCCCTAGTAGCCTTGAAAACCAACATTCCCACAAGCACACTGAAAGCCAGCAAGGCAGCATGCACTGCAGGAGCCAGGATGGATTTGGAGCTTCCTAAAAGCACCATTCCTAAAAAAAATATTGTTTTCTGACTATTTATAACTGTGAATGGCTACATTAAAAAAATCTCAAATTACTAACTGAACCTCTCTGTCTTAACAAACTAAAAAAAGAAAAATAAAGTAAACCCAAAGAAAACAGAAGGACATAATAAAGAGTAGAGTGAAAATAAAAGAAATAGGAATAAGAACAAAACCACAAAAGATCTTTTCATTGAAAAGATCAACAAAATTGACAAACATTTGGGTAGAATGCCGAGGAAAAAAAGAAAGGAGACTCAGTTTACTAAAATCAGGAATTGAAGAGGGTCCTTACTACTGACATCACAGTAATAAAAGGGGAAAAACGATTATAAAGGAATATTGTAAACAACTGTATGCCAACAAACTAGATAATCTAGATAAAATGGACAAATTCTTAGAAAGGTACAAACTACTGAAACTGAATTAAGAAAAAATAAACCAATGAATATACTTAGAACAAGTAAAGAGATGAAATTAGTAATCAAGGATGTTCCAACAAAAATAGTACAGACTCAGTTGCTTCAATGGACAATTCTAAGGAACATTCAAAGGACAATTAACACCCATCTTTCTCACAGATCTTTTCTAAAAATAGAGGAGAAAGGAATATTTTCCAACTGATTCTATAAAGCCAGTGAGTATCCTGACACCAAAACCCAAACAAGATGCTACAAGAAAAGAAAATTACAGCCCAATATCTCTTATGAATATAAATACAAAAAAATCCTCAGCTAACGAAGTGAATCTAGCAAAACATAAAAAGGATGATATTGCAAGCCATGTATCCAACAAAGGGTTAATATCCAAAATATACAAGCAAGTCATACAACTCAATAACAAAAGACAAATAGCTCCATTTAAAAATGACATTGTACACACTCTATTCTGACAGCTATCAGTAAAATATTAAGCTCTACAGTCTCCTCATCTTCCACCTATTTCTCTGGCTGTTTATCCTCTCTGTCTTTTTTTTTTTTTTTTTTTTCTTCCTCATCTCTTAGACATGTCAAGGTAGGATGGCTGAGAGCTCAGACCTTAGACCTATTTGCTCCCCCAACATTCTCTCCTTTAACTTTGACTTGACTTAAATGTTTTTCTCTATACCAGACAACTCCTCTTACCTTTGTGCTTATGTATCCAACAGAATTCTCAAGGTGTTCACTTGTATCACTAACAAACAGAACTACTTCCGGTTTCTGCTATCTTAGTTAACGATGAGTTGAACTGTTCTGGTCAAGAACCCTGGGGGCTATTTTTGTCTCTAATTTTTGTCTCAAATCTAACATCAAATCTGTTAACAAATTATGGTAGCGTTTGCTTTAAAATATGTTCAGGGGTGCCTGGGTGGCTCAGTCGGAAGAGTATGCAACTCTTGATCTTGGGGTTGTGAGTTCAAACCCCATGTTGGGTGTAGAAATTACTTACTTACTTAATTAATTAAAAAAATGTCCATAATGTGACTACTTCTCACCACTTATACTACCACTCATGCTTAAGCCATCATTCTGTCTTCTCCTATTGTTAAAACCTCTTGACTCATCTTCTTCCTTTTGTCCTTGCCCTCATTCATTCAATGCACAAATTTACTACAGTAGACAGTTTTCCTATTAAAAGATAAATTACATCAGCTGTTTCTCTGGTCAAAATTCTTGTACTATTTTATGAGCAATAGTTAAGGTCAACTCTCAGTGTGTCTCATTGTGGAGGTTTTGTGCCCACTACAGGAGAAAAGACGTTATTTACTAAAGTGCTAAAGGCACTGACTAGCATAGATGGACAGAACTAAGAGAATGGCTTAGGAATTGCTCTGGAGTTTGCTCAACCCTGGTGGTAGATTGATCATAAGGACTGATACTGGAGATTTGATGAATATGGGAGCATTCTTCTGTAATTTGGGTTTTAATGTCCTGGCAAGGATCACTAAAGCAGGCCCCAGTCTACTGCTGGAATGGAATGGATTGTCAAAGCTTAAAGAAAATTATGGCATATTGAAAATGAAGTGAAGATGACAGAAATGCCCTGGAAGAATATTTATAAATGGATAAAAAGGCTCAAAGAACTGAGCATGTTAAAATTGATAGATGACAGCCGAGAATCTACCAGCTGACCATGTTCCCTGGGGAGGCCCATAGAATCTCCCTTCATGGACAATAAGGAATGTGCTAGTGAGGAGAGTACTGGCATTGCTGAGAATTTCAGTGTAGGCTTCTGTAGGTCTAGATGGACAATAACAAAATCTGCTATGGAAATGGGTTCTTTTGTGTCATTGGGAATAAGAGGATTCTAGAAGAGCAGAGGCCAGTTAATAGAGGCTAGGTGAACCTAAGTAATGTAATGTGCCAAAAAGATAGACTATTAATCAAGATACCCTGACTCACAGGGACCAGGGCATTAGTAGAGACTGAAATAAGAGCGATTGGTGAAATTTCTTTACCTGTATAACCAACAGATCAAGAACAGAGGAGAAGACTACTGTATCACCTATTATAAAGGAAAAATATGGTTGCTACTGAGTTTCCGTATTGGAGCTAGCTCTCAGAGCAGAGCCCATGAATTGAAGTCCATGGAAAGCACCTCAAATAGAAATGTCCCTAATTTACTTAAGGAACCTATAGCAATATGCCGGAATAACTACTGTACACCAGGGAAAGGGAATGCCCATACCTACAGCCAAGATGTCAAATCAAAAGCATGCATGGGATGGCAGATTAGTACCATCCTCAAAGGCTAAATAGTGCAAGGGTTGTTGTCCCTGTCATATCCACACTTAATCTTCTAGCTTAGTGCCTGCAAAACACAGAAGGACCATAATGGATGACGGTGATGATTATAAACTGAACTAAGGGATAGCTCCACCTAAAGTAGTGATGCTGGATGCGGGGTCTTTCCTAGAAAAGGTCAACACATTTTCTACCACTTGATATGCAACTATTTCCCTGGTTTTACTTGGTGAAATAGTCTTTAAAATATCCATCAAGCAGAAGGATGAGAAGCAGTTCACCATCCCCTAGGATAGACAGCAGTACAAAGTCACATTCTTGCCCCAGGTTTATGTGCCTTTGTCACAGTATAGTCTGAAGGGACCTTGATTATCTGGAAATTCCTCAGAATGGCCTACTATTTTGATGACATTATGCTAATGGTGTGGTGAGATAAAAGTGGCCAGTATCCTAGTAAGATCTATATGAATCAAAGATTGGGAGATAAATCCTGCAAAGTTTTAAGGACTGTCACATCAATGGACATTTTAGGGATCTAGTGAAATCAATGTCAAGACAAGTCGTTCAAGTTAAAAGACAAGATTTTGCACATTTTACTCCATAATACTAAGAAAGAGAGGCTCTGCACTTGCTAGATCCCTTTGAATTCTGAACATAGCACACATTAAACATGGGAATACAACTTTGATCTATTTATTGGGAGCCTGAGAAGTTTGGGTGGGAATAGCAGTAAATCCATCATAAGTTGGAGACTGAACATTCAGGAATGAACTTGAGCAGATCCAGAGGGCGTTTTATTTGGACCCATGGGATTTTAATTTATGAAGGTGACTGAATGATGACATGGAGAGGCCAATATCAGTGAAGGAAGATTTATTACTTACATTTCTCAAGAGAGTGTAGGGGAAAAGCATCAGGTTTTGATCAAGAGGAGAAGCAGGAGCAATGGGAAAGCCTAGGCAAGAGTTTTTATTTGGGTTTCCATGGGAACAGCAAAGTAGGGCAGCGTAAATAGTTTAGGATTGGCCAGTTTAAATCATCTGGCAGGCTGGGAGGCTATAGGGATGGTCTCTAGTTGCCTGGTACCTGACTTTGGTGATTTAGGGAAGGGGAAATATTGGGTTGGTGTGTGAGTTAGATAAAGAGGTGGTTGGGAAATGTGGGCTTGGGATTATTGGTTTGAATATGAAAAGCAGGTTTGTAGGCAGGCTGTTATTATCTTTGGGAATTAGCTAGCCCTGGGAAGGCAGTCTCTCTCCAAAACATAAGATACAGAAATTAAAAACATGATTAATACAGAGGGCACAAAGAAGTTGCACAAGCAGGTAGCTCAGACCCTATGTCACCTACCTCAGATGCACGGACACCACTCCCTTGGCTCACATAGGTGGATTCACTGGGGCTGCCTAAACTAGCCCACAGAGTAAGATAAAACTGATGCCTGGGTCATGGATGATGAGTGGGCTAGATATGTTGATGCAGGCAAAAATACACTGCTGAAGCTTATAGTTTCAATCAGGGTTGGCCCTGGAAAACAGTAGTGAGGAGTAGTTCTCCCCAAGAGATTCTAGCAATATACTAGATCCAAGGTTAGCAAACTTTCTCTTAAAGAGTCAGATAGAAAATATGGGGGGCTTGTGGGCTATTGGGTATCTTTTGTAACTACTCAAATGTGTCTGTGTAACATGGAAGCAGCTATAGATGATACTTAAACAAATGCGTTCAGCTGTATTCTAATGAAATTTTATTTACAAAAACAGATGGTTGGGCCATTGGCCATTAGTTTGCTGACATTTGCACAAAGTTATCAATATGGTATGGACAGAAAATTGGCTGAAATAAGAATATACATAGATTCTAGGGCAATGACAAATGTCTTGACTAGCTGAGGGGAACACAGAAGCAGTAAGTTTGGAATTTCAGAGACAGGAAGTTCTATGGACCTATGGGCATAAAGTGTGTGGGTCTCTGAAAGGTGTATCAATGCCCACCAAGGAGCATCTATCAAGAGAAAGCACAAAACAACAAGGTGAATACAGTAATTCATCCAGGGGAGCAGGACCATCTTCTGTCTTTGCTCACCCTGAGGACAGAAGCAAGACCAGAGTCACAGTGGGTCTATGAACAAAGCAGCTATTGTGGCCAGAATGGAGAATATGAATAGGTCCAACTGCATGAGTTCCCTTTCACCAATGGAAATATAGCTGCTCCTGGAGCTGAACGTCCAACCTATTAACAGCAGAGACTAATGTGGCGCTTTCCTTATGCTTCTGACTATTAAAAAGGCCAGCAAGCTCCTCAGTAGTAAACAAGTTAGATCTGTCTCCTTTTCAGATTTAAGGCAATAGCTGCTGCTTGGTCAGTTTGGGCTTTTCCTGCTGTGTGGGATTAGTGGGCAAAGGAAGGAGGAACCAGGATGGAAAAGACAAAACCCTCATTCATGAAGAGATAGAGTTTGACAGAGATAGAGTTCGGATCAAATACTCGGGAACAAAGGTCTGGATTACTCTAGCGCACAGGCAGCCTTGGCCAGAAGAAATAACAGTCCCAGGTGATGGGGGTATAGAATTAGCGGGAGGGAATAGAGAGGATGAATGTCACTTATAGCTTTGGGAATAAGTGGAGCATCAGGGACTACAACTGTTCCCCTCGAAAGTGCTCTCATAGAACTTTTTTTGTTAAGTATTTGTGACTTACTACCCCTTGAAAAATAAGTAACCTGACAGAATGAACTTGCAAGTGGTGAAATATAACAGCTACTTCAGTGCCTTGCCCTTATCCCCATGTGCCGCTACATGCTGAAGGCTGTTTAAGTGGGAATATGTGAGCATATTCCTTGGGGCACGTTTCTGGCTCTAAGGGCATGCTATCTTTGCACAGGGCAAACAGATATGCCAAAGCATTAAGTACACCAATCCCAGCTCTCAACCAATGAGGAGAATGGAGCTGAGCTTTCTCAGGTCATCCCCAGTGGGTCTGAGCTCCAATGCCCACAGTAGTAACTAGCTAGATAACATGTCATACTTTTCTCAGCTTGCCTCTATTCTAGGTCTCAGGACCCTACTTCTTCTTTTATTTATTTATTTTTTTAAGATTTATTTATATAAGAGAGAGAGAGCGTGTGGGGGGGGCAGAGGAAGAGGGAAACAAGCCGACTCCCCACTCAGCGGGGAGCCCGATGCTGGGCTAGATCCCAGGACCCTGAGATCATGACTTGAGCCAAAATCAAGAGTCCATCATTTAACTGACTGAGCCACCCAGACACGCCTCAAGACCCTACTTCTTTACTGGTATTTCTTGAGATTATTTCCCAAATAAGCAACTGCAACTTAAATCTTTTTTTTTTTTTTTTTTTTGAGAAACACATGAAGACAGTATCTGTCGAGACTGGTGAAGCATTTTGAAGGAACCACTGCAATTAGAGAAACAGAATTCCAGAAGAATATAGTTGGCTAAGACTCTAGAACTCTTTAAATCTGCAATTCTGAAAAACGTAAACAATATAATCAGTCTCTCCACATTTTATGGGTGAAACAAGCCACAGTTTGTGTTAGCTAGTGACTAAATCTAAATTATTCTCCTAATTTCCGGTTAATTGCATTAGTCCGCCCACCTAACTCTCATTTTTAATTCACTGAGGTCTCTAAGAACATCTATGGAAAATCTAAAGAAGCCACAATTATTTCCAATAACATAGAAAAGGGTAAAGTTGCCATAATTTTGATGAATTGTACACTATCAGGAATTATTCAGCAATGGTTGGAACATGAAGTTTTTTCCATTAGTGTATATAAATACTTTCAATATAGCAGTCTATGATATATTTACCAGAAAGAGTAATAACAGAAACAAAAATCTTACTTCTCTACGAAATGAGGTCTCCTACTCTCAGAGGTTTTAAAGTTATCTCCTTTCAAATAACTATCTATTTCATTTGTTTGCTTTTAAGACCCTTGGTTTTTTTTTTTTTCCTCAGAGTAATACATTGTCTTTACAAGGTGTATGGAAATACAGACATATAAAACATAAAGTGCATGCTCTTTCCCTCCCCCTAGTCTTTTTCTCCATTTTCATAAAGTGGCCTCTGTTTCCCACTCCTTGAATATTTTTCCTGATATTTGCCTGCAAGTGTACACACACAAATAACTCAACACACCTGCACCAACACGCCTTCAGACCAGGAGAACAGACATGGGCACATTTACATATATACATATATACACTATCCTACACCTAGCAGCTAGGGCACATTTACATATATACATACATACATTTACATATATACATACATACACTATCCTACACCTAGCAGCTTGCATTATTTTTATAATGGATATCAGAGATGATTTATATCAATGTGTCAAGAGCTACCTATTTTTCATTTATCATTTTCATTGTATTAGATCATACGGTCATACTCTAACTTTTAACTATTTATATATTGATGAATTTTAAATTTCTTCCTGATTTATTTCCTATTACAAATGATAATACTGTAATCCACATTCTTATATGTCTATCTTGCAATATTTCAAAGGACAGATTTTTAGAAGTGGGATTTTGGAGTTTAATGATAGAGTCATTTTGAACTTAGATAATGAGAAATTGTGTTTCTCTAAAGTTTATTGTAATATTCAATAGATACCATTACTATTACATTTGAGATTTCCTATTTACCTATACTTACTTAACACTACTATAAATATTTCATTTGTTCTATCAAATCAGACAAAATTGTATTACTGGTAATATTGATCATCTTTTTTTAAATATACTTGCTGGTTATTTGTGTTTATTTTACTATGAATTGTATATTTAGATATTTTGTTTTCTTTCTATTGTATTATTTATATTGAAATATGCGATTCATAAGAACTTTTGTGTGTTCTGGATATTAATTTTGGTTTCAATATTGCACATTTTGCCCTAGCCTTTCTTTTCTTTTTTTTTTAAATTTTATTCTAATGTTAATCCCCATACATTACATCATTAGTTTTAGATGAAGTGTTCCATGATTCATTGTTTGTGCACAACACCCAGTGCTCCATGCAGAACGTCCCCTCCTCAATACCCATCACCAGGCTAACCCAACCTCCCACCCCCTCCCCTCTAGAACCCTCAGTTTGTTTTTCAGAGTCTATCGTCTCTCATGGTTCGTCTACCCCTCCGATTTCCCCCGCTTCATTCTTCCCCTCCCGCTACCTTCTTCTTCTTCTTCTTTTTTTTTCTTAACATATATTGCATTATTTGTTTCAGAGGTACAGATCTGAGATTCAACAGTCTTGCACAATTCTTTTAAACACTTTGTTAATATTTTTTTCTCTGATAGAATGCCCTGTTTTCATATATTCAAATCACTCACAATCAAAATCAAATTACAAATATTTGGAGTATTTACTTATTAACAGAATTTAAGATTGTTAGGTTCCTTTGAAGAATCCTTTTGGTTTTGATTTAAATTGATTTTGATTTAAATTTAAATTGATTATATATAAATTTTGGGGGGCAAATGAGATTTCAATCTATTACAAAACTATCATTCAGTCAGTCCACACATACTTACTGTACTTCAGGCACAATTTTAGGTATGTCCATAGAGCCACAAACAAGTAACTCACAGTTCCTTTTTTCCTCTGGGTAGTATTTTAAGACTTAAAGGTCAACACAAATAAAAAAAATAATCTCACCATTCAAAATTAGTCATTTCTCTTCTATCTCTGGTTCTTATTAGTAGCACTTCTGATAATCTCAATTATTTAGATTGAAGTTTATGGCCCCACCTTTTCTAATTTCCTTTTCCTTCTCATTGCATAAATAATTGGTCAATACTTGCTTGGTCTGCATCTGCAAGTCTCCCCTTTTTCTTTCTTTCCTCAATTTTTATACCCTCATGCCAGTTCATGAATCAGGCTGCCCTGACTCCCACTCACTGTCCCATTCTGTACATTCCCTGCTGTGCAATGGAGAATTTCAGACTATAGCTCTAATCATACCACAGCCCAGACCAAGTCCTTCAAGACTTCCCCCTGCCCCCTCAGAACTTTCAAGAATAAAAGCTTGGCCTGGAATTCAAGGGCAGCACTGAAAGATATGTGGCAAAATGTGATTGGTTTCTGGAAAGTAATACAATCCTTATAAAAAAAAAAATTCAAGAAGCCTATAAGAGAAAGGAGCATGGCATCAGCAGATGACAGACAAAGGAGGGCAGGTATACAGAGGAAAGATTACTAGAATAAAAGTTCCATGAATGCAAGTTGTATGTTTGTTTTTGTTTATTTTTATCACTGTCAGATCCACAGTGCCTAGAATAGTACCTTGTGCACAGCAT
The DNA here is from genome assembly GCF_011800145.1 of Mirounga leonina. Lineage (NCBI taxonomy): Eukaryota > Metazoa > Chordata > Mammalia > Carnivora > Phocidae > Mirounga > Mirounga leonina. The sequence goes on from NW_023270377.1 coordinate 103,274,003, forward strand.
CCCCTCAGTAAATTTTTTTTTTTTAATGAATGTCAAAGACAGAGACACAAATATTGATGTGGATTATTTGTGTGGGAGTTGGCAACAAAGACTACGGACTTGGGTCTTCCTGAGTAAGCAGTGATGCTATTGATCGAAATGGCACAGGGATAAAACCTTATGTAGCAATAACTGATAATAATTTTTTAATGTTTATCAGGTACCGTGCATTTTTAAATGATTTACATTCATTATATTATTTAATTCTCCAACAGCCACATGATCATTTCTTCTCATTTTAAAGATAAAGGAGCTGAAGCTGAAAAGGGCTAATTGATAGGTCAGATGCTGAAACTAAATGTATGATAGCACCAGAATTTGAATGTACAGAGACTTACATAGACTTTATTAGGTACTGTAGGCTGTTACAACTAAGATCATATTTGGGCTACAAAAGAAATAGAGAAAATTTATCATAAGTAGAAAACATAGGGGTGCCTGGCTGGCTCAGTCAGTTAAATGTCCGACTTTTGGTTTCAGCTCAGGCCATGATCTCAGGGTTGTGAGATCAATCCCCAGGTGGAGCTCTGAGCTGGGTGTGGAAATTGCTTAAGATGCTCTCTCTCCCTCTCCCTCTGCCCCTCCTCCGTCCACAGGCGTCCTCTGTTTCTCTCTAAAAAAAAAAAAAAAAAAAAAAAAAAGTAGGAAACATAAATACATAAATACCATGTACTATAAGTTTAAAAAATGCCAAAGAATTAAAATTAAAAAAAAAAAAAAAACAAGTTCCTGATTATTCTATGGTGAATCCTTTTGGATTTTTAGTGTTGACACATTCTAATGCTATAAAAGTTTTTCTAGGGCAGAGAAAACTATGAAAAGTTTTATCATTTATTTTGAAAAATAATTATTTTTCCAAAAGAGAAAACTACAGAATGAGCACATGCAAGTACAGAATAATAATCTTACATAAATTGCCATACATAGAATACAATAGTATATTAAACGTATAATTTACTTTGTCAAAACAGAGTTTCCAGGTTAATTTAATATTAGGAAATCTCTTTCCATAATTAGATCATTATGTAGAAGGAAAAAAATGTATGCTCATATTTTTGATAATAAGCAAGCACATGAAAAAGTGGAATAATTATTTCTGGTAAAAGCTGAAAACTAGTATCATAAGGATATGTTCTTGATATAATAAAGATTGTCTATCCTGAACCAACAGTTCCTCTCACAGTGGAAAGCAAAAAAGCAGAGCAATTCTTATCACATGTAGGGACATGGCAAGAAGTGTGACTACTCCAGTATTATTCAATATTATTCTCAGTAAAGAAAAAAATATATTTTTATATATAGACTATTTTTATATATAGACTATATATAGACTAAGAAAACTAGTTTTATTTTCATTTGATATATTTATTGTGCTTGGAGTGGAGAGGGCTACTTGAAGAGATAAGCCATATGGGAAACTGATTTTACATTTGGTTTTTCTTTCTTTTCTTTTTTTTTTTCAATCTGGTTTTTCAGTTTATTTTGAGGAAATTAGTGGTCACACAAATGGTGTCATGAAAGAAGGATGGAAAAACCCCTTCTGGTTCAGTGACAACAGCAGACAACAACATCATGCTGTGGTTTTCCTGATCAATAGAACCTTCATGAAGACCTACAAGCCCCCCCACCCCAAGGTGTAGGCTCAGCACCTCATATGTGTTTTGGATGGAGTGTGGTCAGATCTCCTTTGTGGAGATCTCCTCTAGATTCCACCTTTTCTAATGACCCAGGTTTTGATGTAGCAACAGAATCAAGGTATTAACTAATTGAGGGAAAGCACATGACAGAGATTTGAAATATGTTTTACCCATCCCATTTCAGACGTGTACAAACCCTGGACTGACTCATTTCTACTTCCCTCATTGCCATGATGGCAAGGTACAAAATAGGAACGAGGTAGATGGTAATCCTGGGGTTTAGCTCCCATTTAGACATTCCATGGTTTTTAGGACCTCAAATAATTTGAGATTCAGGCATCTCTGCAAGTCTCAGACCTTTCTACAGCAGTATGGTATTCTAAATCTTTGGATACCTCCACTTTTCCAACTCCATACATCAAAAATCCTAAAATAGTGGGCTTTAAATACTGAAGTACAATCCACAGAAGTGATTCTAAAAGTAATAAATATATGCCAAGGTATTATGCTAAGGAAAAATGGTAAATTTAGACCATCTTAGACCCTTTGAGTTCACGTATCCAAAAACCATACCTTGGTTTTGAATGAACATTTTGTTTCTGAGGAAAACATTGCATGAAATAGTCCTGTATTGTTACCACTCTCATCAATCTAGAAACTGAACATCTAAATCATATCTCAACTAAGGTTGTAGTAGAATTAAATGCACTAATGTGGAAAATTGAAAACAGGGGCACCTGGGTGGCACAGTCAGTTAAGCATCCAACTCTTAGTTTTGGCTCAGGTGGTGATCTGAGAGTGGTGAGATTGAGTCCTGCATCAGGCTCTGTGCTCAGCATGGAGTCTGCTTGAGATTCTCTCTCTCCCTCTCCCTCTGCTCCTCCCACTTGTGCTGTCTCTCTCTCTCTCTTTCTTTCTCTCTAAAATAAATAAATAAAATATTTAAAAAAAGAAAATTAAAAACAAAAATGTTTCTATTTGGTCATTTTCATGAAATTAGTAAATAGCTAGGTATAAAAATACACAAACAGACTACATGTTCTGGGACAGATTAGCTTGTAAGATAACAATTTCCTGCTGATAACAATTATGAAAGCTGGACACAATACCTCCACTCTCTCCAAAAATGTATTTGAAGGCATGGAAGACCTATCAAGAGAGCCAGAACTTGAGCAGCCAAGCTTCTATAAAGAAAAAATGGGAGATATTTCTATATTGAAATGAGCACAACATTTTACATGGTTTCAGAAGTACCATATGGCAAGAGATAGAGAACCCACGCAGAAAGCAGAATCTAGGAGACTAAAATATTAGCAGGGCTTTTGGCAGCTTCATGGTACCAGGGAGATGAAAACCGTAGGTCACAGCCAGCCAAGAGAGAAGGCTTCTGGAATAAATCCCAGGAATAAGGAGGGATAAGAAAATACTGAGCCCATATAAAGACTGGTAAGTTAGGTCTACTTAATCCAAGGCCTAATTAGATTAATATGATGTATCTCTATTCAAACCACTTGCCAGAAGCTAAGGAGATTTTGGAATCCCCACAATTGTTCAGTCCAAATGTCCTATATACACTAAACAAACAAGCAAATGAAACAGCCACATCAATAGCAAAAAAGCCAGACAATAGACACATTCACAGGTGACCTAGATATTAGAGTCATCATGCATAATTTTAAAATAACCGTAATTAACATGATAAGAGAATAGATGGAGTGACTGAGGTTTTAAACAGAGAATTGCAATCTATACAAAGGGAACAAATACAACTTGTAGGATTGATTGAGTCACTACTCTAAATTATGATTGTACTGGATGGGTATAATGACAGATTGGATACTGGAGTAGAGGATTGGCAAATGAGATGGATTCGCAGGAAACTAATCCAGACTGAAACTCTAAGAGAGAAATGGAAAACACATATGGAAGAGGTTAGGGAAAAAGGCATGTAATTGATTTCCCAAAAGGAGAGTAGTGAGAAAGAAACATTAGGGCACAAACAAAGAGTGCCTTGCTTTGATAGAATTCATCAGAACAATCCTTAAAAGCTAGTAACTTTCTGAGAAAATAAGCCACAGAACAGACAATGCCTAAACTTAGGCAGTGATTGAAAGGGAGAGAACTGTCTGAAGCTCAAGACCATGCAGAGAAAACATTTGATGTGTAACAGTATCAGGCAGAATAAATACATGTAAACAGTGTTTACACACTCTGGCCAGTTTATAACTCCATTTCTTTGATCCTAGCCCTTATAATTTCTAACTAAAAGGTCTTAGTTTTCCTCAATCTCCAAAAGATGTACCTTAATTGATATTTATTTATTTATTTATTTATTTATTTATTTATTTATTTATTTATGTGTACTTGCTTTTCTCACATATGCTTTGCAGAATGTTAACTTCCTGTTCTTTTGGTTAATGGGAGTAACTCTGTGGGACTGAGGCTCCATGACTGTCTCACTTCCATCTTTGTGAGACAAAGTGTGAACATTTTGTCTGTGTTCTTTGTGAGCTGCCACTCTCAGTGGATCAATAAACTCTGTGACATGTGGTGAGCAGAAGGCCCTCTAAACCTCTTTCAGCTGGAGGAGTCCCTTGTGTGTTCAACTGGGAAGGAAAAATAGATCCTCCACCCGTGCTTCTCTTGCTGGTAGCTTCCTGCCCTAGAAGCAATACTAAAGTTCACCATCTTCTAACCACTAGATGCTTTATGCCAGCCTTCACGAGTGGGGAACATGTAGTAAAGAAAGGAAGATACAAAAAGGAGAAGGGTCATAGGAAAAAATGGAGAAGGAGAGGGGAATCCTATTTTATGGAGGCTAATCCAGAGCAAATTTTATTGACCAACTATGTACGATGTACTGTTCTAATATCCATGAAAAGTCTGCAGTGTAGATATTTACATTTGATTTCTGTCTTATCCGACAGCAAATGGATTTGTTGGAATCTGAACACAGGATTATTTGAACTTAAAACATTTTGCTCTAATACCAAAATGACTGTAATACAGAGTTGCTATTTTTTTTTTCTCTCCAGTTTACTGAATATATGGCTGTATCCTATTTCTAATAGGCACACATATATCACCGAGACACTTAGAGACTGTCTCTCTTAGATAACTTATTAGAAGATAAATCCTAATATTGTTGTCAGCACGTTTGCCTTCAAAAAGGTAAAATTGGTTTGATGTTGAATTATAGTAGATGTTCATCTCTAGTTCTATTTAAGTCATCCATGATCACAGAAGAGGTAGGTCATGATTTTCTTTCTCTCTTCCCAATTCCAGAAAATTCTTTTCAAGACAGCCATATGTACCAAAGCTGGGTTATTATGATTGTATTTGTCCTACTAGCCATGTGTCCCACTACATTTTTTACAGACTGTCAACACCCTCTGGTATTTTGACCCAGTAGACACCCTTCTCAACCCAGTACTTAAAACTTCTCACATAACTGAACAGAGCTCTGTGGGGGTAAATGCTGTCCCTTTAAGACAGGCATATTGTCTGGTACATGGAAAGCTTCCAGAAAATAATATTGATCCCTTTTATTATGCTTTCTTTACCTACTAATCCCTACGTACTTAAAGTTTTAAGTGCTGGCCAAAATCCTGGCCAAATTTAATTTTGATTCTTTTAAAATGAGAAATGAAGAGGAATTTTATGGCAGAGGAGACTTCAGCCCTAGGTCAGGTACATATCTATTGCCCTTTGTCCTTTACCAAATGATGTTAAATAATAATCAGATAATACTTACACTAAATCCAGCCCTCCACTGACATGTTGTAATCTTTTGCTTTGTGAGGGTTTTTGTTTTGTTTCCCAAAAATCTGAGCAGTCCTTGACTCCTGGTTTTGGAGAGAAACAAAGATGAAAGGTTTTTTCTTTCATACTGAAGACAATTTTTCAAAGGGAAGACCTATTTCATAACCCAATCTCATAACTACATTAGGCATTTGAGGTTAGTCGAGAGGCCACTTTCCTGTCCATCCTTATAGCTGCAGTGACAGTGAGCAAACACACCCTGAAGCAAGTTTCTGTCCTTTTCTTTCCTTTTTACTTTTCTTTCCTTTTCCTTCCTTCCTTTTCCTTCCTTCTTTTTCCTTCCTTCCTTTTCCTTCCTTCCTTTTCCTTCGTTTGTTCCTTCGTTCATTCGTTCGTTCGTTCCTTCCTTTTCCTTCCTTCCTTTTCCTTCGTTCGTTCCTTCGTTCATTCATTCGTTCGTTCCTTCCTTTTCCTTCCTTCCTTCCTTCCTTCCTTCCTTCCTTCCTTCCTTCCTTCCTTTTCCTTCGTTCGTTCCTTCGTTCATTCTTTCGTTCGTTCGTTCGTTCATTCGTTTGTTCGTTCGTTTGTTCCTTCCTTCCAACAACAGCTCTGCAAGTGTGCTTTGTGTAGTGCAGTATACGAGAAAGTCACCTTCCAAAGAAAGGAACAGACACATTTTATTACAACTTTCTTAACAGACATAGTTTGGTTTTTCCATCTTTTGTTTATTTGTTTATTTATGTTTGAGTAAAGGAAGTATATCATTAATTATTGAGTGGGTGTCAGGAGACCTGTACAAGGAAAATTTACCAAGGGTTTTCTAGAACAATCTGTCAGTTAATTGATTTTGAACTTATTGAATTTATCTTAATTACTTCAGATAAAATGGTGAACAGAACAGTTGTCACCACCAACATGGAATTTGTAGTTAAGTGGAGATGGCTGAAAATTAACATTTGTTTTACAGATAACTACAAGGGCACAATGCACTGAGAAGACCATTAGTGGAATTTGTCTGGGCTTTCAGGGAAATATAGGCATGACCTTATCTAGATTCTTACCACCTGATGAACTACTGAGTAAGGAAAGGGTTAAGGTATAGACAGGGAGAGATAGGGGGCCCCTGTCTGGGCTCTGAGACTATACCTGGCAGGCAGAAGTGCTGAGACAGAGTGAATAAGAGATTAAAAAAAAAAAAACACAGACCACCTGGCCTTGGGATGGTCCAGAGTATTTTTCTTGGGCAACTACAGTGTATCACAGACAATGAATAAACCTCAAAGAATTAAGTCATTAAGGGTGTTATCAATAGTCCTTACTCAAACCAAGATGGCACAAGAATCTCAAGGCCACAAGCTTCCCAGTCAGTTTCAATAAAAGACTGCCACTAAAAGACCTCAGTGGCAACCCATTCGGGACCCCTGTCACTCTAGAGAACTTCTTTTTTCCTTTCTGCTCTTACCTTCACTTAATAAACTTTCATTTCACTTCACCCTTTTGGGTCTGTGAGGTTCATTCTTCAACTCCATGAGACAAGAACCCTGCGATCCTGTAACACTACCAGTCATCCTTCACCACATGGCTCATGTGAGTCTTCCTAGCATAACTAGTGCCGTATCCTCCTCTACAGATGCTGCTGACTGTGTATGCTCATTGTGAGGATTTGCCACATGGGCTTGTCATGAGCTATCCTCTCTCCATGCGCATTTATACTAGATTGTGAGCTCCCTGAGGGCAGGCATGTGCCTGTGGTGCCCAGCACAGATTCTGCCACAGAAAACACCCCCAAAATATACTTATTGAGTTGAACGGTAGTATGTGTCCAGAATGGGGAATGAGACTTGTTGGCTTCCTGTTTTGTTTTGTTTTTGAATTTTCAAGGCTGTTGCATATTAGTATGTGCACAGAAACCATATTTAATGAGTGTCAGAGGACAAATCAAGATGTTAGCTGGAAGCAGAGAGGAAATAATAAATATTAGGTGGCATGGTCCTCTAGTAGAAGTACAAGTAACTTGTTTGGATGGGAAACATTTTTATACAGAATATTCTTTTTTTTTTTATTCTTATGTTAATCCCCATACATTACATCATTTGTTTTAGATGAAGTGTTCCATGATTCATTGTTTGTGCACAACACCCAGTGCTCCATGCAGAATGTGCCCTCCTCAATACCCACCACCAGGCTAACCCATCCTCCCACCCCCCTCCCCTCTAGAACCCTCAGTTTGTTTTTCAGAGTCTATCGTCTCTCATGGTTCGTCTACCCCTCCGATTTCCCCCGCTTCATTCTTCCCCTCCCGCTACCTTCTTCTTCTTCTTTTTTTTTTTCTTAACATATATTGCATTATTTGTTTCAGAGGTACAGATCTGAGATTCAACAGTCTTGCACAATTCACAGCGCTTACCAGAGCACACACCCTCCCCAGTGTCCATCACCCAGTCACCCCATCCCTCCCACCACACCCCCCACTCCAGCAACACTCAGTTTGTTTCCTGCAATTAAGAATTCCTCATATCAGTGAGGTCATATGATACATGTCTTTCTCTGTTTGACTTATTTCACTCAACATAATACCCTCCAGTTCCATCCACGTCGTTGCAAATGGCAAGATCTCATTCCTTTTGATGGCTGCATAATAT
>NW_023270377.1:103282182-103569561 GCF_011800145.1 Mirounga leonina
CAGTCTTGCACAATTCACAGCGCTTACCAGAGCACACACCCTCCCCAGTGTCCATCACCCAGTCACCCCATCCCTCCCACCACACCCCCCACTCCAGCAACACTCAGTTTGTTTCCTGCAATTAAGAATTCCTCATATCAGTGAGGTCATATGATACATGTCTTTCTCTGTTTGACTTATTTCACTCAACATAATACCCTCCAGTTCCATCCACGTCATTGCAAATGGCAAGATCTCATTCCTTTTGATGGCTACATAATATTCCATTGTATATATATACCACATCTTCTTTATCCATTCATCTGTCGATGGACATCTTGGCTCTTTCCACAGTTTGGCTATTGTGGACATTGCTGCTATAAACATCAGGGTGCACATACCCCTTCGGATCCCTACTTTTGTATCTTTGGGGTAAATACCCAGTAGTGCAATTGCTGGATCATATGGTAGCTCTATTTTCAACTTTTTGAGGAACCTCCATACAGTTTTCCAGAGTGGCTGCACCAGCTTGCATTCCCACCAACAGTATACAGAATATTCTTATGTGCTTGTTTTCATTAGCAGTGGTCTCAGGTGTTTCCTTCAAACCCATCATTTTTTTTCTCTTGACTATCTTTTCCCAGAGCTGTTGAAATATTAGTGAGCTCTTCTGATGGGCATCGGCATTACCAGCTTTATCAAGCATGACATCTACTTCTAGTTTCTAATATTCCTCACAGATGGTGTTTCTCAACATGAACTACTTTGTCAAACATGACATTTACTTACAAGGTTTCTGAGGGGTGGATTAGAGGCTTCCTCATAATTTTTACTGGTACAGGTCTTTTTTTTTTTTCATAATTCCCACTGATAATTTATTAGTCACACCACCTTGCTTCTCTAGAAGTCCACTGTGAAGAGATTTAAAATTTTTGCTTCATAGATTAGCTTCAATAAACCACTTCTGCTTTGATTTCATTTTCATTACCATCTAGAAAGGAATCTTTCCGACAGTTCCTAAAAATCAAACAGAAGAACCAGTTCTTTCTCAGCATGCCTCTGTGTGTGTGTACATATGTATGTGCTTGTCTGTTTGTCTAATTATATACTTCAAATACTTGGTTATCATGTATGATTGGTATATTGAGCACAGAAGTGTTTGGTTATAAGAACTGAAAAGTTAGAAAAATACAGGACACAAAAAGCTGTGTGTGTGCTTGTGTGTGTGTGTGTGCATTGTTTTGCCTTAACAAAACCGAGAAAAATAGAAAAAAAAATCTTGTCTGCATTTTGTTAACTATGAAGTTATTTGGGAATATCCATTTAAAAGATTAATTTTTAAACAGATGTTTAATGTCATGTGGAGAGAGCTTCTGGCAATGTTAAAGATTTTTCAGTTGCACTCTGTGGGTGTAGCACTAATCTCCAAATCCTTTCTTTTCTGCACTAAATTCTGACATCAGTACCATATGGGAGAGGCCCTTCTGGGTTTTGGTTTTAGTTTTGTCTATTTTGTTTTCAGTTCTCACTGGGGAGCAATAGATCCTGGCCCCTGGCCTGTTAATTCCTTCTCTTCAGAGCCCTGGCCCTGCAAACTTCTCCTCATTGACATCTGAAAGAGCACTCAACACTGCCGTCTAGACTTTCTGGGAGCCACTGAGAAGTGAGCTGTGCCATTGTTCTTGAGGCATTAAGACTCCATTGGGTCACATGTGACTAAATTAGCATTTAAGAAGTATTATTTGGAGAGAAAAAGTAATTGTAAGGATAGAAAAGCGATAAAAGACTTCTTGGACAACAAATGATCCTTCACACATTGGATAATAAGATACAATACATGCTTTGATTGTCCTTGCAAAACTACAGACAAAAGGAAAATGTGCCTAGAAAAATAAGATGTCGAGAGTTCAAAATAATATGAAACATTATGAAATAAACTCATAATCTGAAACCCTAAGTTCATTAGCCCTTACAAAAGCCAGAGCTCATTTGTTCACAAAAGAAAAGTATGAAAAATAAATTGCAAGTATATTAATAATTTAAGCTCAGGCCACACCAAAAGAAAATGTAATGGCAATTTGAGAAATTAAATTAGTCACTTAATTACAATTTTAAAGACTAACACCAGCTATAGTGTAAGAAGTTAGACATTAACTAGAAACCATTACAAATGGGTTTTCCATGAGTAGTTAGGATGGGCCAATTCCAGGGCTGGATGTTAACTGTTTTAATCATTTGAATTAATTATTTTTTCTCGTGTCCTTAATTTTCATCTTTATTCTTCTCAGGATCAAAAATCTAGAGTGCGTTTATCAAAAAGTATCTGAAAGATTATGTCCTTCCCTCTCTCTGGTTCTTGTGTATTTGTGCCAGCAGCATGCTGAGACAGAAATAACAACTCTGCATTTCAAGTAAAGTTTAATTGGCTGAACTCCATGGTGTTATCATAGAATAGAAAATTACTTCTTTTCTTGGGCCCCACCATTGGTTTTTAGTTTGTTTGTTTGTTTGTTTTGTTTCTAGAGAGGGCAAAGATGAGAAAATCACATCCACTGAAGGATCTGTGTCTCAGTCACCACTCAAGAGAATCATCCTATGCTCTTTGCTTCTCTTCTGTCTTCCACGTTAATGAACTTTAGTTCCTTCAAGAAATAAAATGAAGAAAAGCTGGTTAATGCATGATTGACTAAATTATTATTTTGTCTCAATATTTTTTATATTCATTTTTTCCATGATGATTGATAGTACCCTTTATTTATTTATTTATTTATTTATTTATTTATTTTTGATAATATTTTAAATAATCACTTCTTTTTGTTTTATTTATTTATTTTTTTAAATTTTTTTTTTAAGATTTTATTTATTTATTTGACAGAGAGAGAGGGAACACAAGCAGGGGGAGTGGGAGAGGGAGAAGCAGGCTCCCCGCAGAGCAGGGAGCCCGGTGTGGGACTCGATCCCAGGACCCTGGGATCATGACCTGAGCTGAAGGCAGTTGCTTAACCAACTGAGCCACCCAGGCGCCCCTTTATTTTGTTTTTTACTTTTGGAATATTCTGTTAAGTTTCAAACAATTTCCCTGAATTCAGATAGTCTCTTGCATGTAAAAACCAAAACTACACATTTTCATCAGGTTAACCTTGCTTGTTCTTCATTATGATTATGTGTTCAAAAAATTAAAGAAACGAAACTTCTAAGAGTTTTTTATTATTGTCTAATAAATAAATTTGGGTTTATTAGCTTGACAGTGACTGCTTTCTAAGACTGGGCCCCAACTTACCTTTTCGGCCTTGTTTCCAAATACTCTCCGTTGGCAAAATATTTCTCCAAAATAGGTTAGTAGACCTCCCAGCTACAAATGACATTTGAGGTTGCATAGGCAGCTAAAGCTAATCTCTATAGAGGAAATAAATAGAAAGAGTGAAACCTATCCTCTAAGGGAATGTCCAACATCTAAAGACCAAATCCTCAGAAAAAAACATTTTTTTTGATTCCTATATATCCTGGATAGATAGAGAGCTGAAGGAAAATGTAACTGAAGATGGATGTTAGAAATTTAGCTTCTAGCCTCCTGCTGTGATTGGATACAAGAACTGTATTTGAGTTGGGTTGTATCTAGAGGAAACTATAAGCCAAGATGAATTCAGATTCTAGGGGTTTGGGAGCTGATAGGCAACCACCTTAAAATCAGACACACCTTTCTTGTGTCACTCAGTTTGTAATATGTGGTGCTTATTAAATACAGATTAAATGAATAAATGACTTAATGTATCATAATATGCATGTTCTTGCCAATTGCCTAGGATATCAGATTGGATCTTTCTTGGGCATCCAAGATATCCAGAAGCCACAAATGGAGACTATGTATTTGGGGCAGGATGGGTCTGGTGGCAGTCTGGTGACTCTGGGCAGGATAGCCAGGAGTTGCTACTTAAGGGCTATAAGGCAGTGCCTGAATGTTAGGTAAGTCTATGATTTTAATGGAATCCAAAGGCAAATATAAGTCACCAGAAAGTGAACAGTTATCAATAAAATGTAAATGGAACGAAGGAGCTTAAGAAGTATGATTCAGAGAAACTATGAAAACAAGATGGTTTAGTAAGTCAGAAATCACAGCCTTGTTAATATTCTTTCAAGACTATTTACCTTCCCCTGCTCAAATTTCAGTCTCCACAAGTGCATTTCTCATGCCTGAAATGCTGGTGAGAAAATTGCTGCCGGGAAGATGTCCTGCAGAAAGGGCACGTGCAAATTATTTTGTTACCATTATAAATAGAATATGTTTAGCATATTAGAAACATTTTTATTCACCCAGATCTCCTAAGATGATCTTTTTTTTTTTTTTCTTTTTCTGGATTTAATTCTGGATCTGCTAGTTTCACTTAAAAACACAAGATACATCATGGCAAGTCCCAGGGTCATGACTCACCGAAGCCTCCCGACAGGCTCTCCCCAACCTTGTTCCTGGGCCTCTCTCCATCGAACCGCTCTTACTTCAGGATATCTCTATTTTCCACCATCTCTTCCTTGTTTCATCCAATATGAAAGACAATGACTGCTCTTTAAGTCAAATGTGAAGAGGCTTCTTTTAAGGTGAGTAATGAGCACTGAGAAGAAAGCAAATCTTCAGGGTACCTCACCTCAGGAGGACCTGAAAGGAAAAATACAGCCGTTTCAGGAACAAATATTGGATGGGGCTCAGGGCCACAGCTGAGGCAGTGTACAATTGGCCAATTTAATGTTCTGTCGCATAGAGCTCTGTTAGCAAAGTGACCTAAGAGGCCTGGATTAAAAATAACAGAGACATTAATTTTCTGTTATAATTGTCTTGGTTTGGATTTTATGGTTTTTCTTCCTTCCTTTCTTCCTTTCTTTTTTTTTTTTTAAATGTAGTGTCTTGAATTGTTCCCTTCTAAGGGGCTGGTTGCAATTTAATGCTGGGCCAAGACATATTTCCATTGCCTTTAGATGTCTTATCTCATCAGAGATAGGGATCAAGTCATTGTGAAGCCAAAGAGGAGAGCCAGGGTTCCGTCAGAGCACTGGCAAATCTAACTATCAGAGCTACAACCATCTGGAGTAAGGGCCTGCTGTTGCAGACCCCAGTCAGTCACTGAATGCATTAGGCTCAGCCTTAAGCAGATCTATTGGCTGGATTTTGTAACTGGGGGAAATTGCTATTGAGTATCTGTTTGGGTTTGATAGGGTTTTGGCAGGTTTCGGCTGGCATATTACAGAACATTGTGGCTGGATTGGTGATGAGCTATCTGGAGAGATTACTAACTTTAATGTCACTTTACCTTTGTGTTCTTTATAGTGTTTTTCTCCTGAACTATGTATGGGGCCAGATGAATCTTTTGCTTACTGCATTCTGTTTTTTGTTTTGTTTTTTTTTTTACTTTAAGTTCAGTTTAGTTAACATATACTGTATTTTTTGTCTCAGAGGTAGAATTTAGTGATTCATCAGTTGCATAAGACAAATACCGTATGATTTCACTCGTGTGAAATTTAAGAAACAAAAAGAGATGAATCTACTGCATTCTAACTATAACTAATACTGTAAGATTCAAATGAAAGACAGGGTGGAGAAGGGGTTGAGAGAGAGGGTCTATTGCTGGTGGCTGTGGAAACAACAACATAAAAAGGATACCATCACACATGAATGACCAGGGCCAGGGATGGTAAAGCTCCATAAAATGTGTCATGGGTCAGTATAGTTGGAGAAATCTATAAAGTCGATACAATCCCAATCCAAATCCTGCCAGGATTTTCTTGTAGCTATTAACAATCTGATTTTTAAATTTAAATTATATTGAAAAATAGCAAAGTTGGAAGACTCACAGTACCTCATTTAAGTCTTATTATAAAACTATAGTGATCAAGACAGTTTGGAATTGGTGTAAGAATGGACACAGAAACCAGTGGAAAAGAATGGAGAGTCCAGAAATAGGTCCACATTAGTATAGTCTACTTATTTTTGATAAAGGTACAAAAACAATTCCATGAAAAAACAAGAGTCTTTTCAACAAATGGTGCTGGAAAGATCAGACATCTATTTGAAAAAAAGAAGAACTTCAGCCTGTGCCTCACATCTTGTATAAAATTAACTCAAAATGCATCATACACATACAAATAAACTGTAAAACTATGAAACTCCTAGAAAAAAAAGGGATAAAATATCTGTGACTCGAGTTAGGCAAAGGGTTCTTCTATATAATTCCGAAGCATGATCTATAAAACTTATGAAAAATAACAAATTAGACTTGTCCAAATTTTAAATCTTTTGCTATGCCAAAAAAAAAAAAAAAACACAAAAAACAAAAAACACTGTGTTCAGAGACTAAAAAGACAAAGCCACAGACTGGGAGAAAATGTTTGCAAATCACAGTTGACAGGAATTGTTTGCAGAATATGTAGGAAACTTTAAAAAACTCAACAACCATAACAAATCCAATTAGAAAATGGGTAAAAAAATCTTCAACAGACACTTTACCCAAAATGCTTGGCAAGTGAGCACATGAAACGATGTTCAACATTATTAACAAACAAATTAAAACTGCGATGAGATTGTACTAGACACCTAATAGAATGACTAAAATTAAGTGTAATTTTATCGTACATAGATCTGACATTACACAGGGTTGGTGATCATACAGAACAACTGTGAGTCTCATACATTGCAAACTGGGGCAACCACTTTGGCAAACAATTTGGCAAACAACTTGGCAGTTTTATATAAAGCTAAACATAATTAGCCACATGACCCAGCAACCACCCTCCGAATGTTTAAGATAAATGAAAACTTATGCTCATACAACATTTATATGACATTCTGAAAAAGACAAAATTATAGGAACAGAGAACAGGTGAGTGGCTACCAGGATGTGGGGCTGAAGAGCATCTGACCAAAGGGGCAGCAAGAAGGGATCATTTGGGGTGAGGAACTCTTCTGTATCTTGCTTGTGGTGGTAGATACATGACTCCAATCATTTACCAAAACCCATGGAGCTATCTACCATGAAGAGTTAATTTTAAACTACGCAAATTAAAAAAAAAAAACAAAAAAACAATTATAAAACATATAATGGATTGGTTTGGCAAACAACGCCTATTTTAATTTGGTTTAACTATGAATGCCTACAATTATGATGTCTGGATCAACTGATGGTCCTGCAGACATAAGTACTATTAAGGGTTTATAGGGTCCATGGAATTGATGGGAGTGAAGAAGAGGGCCAGCAAATATTGATATGTATTGAGCACTAGCATGACTGGGGCTCTTTTCTAAGCTCTTAACATGTGTGATTTATTTTCACATTGATGAGTACCAATGAGTACTTGATGGATAATGAAATTGAGGCTTGTTCAGAGGAAAAAAAAAAACAAAAACGCTTTTCTGAAGACACCGCTTCTACATACAGAATACATAACATTAACCCAGGCCTACAGGTCATGGGGCATGAAAATTAAGAAGTAAATGAGAAGGCATTAAACAAAATTCTGCATAAAGTTAACAATTTCCTTTGATTTCCAATGATGACTCTGAATAGTGTTGGGGATGTGGTGGAGAAAGGTTGGCTGGTTGGTACTGCAAATACCTGGAATTACAGATATCAAAACAGCCACACCCAAGGAGCGTTTCACTTTCTAATGGGAAGGCGTGTCCTGGTGATATGCCACAAGGCTCTGTGCTGTTCTATCATCTCAAACACAACTCCAGCGCATATCGTGCATGCTTATCACATTCACACGTAATACAGAGGCAGATAAATATTTTATGTGTTAGATGGTGTATTCAAAATATCATGCCAGGCTAAAAAAATGGGAACAAGTAAACACTTGAAATTCAGCTGGGGTCAATATAAAGATGTGTATGTTAGTTCAAAAAAATTGTAAATATTGCTAGCATTTTGTGAGAAGAATGAGATAAGCACATGGAATGTGTTTTTCAGGGTGCTTATCTGTACCTTTTAAGTTTCACAAAATTAAAAAGAAAGCAAATAGAGGATGATAAATCTTGATTTCTTAACCAGTTTGGGGAACACAAATTTGAATATTTTTGTTGGTCAAATTGTAATATGATTCACAATGTGGCTATCAATTATGCTTCATCTCAAGCTGTGTTAATGGAAGTGTAGAATAGAAATGACATCAATGGAGATGTTGGGGCAGTGTCTCTGCTCTGATCTGACTGTTTTTGAAGCTGGCTTTTGGTTTTACTGCCTGTTTGTGTGTGTGTGTGTGTGTGTGTGTGTGTGGGCACGTACGCACATGTTGGCAGCTGTTGAGATGTAGCGGGCAAATAGTGACATTCCTGATTGAAGTGAGGAATTAGCAGCAAGATAGTGAACCTCAGTTTTCTTATCTGTTAAATTAAACGATTACTTTTTTTTTATTTACTTAGGGTGTACCGTGTCTGCCTGACACCATCCCCAGGGCTATAGTTATAGCAGTGAATTTAAAACAACAACAACAACAACAACAAAATGAAGATAATAAGATCTGCCATTTTGCTCTATTGTCAGGATTCAAGACACCTGGTTATTATACGTGTTCAGTCATTGTTGAGGGTGATTGTTACTGGCAGAGTGAACAAGTTAGGATAAGTATAAATTTTATATCTTGATGACTTTTAGAAACTTCTTACAAAGGTGTTGATTTGCCAAGACAGAATTAAACAATTTGGCTGGTCTAGGCCGTTACTTCAAAAATCACTCTGGGCATTTTAGTGAAAACCCCATTAAAATGTCTCCTTCTGATCACTGATTCATTCTAACCGCATTGCATGCCTGGCAAATTTGATATTTTAAAACCGTTTGAAACTGACAGGAAAAAAAACAGCATAGGAAAAAAAGGACCCGTTTGAATTGTCAGGCCCCTGTGGATGGCTGTATTGTATGGGGTGGGGAGGAACAGTCCCACTGACCAGCAGCACCGAGCGCCAAAGCGCGGAGCCCCCTGGAAAGCTGATAACCTGAGCGGCTGAAAGCGGAGGCAAACTCAGCCAGCACAGAGGCCTCCTAGGGGGTAATTAGAATCTCTTCGGCCAGACTCAGAAGTCATAAAATATAAGGGTCCCAGTGGGCCGTACTCAAACCCTGGCCGGGATGGAGTAACTCACAAAGGTAAGAAAGATGACTTTGGTCCATCTAGAAAGAGTAAGAGGGGCTTATATTAATTACCTCCAATTACAAAGGGAGAGAAAGAACCACCTTTTTTTTTTTTTTTTTTAAGATTTTATTTATTTATTTGACAGAGAGACACAGCGAGAGAGGGAACACAAGCAGGGGGAGTGGGAGAGGGAGAAGCAGGCTTCCCACCAAGCAGGGAGCCCGATGTGGGGCTCGATCCCAGGACCCTGAGATCATGACCTGAGCCGAAGGCAGACGCTTAACGACTGAGCCACCCAGGCGCCCCGAGAAAGAACCACCTTTTAAGGAGGAGAATGCAAATTGAAATCAAGGGAAAGAACGTTAATTGCCCTATGGCTTCTGTGCCATGTCACGTTGCTCCACTGGCATGGTGTGCCACTTAGGGGTCAACCAAAGGCCGTTTCTGGATGTTTGACTTTGATTAAGGTTTATTTTCAGTGTGTCTAGGAATATGTTAGTATATTTATCCTGGAGTCAGAAAATCGCACCATGAATTCTCGCCAAAGTACGATAAGAATGAGGTGATTGAGACAGATATTCTATAATAAATAATTGCCTCGGTGCTGCTTGTTTGGCACCTAGGCAAGTTTTTTTGTTTGCTTTTTTTTACAATTCTAGGCCCATAGCTTAAGCACACTGGAACCATGTGTAGGAGAAGTCTCTGGGTCACCAGCACTAGCTACAAATGTTTAGCTACGTTTTTCCATTAATCAGTGATGTACTGAGAATCCACCATTTGGCAAGCACTGCAAAACCCTACTTGTTGAGGTTCTACCACTGCTTCCTTCAAACTGTTTACTCATTAATGGGAGAGAAAGAGAAATCCAATGTGCGATTGAAAATTGTAAATTTTATGTTCCGTTTCATCTCTGAGTAGTGGCAGTGGAGAGCCATCAAAAGGCCTTCTCAGAGATTAAGTTTAGAACTGAATCTCCAAGAACAGGTTTATCTTACCCAAGTGAATATGGGTGGAGGTGAGGGGCAAGAGAAATACTAAATAGGAGAAACTGTATGGGGAGCGCTGGATGCTTCAGAGAACTTGACCTCCAAGATTTGGGAAATAGGTCTGTATTCAGACAGCCACACACACAAAAAATGACTCTGGAACAGTAGTAGGAATCACAGAGTGAGTGGGTCTGCTAGGGAGCTTTATCCTAAAGGCAAAACAGATTCCAGGGAACCACGGTGTTTCCTTCTCCCCAGGGTTTTTTTGTGTCAAGATAATTTAGGGCATCTTGGTTGGATTACAGAGAGTCCTCTAGCCCAGAGATGTGTGCTGAACAGTTGAGAACACTCAGCAGGATGTTTGTTGGTGGGAGGGGGACAAAAAGGTGCCATCTGGCATCAGGGAAGACGTGCCCCTAAAGAACCTCTGTTTGGGGCTCTACAGAACAACACACCTAGGGCTGATTAGGGAAATGGGGTCTTCCCTTAACTGCCACTTTTATACCAGGCTTCAAGAGCTGAATATGTTAAAAGTTAGGAAGCTCTTTGGAACTGTCATAAATAAAACTTAAGATGATTACGACATAAGTGATTGAATCACACCCATTTCTGCGATATTAGTAATTCTGCAGAGTAGATTAAGCTCTTAAATCAGAGGCCTTACAAGCATGGGGCAAGCAAGCCTGGTGGTGAATGTCTAGAGCTCATCAGGATCTCATCAGGCTGGTGAGGAAGACTCTGGGATGTGGGCTTGAAGGAGTTGGAAACAATTCTCTAGAAGCTTTTGTGGAATGCTTTTCTTTCTTTTTAAAGATTTTTATTTATTTATTTGAGAGAAAGAGAGAAAGCATGAGAGGGGGTAGGGTCAGAGGGAGAAGCAGACTCCCCACTGAGTGGGGAGCCTGATGCGGGACCTGATGCAGGACCCGATCTGGGATCTGGCCTTGGGACCCTGGGATCATGACCTGAGCCGAAGGCAGACGCTTAACTGACTGAGCCACCCAGGGCCCTGTGGAATGCTTTTCACTTTGGTAAGTAAAAGCCAACAGCACCTGAAATCCTCGAAGGTGAGACAGGAGAGTTGTGCAGTTTGTGGGCCATGCCCATCCCTTTTGCAGGAACAAATCATCCCGTCCTGCTCACTTGTGTCTCTCCAGTGTCCGTAACTGCCTGCCCCATACCATTTCCTCTGCAGTTGGCTGTTGTGCATGCTCTCCTGGGGTTCCACAAGGGAGGTTATTGCTCTTTGTACTTGAACCTGCTCCCATGGAATTGCTCCAGCCCAACAGGTGACGTGCCCTGATCTTTGGTTTGATGGTCACAACAGAGGCGGACTTCAGTGCCCATGAGAGG
This sequence comes from Mirounga leonina, assembly GCF_011800145.1. NCBI lineage: Eukaryota > Metazoa > Chordata > Mammalia > Carnivora > Phocidae > Mirounga > Mirounga leonina. The sequence continues at coordinate 103,293,612 of NW_023270377.1, forward strand.
AAGGGCATGCAATTTGAAGCTTCGTTAGGCTCACGTTCAGCTTCAGGTTTTCTCCTGAAGGTTTGAGTTTCTCTTCATGAGAAAATGAAGAATATTAGTCAAATTTTGATCTAAGATTTTGCATGTCCCCAAATATAATGACCTCCTCTGACTTGAAAGAATGGAAGCAGCTGCAACGTGCCCCCAGTACTTCATCTAGAATCTCCTAAACCTCGCTTCCACAGAGGTTCTAAAACGGATGCAAGCTCAGTGATGTGCTGATTCATGACTGTGATCACCGGGTGACCATGCCCTGTGTCTGTGCTGTAATTTCCACTTCCAGCAGAAGAGATTTCACTCAAATCTAATTTAAAATCTTATTTTGTTGCAATCCTCCAGATATCTGCCCTACTCTTTCTTGGAAGCAGGCTGTTTCTGAGCAAAGCAGATCTCTTGATACAGGATGTTACAAGCTTCCAAAGGGACTCCTTGCTCTAAAATGCATCTCTCACAGACCTTACCAAAATTTCTGCATTAGAAAGCTCAATATTAATAACTTTCTATATTTATTAAAAAGGAAATTTCTCATCATTACTAAATAAAAAATAGATAGTATAATAAGACATGGGTGAAAGATATTTTTCCCAATACCTATGGGGAAAACATAACAATTAAATCATATCCATTGATGTAAAAGTCCAAATCATTTCTCAAACACTGAGCTGAAACATAGCTACTGGTATTTAATTCTATACATTGTGCTAGGGATCAGGGGTATAATAATAAATAGATATAATAGATATCTAGATAGATGTAATAGATAAAATTCCTATTGTCAAGGAGTTCAGAATATAGTAAGGAGTAGAGACAGAGAGATAGGTCATTGTAACTTGATGTCAGCATTTCTGTGGTGAAGATAAGCCCATTGTATCTTATAAGCACAAAAGTAGAGTGTTCAATATGGTAAGCTTGTGTTGGAGAAGAATGTGCTGGGGTGTTCAGGAAGGGACATGCAGGGGCAATGGCTGTAACTTGATGTCAGCATTTCTGTGGTGAAGATAAGCCCATCGTATCTTATAAGCACAAAAGGAGAGCATTCAATACGGTAAGCTTGTGTTGGCGAAGAGCCTGCTGGGGTGTTCAGGAAGGGACATACAGGAGCAATGGCTAGATGACAAAGAAAGGGTCTCCCCCACCAAAAAAAAAAAAAAAAAAAAGAAAAAGAAAAGAAAAGAAAGGGTCTCTCAAGAAAAGGAACAACATGAATAGTCCAGATTCCAGAAAAGGCTTGAGATGAGTGAGAAGTCAGATAGCATTTACATTGCTACAGTGAACAGTGAAGAGTGGGATCAAAGAGGGATGGGAAGGAGGTGAGGTTGGATGTCAGGCAGTCAGCTTGTGCTGGGGTGAATGTAATGGGGTGAAAGGGATGAATTTTACACTCAAAGCAGACATTTTCAAAAGAATATTAGAAATCAGTCAGTCTAGCAAGTCAATACCACTGATAGATCAAGGAACACAAAGAGGGAGGGAAATGGAAAATGGAAAAGCTCTGTAAATGGCAACATGTGAAGGCCTTTGGAGAGCAAGACTGCCAAAGAATCGTAAATACTGGGCTGACCTTTCTTCCTGGTATGGGCAAACTTGTTGCAAGGGCAGAGTGTATGTTGGGGTGCATGCTGAGGTCGTGAGGATTGGTAGGTGGCCAGTTGTTCTGTGATTGTGAACAGTGGACCTTGAGAGTTGGCCTTCTCAAGGTTGAGTCTATTCTTCCTACTAGCTAATCCTTTTAAAAGACTCTTGTAATATTTCTTAGTCTCCAGGCAAGAATTTCTTCTAGGGCTGAGATCATGTCTTTGTACACTTGTGTGTGATCATAGGTAAGCCCCTTGCTTTTCAGACTTAATTTTCTAATCTTTAAAATGGGACCAATACTCTTAGGATCAGTTGATATGAAGTGTATACAAACACTTCTCCTTGTGACTCATGCTCACAGCAGGAAGTCAGTATCTGTCAGTTTTCTATTTCATTTGCTCTGTTTGATAATGATGATGACTTCACAAAGGTTGGTCAGCATGCTTTTGTGGATTGGAAATGTGATTAGGGAAACTAAATGGATTTCTGACTTATCTTGATGACAGGGCCAAACAATTTTGTGTGTGGACCTTCGTTGTATTTGAAGTTATTATAGACAGGTCTGTGCTTCAGTGTGACAAAGTGACAAAAGGGAGCCCAGGGTAAGACATCATCAGTTGTCCATTAACCCAGATACTGGCCATAATAACTCTTGCTAATACACACTATCAGTCTATTGGCACAGAAATAATAAGGCCAGGAAATGCAAATCAAACCTCATTTACTTGGACCCATGGCAGGAGAATCCAGAAGGTGCTGCTGAACCGCTAAGCCTGCATCCCTGTTAGCCTTGGAAGACACACCCTCACCAATTTGGAGGACAATTTGTGAAAAGCTTATGTTCGAAATAGTTCATTTACCTTTTCAGTAGCTATTTTTTTTTTGGTTTCAGTAGCTATTTTTTTTGACAAGTGTTAAATATTCTTTATTTAATATTATACATAAACCATGCTAAAATACCTTTCATTAAGCAAAAGACAACATTTTAGATGCAGGGAATTTTAATCAAATTGGCATAGGTGAGACCAAAAAGACACTGCCAGGTTGTCTTCATCCCTTGCTTTTAACAGGTTAACGAGCAAACTTGAAAACAGCTGAGTCTTGCTGTTCTGAGACCGGGACGGGATTTCCTCAGTATTTAAATATATTAATATAACTATTTATATATATCTAAATATAAAACCAATCTCCTATAAGTTTAGAGATGGCAGTTACCATCTCTGTGAAAAGCTGAACATTACTAGTCAATTCCAATCATATTTTTAGGAGGGGAAAACAGTGGCAGCACTTGCTGAACCAGACTTAGTATCAAAGTTCAAAAAGCTGATCATATTCATTTAACCACAAGCCAATCTTATTTAGATCAGGACTGTCTAAAAGAAGTATTCTATCAGCCATTCATGATCTGAATTCTGGTGTATGAGATCAATTTAAATATGGTACACATAAAAAAAAAGTCATGAGACATTTTTGTTTTGTAATAAATAAGGCAATGGCCAACTATTACTCGTTAGTTGCTCTTTTGAGATAAGCTATCAATTCTGCTCTTTCCCCTGTCTTCTTAATGCCAGTGGAGATCATTTTTGTTCCAGGGATGTACTTCTCGGGATTCTCCAAATACTCATCAGTGTCTCCTCTTCCCAGGTGATGCCTTTGTTCTTGTTGGCATCCGTGTAAGAAAATTCAGGGGACTGACCTGTCTTTCTCCCAAATAAACCATGGAGATTGGGTCCAGTCTTGTGCTTGCCTCCCTTTTCCACAGTATGGCACTGGGCACACTGCTGAACAAAAACCTCCTTGCCTTTCTCAACATCACCCATTTTTATTTTTTTAAAGATTTTATTTATTTATTTGACAGAGAGAGAGAGAGATCGCACAAGCAGGGGGGGGCAGCAGACAGAGGGAGAGGGAGAAGCAGGGCTCGAACCCAGGACCATGGGATCATGACCTGAGCAGAAAGCAGATGCTTAATTGACTGAGCCACCCAGGCACCCCACATCACCCATTTTTAAATCATTCTTTTGTTGCACATGAAACCAAGGTGGCCTCTCACAAGCCAGTTGGACATCCTGCTCTCTTCAGTAGCTACTTTATATCCATGTGGTTATGCAATCAGATGATGGCAAGGATTCACAAATGGAGTGAAGTGCAAGGTAAAACCTATTCCTTAGAAATATTTTATGTTGGTCAGGGAAGTGATGTTGATCTTCCATTTATTAAAATTGTGTATGTGTCGGTAATTGTACCACGTGCTTTATATACATTATCTCAGTTAATATCCCAACAAGCTTATGATATATATAGTTATTGTCTTTTTTTTAGAGATTAAACCAACTGGGCCTAAGAGAAGTTAAATAAATTGCCCAAGGTAATGCTGCCAGTTAAGAAGCAAGCTAGACACCCGATTCCTGGTTTACCTGCAGCCAATGATCATGGAAATTCCTACACCCTCCTTTGTCCGATGAAGAAAAGGATATTTCCACTAAGTGAAACTCACAGGGCAAACATGGAAACCACGTAAGTGAATATATGTGGAGATTTTTTTTTAAGTCGAAATTGCTTAGCATGAGAACCATAGCTATTGGGTCTCTACCCACTCAAAGCAGCGCACCAGGAGAAATGTCAAATGAGTTCTTGTGCATGAAGTTGACCTGTGAGTGTGAATTAGAAAAGAAGTTCAATTAGAAACAAGCAAGTGGGGCAAAGTAGTAGGGGGTGGGGCGCTGGCAGATGGAATTGCCATGACCTATATGTGGGTTACCCATTTCTTCCAATTTAGTAAGCAGAAAATGCTTCTCACCCCATCCTGAACAGAATGACATCTCATTCCGATTATTCCTGCAGCATCGGCACTTCTTTCTCACTCTCCGGAAGTCTCTGAAATTGCCGTCTGCAGAAAATTTTTCCAGATGTCTACAGTCAGAAGCCACTTTTCTTTGAGGAGCAAAGCAGTATATTAATAGATTCTAGAAGACATCATATATGACCTCTTTGTTTTAAATGTATTTTCTGGGTTTTATATATATTCTCTATACTAACAGTGCATAGCTGATAACAAACATGATTATTTTTTTCACTGCATTTAATTAAATTGCCATAAATTCCAGTTACGTTTCTCTCCTAAAGATGCATAAATACCTAGTAAATGAAGACTAACAGCTGATGCATTCCTGTTTTCCAGTGGTCCGGTCACAGTGCCGTCTGTGCCTTTAGTAACCGGTTCACATGCATTTACCATTGCTGCATTTCTAGAATAAAATTTCCAGCCAGAAACATCTCGTGAGGCCTTAATCTATGTATATGTGCTCTGAAAACAAGGGAAACTGGCCCCGAAAAGAGTTGGTTCTTCAGACTTGATGAATTTGCTCAATGAGATTAATTAAGCAGAGGAGTCCCTTGCCACTAGGAATGACTAAGTCACCAGACCAAAATTGTACACTTCCTTGGTGGCAGGGGATGCTGCTGGCAAGGGCAAATAGATCTTCCGTGGTTCCTGATGCATACAAAATTTTGTGTACCTGCCTTGAGAAAAAGAATGCAGGATGATAACAGTAAAGCTAGGCCCACAGTGTTCCAGGGATGAGATGACAATGTGCGATGAATTTTGTTAGGAACGAAGAGTGTTGTCTCTCACAACTTGGGAGATGCTGTGAAAAAGAAGCATAAAAGAGGGGTTACTTATGCCTTAGACATTTTTTCTAGAGGGTTCATTAAAGACTTTATTTCCATTCCTTGCCATTATCATCATAGGCCTACGTCTGGATGTGAGTTCGACAGGGATAAAGCTGAGATACCAATCTGAGAGTCAGAAAATGTCCTATGACCAGACTTTGTTCCTATGTCAGGATAATTGTGCCTGGTTTCTTGCTTCAATTAGTGGTATGATAATCATGAATGATGTTCATCAAATACGGCCAGCACATGGTTCTAACTAAACTCCCTAGCTTCTTGTGGTTGGGTGAGTCTATAGGACTAGCTCTGGACAAGGATTTGTGAACAGAATTGATGTGTATAACTTCTGAGCATGAGCACTTAACTGATGGACAAAGAGTGTAAGATCTTCCCCCCAAAGTCTTTTTCTCTCTTCCATTCTTAGTGATGATACCACGATGTGGCTTCTCTGTCATCCTGGCTGGAGTAAGAGACATAGAGTAGTGTCCCTAGGCTGACCTCAATAGGCAAGAAGCTTAACAACATACCTTTCTTGTTATAGTTCAGTAGCTTTGGAGGTCATTACCACAGAAAGACATTATCCAGGTACCGGAAACATTGCATTGAACAATGATACTATCCTCCTGCTCTCTCAAACTAATGGAAAGAGGGGCTGGTCTGCAAGACATTTACAGAAAGGACTACATCTCATCAGTGGGTGCATATTGGGCTCAAGCTGGATCTCCACAGTGTAGACATGAAAAAAATAATAAAATGTAGAAAAATATATTCATCTGAAAAAATTGTATTGCCTTCCTATTCTGTGCTAAGTATCTTATAGGATCTTATCCTGAAGACCAGAAGAATTCATAAATTTTGGAGATGTGAAGTTGGCACTACTTGGGGGAAGTCTTTTATGGTGAAGAGTAGAATTGAGTCTTTTTTTTTTTTTTTCTTTTTCTTTTCCTCTGGATATTGCAAGGCTGAAGATGGTATATGCTTGTGGACAGCATTGGGTTGGGAGAAATGAAAGGAACCAGGACATAGCCAGGGAAAAGTGACTCTGGGCTTTCAGGCAGAGAAGTTATGGAGACCTTGAATTTGGTTTATGGTCCAGCCGTATTTACCATACTGCATATGAAGACACTGCATGTGAAATTAGGAACATAGAATGCTCATTTGACTAAGCATCTTCACCTTTGCATCTTTTAGAAACCTAGCCTAAATGGGTTCTGGTCTGTGGAAGGAAACTGAAACATCGCCAAAGACGGGGGATATTTTGAGCAACAGTATTTCCTGGGGAGGCTCTTTGGCTCTGTGATATAAATCAGGGTGGTTCATTCAAATTCAAGATAGTTTTTCAACTGTAATATAGTTTTTTTTTCCTGGCAATTCACAGAACCCTTAAATGGAATGATGTACCTTTACTTTTGTGGCAAATTATAAAATTTTCTCTGAACTTACACTGACCCTCTGCTTACTGGTGCCAAGAAACTAACCCTCTCCCTTTGAATTCCTTCTCTGAGTCAACTAGTCTTAGATCCGGGTGTAAGTTTCCACAGGATTGCAATGCCTGGCTCAGCAAAGCCCACCAGACTCAAAGGGCTTAAGCCCTTCCATTTCTTTTCCTTATCAAGTCCCTATCTCTTGTCATGTCTGGGAGATACTCTCTGCAACATTGTTTTTATTGCAACAGCCTAAATGTAGCACCCATTCCCTTGCAGTTTGGCTCCAGTAGAACTTTTTAAAGTTTGACAGTTTCTAAGACATGTAAAGTCCTAGCAGTCTTAAAACAATAATAAAATGTTTAAAAATACAGAAGTAGTCAGACCAAAGGGGCTTATGACTGACTGGTCAGAATGTGGGGTGGGGATCTTTCAGAATAGCTGGGTGACTCATTACTCAAAAAAGTCTGTTATATTATAATGAAGTCACACCTTTTATACAACAGAAAACGTTTTTATTAGACTTCAATCAATTAAAAATGACATGAAAGTAGATTTTCTGAGTATCTTTAGAACATAACAATAAAAATTTTCACATTCATTTAGTGAGAGCCTATTATATGATATTTACTTGAATACATGCCTGTTATCTAGATTATGCATGCACATGGAGAAAAAGTTGTATTAGTTTTCTCTTGTTGCATAACAAATTACTATAAATTTAGCATCTTAAAACAGCAACTATGTTCTGTTTCTTTAGGTTAGAAGCCCAGATGAGCTTGGCTGGTCTGTGCTCAGGTATCATGAAGCTGAAGTCAAGGTGTCAGCCAGACTGAGGGCTTATCTGGAGAACAGGACAGAGGAGAGGAGAGCAAGAATCCATTTCTAAGCTCAGGCATGTCGTTGACGAGATGAATGCATCTCTTTGAGGTTGTAGAACCAAGACCCCCATTTCCTTGCTGGCTGCAGGATCACTATCTGATCTCTGGGGGCACCTACCTTGCTCTTTCAATCTTTAAAGTGTCATTTGCATTTTGAGTACTTTTTGTCCTTCAGATCTCTTTGGCTTCCTGTCTGCTGTCTTCTTCTGCCTTTTAGTAGGCTTATATAATTAGATCAAGCTTACCTGGAGAGTCTCCAAATTTTAAGGTCAACTGATTTGAATCTTAAATTACAATTGCAGTGATACCTAGACTAGAGTTTGAAGGACCAGGGGAATGGGACAATCCTTGGAATTCTGCCTACCATACTGTTGCATTCTCAAAAGTCCTAGAATTTCTTAAAACTGAGCATGTTGAAGTCGTGCTATCTTACCCAAATTCCTACTCTGATAATTTTTCCAGCTCTCTGTGTCGACTTCACTCTGATCCATGAATCTAAGAAGCCACTTGGCAGGCAGAGAGCTCTTTTATTATTATTAATAAATAACACCCTCATCACCTTTCCACCTCCAATAATACACACACACACACATACACACAATGCACACACACATTTTTAGTTCTAAGGCAACTCAGAATAAATTGTCTTTTGCTTTCATGGTGAGGAACAATTTGCCACAGAACCCGTTAAGCCCGAAAGATCACCACCAACACCATAAAATAATAGGGAAATGCCACGTCATTAATTTGGGATTATAGCTAATTTGCAAGGTGAAGTAGTGATATTAATGCTTGCAAACATGCTCTAGACACATTACCACGCCCCAGTTTGAACTCTCAGAATCAGCTGTAAATCATGTCAGCTTCACAATGTGCCTTTGTTATGAATCCGATATCAAAGCGCCAAAGCCCTTCAGTGGACTCTTTGCAAGCGCCGACTGCTTTGTGTTTTTACCAGCTCGTAGTATCCCACTGAAGCACAGGTGTCCTAGGTTTCAGAAAAAAAAAAAATGGTTTTGGTCTCTCTTTTCTCTTGTCAGACTGCCAAGAAGCTGGCAATCAACCGAGGCTTGTTCTCCCCGGGGGAATGCCTCATGCTGGCAAATGTGAAGTGTCCCCTAGAAAGACCCCTAGCCTATAATTCCAGAGCTCCATGGGGAGGAAATAGCTTCCTGGCATCTGTTAGCAAATAGAAATCTTCCTTGAGTGTTAATCGTTTCCCCTATTTATCCCCTCTGCTCCCATCAGACAACATTTTACTTCTTTTCCTGTCCACGCTCAGTTAATTTTCATCTCAGGATCTTTCTGGTGGTTCCTGATCTGAAAACCTCCTTCCTTTCTCTTTATTTAGAAAGTTATACATTCTTGACTCAATTTCTTTAATAGATGTAAGCAAATTTGGATTGCTGATTTCTTCTTGTGTGAGTTTTGGTATGTCTCTTCCAAGGAATTGGTCCATTTTACCTATTATCAATCACATTTGTGGATATTGTTATTCCTGGTTCATAGTATTCCTTCATGGTTTTTTTTTTAATTACCTTTTCTTATTTTAATGTACATGAGATCAGTGTGGTGACCTTTCTTTCATTTTGATGTCAGTAATTGGTGTTTACTCTGTTTCTTGGTTCCAAATAAAAACAAATCCAGACTTAGTTAAGGAGAGAGATTTTTTGCAAAGACCATTGCAATAGGAAGAATACTGCAAATACAGGATCTACCAGCCTTTCAAATATCAGACAGAAAAAAAGCCTTCCTTTTGTAGAGAGGGGTAAGTAAGACCAGCAGGAACTTTTGAGAGGAAATTGAGTGGGAATGAACAGACAACATAATTCAGTCTGACAGGAAATGTTTTGATTTCTTACTGTGGCCAGCTGATTCTCAGGATAAGCCCGCCATTAAGGGGTGTATTCTGTGTTTTACTGCTTGCTCAGACTTGGGGACAAACCAAAGTTAAGGGGTTGGTGGGGAGGAGAGAAGCCTGCCTAAAGATTGGCCAAGCTAATATAGAGGATAAGTTATGGGCAGTTATAGACACAAGGTCATTGCTCAGCCTGGCCAGAGGTTTATCAGTTTCATTGACCTTTTCAAAGAATTAACTTTGGTTCATGAATTCTCTCTATTGTTTTCCTGTTTTCAATATCATTCATTTCTGCTAATAAAATTTTTTATTTTAGTAAATAATAATACTAATTTTTATTACTTTTTCTTCTACTTACTTTAGGCTTAAATTGCTCTTCTTTACTTTTCTTAGGTGGAAGCTTATATTATTCTAATGTAAGATCTTTTCTTTTTTCTAATGGACACAGTTAGTGCTATAAATTTCCATTTGAGTACTACTTTCACTGTATCCCCACATTTTTATGGGACACTTAAACTTCCATTTAGTTCAAAATAATGTACAATTTTTTCTTGAGACTCCTTTGACCTATGTTTTTTTAGTAGTGTGTGTTTAATCACCAAATATTGGGGATTTTCCAATTCCATTTCTGTTACTGATTTCTAGTTTAATGCCATAGTGGTCTGATAATGCACTTTAAATTACTTCTGTTTTAAAAAAAGATTGTTAGTGTGTTTTATAGCCTAGAATGTTGTCTGGTGAATGTCCCATGTGAGCTGGGGAAGAACATGTATTCTGCTGTTGTTGAAGGGAATATTCTATAAATATCAATTAGATCAAGTGGGTTGTAATGCTGTTCAGGTCAACTACATTCTTAGTGATTTTCTGCCTGCTTGAATGATCAAATACTGATAGAGTGAAAGTCTCCGACTGTAATAGTGGATTTGTCTGTATCTGCAAGCACTTCTGTCAGGTTTACCTCATGTGTTTTAATGCTCTATTGGGTATATACATGTTTAAGTTTGTTATGTCATCTCGGAAGAGTGACAGCTCGTTGTTCCTAATAAATTTCCCTGTTCTGAAGTCTGCTTACTCAGAAATTGATATCACTATTCCAGTTTCCTTTTCATTCACGTTAGCAAAGTACCTCTTTTTCTTTTTTTTTAAAGATTTTATTTATTTATTTGAGAGAGAGAGAATGAGAGACAGAGAGCACAAGAGGGAAGAGGGTCAGAGGGAGAAGCAGACCCCCCACTGAGCAGGGAGCCTGATGCGGGACTCGATCCCGGGACTCCAGGATCATGACCTGAGCCGAAGGCAGTCACTTAACCAACTGAGCCACCCAGGTGCCCAAAGTACCTCTTTTTCTTAACCTTTATTTTTAGCCTGAGCCTTTTACCTATTATTTATTTATTTATTTATTGAAGTGGGTTTCTTGTAGACAACATTCAATTGGGTCTTTGTTGTTGTTGTTTTTTTTTTTTCCTTTACTCTGACAATCTGTGTCTTTAATAGGGATATCCCTTCTACATACTTAGGCCTTACTCATTGTGGAAGGTGCAATAATGTCCTCCAAAGATATTTATGCCCTACTATCTGGAACCTGGGAACATGTTGTGTTTCATGACAAAAAGGACTTTGCAGATGTGATTGAAGTTGAGATGAGGGAGATTATTCTGGATCTTCTGGATGGGCCCAGTCTAGACCACAGTGAAGAAGGAAGGCAAATGAGTACATCAGAGTGATGTAATGGGAGAAGGACTTATCTGCTATCACTGGCTTTAAAAGCGAAAAGAGGGGACCACGAGCTAAGGAATACGGGCCACTTCTAGAAAATGGAAAAGACCAACAAATGGATCCTACCAATACCTTATAGAAGCAGCAGAGCCCTCCGACACCTTGACATCTGTCCAGTGAGATTGTCTTAGGTTTCTGACCTGTAGAACTGTAAGATGATAAATTTATGTTGTTTAACCCTCTAGCTTTGGGGTAATGTATTATGGCACAAATGACAACTAATAATTATCCTATTTCAGGATCAAATCCAGCCTAAATCTCTCTGATATATGTGGCACTTTCATACCAGTCTGGCCTTGACTTCCATTCCTTGTGTGCTAAAACACTCTTCTTATCATTCTTAACTGTTCTTCATTCATGCATATTAGTGTATTAGGACAGAGTTAGTGTGCGTCTTTGTTTTACTATTATTCTCCACCAATCCCATGCTCAGTTAAATTACTATTTGTTCCTAAAGATTTTCAGATTTTATGTATTACCTAGAAGCAGGCTAAAAATAGAAAAGTATAAGGCCAGTTTGATTGAAAAGGAGAGGTTATGTGCTGATGTTAGATAACCGCAGATTTGAATCGCATGTTATTTAAAACAATATCCAAACCTCAGTTTCCTCGTCTGTAAAATAAAAATAAAACTACCTTCCCCAGGGAATATGTGTAAAGATGAAAGACAGAAGCATGTAAGTTTTTGCCACTGAGTAGGTGTTTAGATGTTAGACATTCTCAGTACTTGATTTTCTTAATGGAAACTGAATAAACAAGATAATTATGAGCATGGAATTTTCCCTTCTGTTGCTCTATTTAAAAAATTGCAGTGGGATACAAGAAAAAAGTGTACAGTTAGCATTTTTTTTTGAGTGATTACACACAAATACTGTAATTCTTGAGGGTCAATAGTCCTGTCCATTACATGACCTAATGTTTAATCCAATAATATATAAGTAAATATGACACTTGTGTATACATCACTCATTTCCATGGTCTGAAAGATAACAATTAAATTGTTTTCCCTTCATTTAGCTTGTACTCATTAACTAATTGGACATGCATTACATTATTTCACAATTCAATCTTGTCGACAAAAACAGGCACTTCGCAAGATCATTTTCATTTTAATGTATTTCTGGACTGCTAGGCATGTGACATTTCACTAAAATGGATTTTGTTTTCATAACACACAGAAAAAATGTTTTATTAATTTGAGTGTTGTGGGCTTTTGAAAATAATCTAATTAAATATAATTGATATAATTGTTATTTGACAATACTAACAACAGGTGCTCAGAGAAGACTCAGAAAGGAGTTTAAAAATCACTAGCTCATCTTCAAATCTAATCACTCTAATAATATATGTGTACATATATATAAATACACATGATATATGGATGTATGTTTAGTTTACATATCATTCCTTTTGTATATGATATAGATCATATACATGTGTGTGTATGTGTGTGTATATATATGTATATACACATATATATGATATATACACATATTTACATATGTTTTAAATTCATAAATAAGCCTGTTTTATTATTTTTTACTTTTTTAAAGATTTTATTTATTTATTTGAGAGAGCAAGAGAGAGAGAGCACAAGCAGGGTGAGGGGCAGGGGGACAAGCAGACTCCTCGTTGAGCAGAGCCTGATGTGGGGCTTGATCCCAGAACCCCAGGATCATGATCTGAGATGAAGGCAGACACATAATTGACTGAGCCACCCAGGCACCCCAATAAGCCTGTTTTAAATTACTTTGTCTGACACTCCAGTTTGTCTTCTGGTAAGCCATGTTGGGAGATAATTCTCCATGGGTCTATCATATTTCTCCACATCTAGCAAACAGAGGTACTGAGGCCTTTTTGAAAGACTATCTTTTCAAAGATATTTATAACCTGAACAGCCTTGGAAGGCAGAAATTGTACCTTCCTCCAAAGCAGAAAGAAGACTCCTTTACTAGCCAGTCTAGTAGATGTAATGTCTCCCTCCATGACACATTTTGTACAGGCGTGCTTGCAGTCCATTATAAAACACTTGGGTTTCCAAAACCTGAGGTTTCTCTCCTGGAACAACACTTTGCATTGTTGGTGTCCCCTAGTCCTCTTTGTGTCACTGTATGGGAATTGGGGTTTGGGAAAACTGAGCAAAAATAAGGACATGCTGGCTACTGTTATCTCTGTGAATAATAAACTGACCTTTGACTCTGACCCGGGACCCATATTTTTCTGTCAGCATCCATATCACTGTGACAGGCTAATTTGCTAGTTTGTAAGTAGAGTAAAATCTCAGACCCACTACAGTTCTTGACAGGATGAAATATTAGTACATGTTACAAAAAAAAAGTATTCCATGTCAACAAAATAAATAAATAAATAAATAAATCATTTTCAAGAAGTCTAGGAACATAATTTTCACACAGATGTGGAAGTGGCTTAGTCTAAAGAGGCTAGCACTAGGCTTGTGGTGGAGACACTGGACCCTATTCCAGCTTCTCCTTTATTTTAGTTTGTGAACTGAACAAATTTACTTTTGTTCAATATGTTTCTCGTATGTTAAATCATTTATTCACAAATGCAAAGTGCAGTTGGTTTTAAATTACATGCTTCTTTATAAAAGAAGATTTATTTTCCTGTTTCCCCAAGTTGATATTTATAATCTGGGCAATTTTAGTGTTGTGTGATATATTTATTCTGGATATGGGAGGTGTGGAGGATATAGGGTGTTGGAGAAGACCACATACAATTCTTGGTCCATGATTTTAAGCATACTTCAGATGTTACTGGAAAACTTTTAGTGTTCATGGGTATTTTCCAGGTGTCATAAGACTCCAAGAATTCACTAGAGGGGACCATGACATCTTTAATGTCAGATGGGGCTCAAAGGTCACGTTGACCCCTGCATGCATCTCCTGAAAGGAACCTCTTCTGTGTTGTGGGATATGGAATATAATAAAATTAGTTTTGAAGGTTGGACCACAAAGCAAAATGACTAAAATGTCACAATTGGAGGAAAAAAATTTGTATTGTCAACCTTAGAAATTAAACAATAAAAGTTATTGCAAAACAAATAAGTTTATTCAGGAATAGCAGAAGAATTGCAATTTGGGACTTCTGAAGGTAAGTCTGGAGAACAAAGGAGAGCATCTTTTTATAAAAGAAAGAAGGAAGTTGGGAGGTATTGTTTTGAACAAAAGGTCATTGTTGGAAAAGGAGAGTTTGAAGTAGTGGTGGCATCTCATTGGCTCCACATGAGAGCAGCTGTTGCCAGGCTGAGAGAAACATCTTCCTTCTTCCTCTGGGCGGTGGAAGCTGTGACGAATGATAGTGTATGAGAGCTCTCCTTTCATGGCTTCCTGACTCCATTTTGAGTGAGATTTCCTTTATTCATTTTCACTTTTTCTCCTTTTGAACAGGAGCTTTCCTCAAAAGCATAACTGATCAAGAGTCAGGTTTTCCCTATTTAGTAGTTTTGTCCTTTAGTGGCAGGAAAGAGCTTTCCTGGTTGTCATGCCCCACATCAGAAGGAAAGTGCAGAGTGATCAGAAACCATTTAAGGCCACATTGAGTAACAAAGAAGGGTACGAAGGAGATCTCTAGGCATTTCCCATTTAAAGTCTATATTTTATCAAGGTCATAAATATTAGAGATTGTCTTGAAGCATTAAGCCAGCCTCACTTTATTGGGTATATCATTTCTGCAGAGTTTTGACAAACAACAGTTACAAAGCCTAAAAATGATTAAACAAAACAAAAACGAGGGGCAGGATAATAAATTTAGTTTGCATAATGGTCCTAAACCAGGAGTCCAAACATGAAGGTAACCAGCTAAAAATAGATCAAAAGATTAGGGGTCAGTTAGGTTTTCTCCTTGCCTGAAATAATAATAATAAAAAAAATGTTCTAAATTCCAGAGGTTACCCCTCTCTGCAGTGGCCTGGGAGATACAAATGATGGTATTATCTTTCCAGGCCAGTGGCAGAGTAAAGGTAAGAAAGGGAAGAAGAAAGGGTTTTAAGTTTTGTTAAAGTATGAAATCTTGATCCAGACTCCAAGATGTCAGTTACTTATCCTCATCGATTTGATGAGAGGTCCCCAGCATTTGAGGGGACAAGATGTCAGATGAAGCCTTCTTTAGCTGTGAGGTTTATATTCAAGTTTCAGGTCCCTTAAGTCTGGCTACTATTTGGGCAATGAGAAGGACCTGATACAGTCCCTTTCAAGGAGGTACAAAGGGAATTTTGTTCTTATTGATTCCAAATCAGAAAGATGGAAAAAATTAGAAATGTTAGTTTGGAGAGTCACACTCAGATATTTGAAGAAACTATAAAAATTTAGGATCTAGTCCAGTTTATACATATATAACAAACCTAAGGACAAGGAACAGGATTAGAATCTACAAAGGTGCAAACATAATTTTTCTTTCTGGAATTATTCCCAAATTTTCCCCAAAGATAATCTTAGTAAGATTGATTTGTTTCCATTAAACTTGGCCTGATTATTTACATAAGTGTAGCAAGAATAGTGATGGACGATATTAGCTCTTTAAGACTGCTTTGCTGAAACTTTTTATAGGGAATCTCAGGTTAAACTTTTAAAAAGTCTCTAAGGCCAGGATTTTATTAGCTTTGTAAAAGTCAATCTTAATTTCTTAAATCTATCTGATCATATCTGAGTCTATGCACATCTCTCTTAAATATGGCAATCCAGTCAAAGTCTTGGTAATATAGCCCATATTTTTAATTGTGTTCTGTTTCAAGGAGAACATATTTTTATTGAACTTATGCAAATAATGATATTGCCATGAGAAAAAGTACTCAAAAGTTCCTAATTTCTGGAGGGATCAGGTAGGAAGAAAAAGATAAATGTTTCATCTTGGCTCACAAAAGTACATTTTGCTAACTTGCTGTAAGTCATAGATGGCTTCAGAGGAAAGATTTCTTCATATCTAGAAAACAAAGACTAAAGAACCAGCAATATTAAAAAAAAAGTCACAGAAACTGTGTTCATCCTCATCAGTTCATTGTATCCCATGTTGTTAATTTTTGTTGTTTGAAGACAGTTTTTCCATTAGTTCTGGAAATTCTTACCCAGTTCAATTTTATGATCTCAGGCATCAGAAACCTGCACTTTGCCAGAGCTCCTTCAGTGAATCTCTCTGAAGATGAATAACTTCTGTAGGTACATTTTTGCAAAAAGCATCTGAGTAAAACAATAATTGTAAATGAGAGAAGACTTAAAAATGTCCATTTCTGATGAGAGTTTATTGAAATGGAATTGATAGGGAAATTTGGTTGATTTCTGTAACATGCAACATTTTAAGGTAATTAGAATTATGACTGGTAATGTTATATCAAAGCATATCGAATTTCATATAATTTCTAGAATATTTACATTAATAGCATTCACCTCTACAGTATAACCTAAGAAGGTTTATCATCATTTATGATAATGTTTCCCATGTAATTTAACATATCCAATAAGACTAATTAGTTTAACATCTTTTTAAAAAGAGAGAGAATGAATCCTTTGAGATACTCCAGGGCCTTTTTCAAAATCTCAAAGTTAATTCAAGGTCAAAAAGATTTATTTAGTACTGATTTGGGGAAGTTTGTAAAAAATATCAGAAGGTTTTAAAACAATGGGTTAAATAATATTATTGGTTACCATGAAATAATACTTTATTATCCATTTAACTATGGTGACAATAGAAGATGTTAAAGACAAATACAGAAAGCCATATAGTTTTGAGCAAAACTTAACTCTTTTAATATTGAGAAGGCTCAGTTTACTTAAGTAACCAAAGACCTGATAATGACAGCAAACAGAGGAAATTATTTTGATGAAACCCAGGTTTCTTGTTTTTGTTTTTAGGCAGATTACTTTAAAAGGTAAAGAAAAACCTTTTACAATCTCTTATCAAGAAACAGTCCAGGAATACTTTGTTAATTTAGAAGCAATTTTTAGAGTCTTGCATGCATTTGGAAGCCTCCAAGTATCAATTAAAATAGGCATCCCATTCAGTAGGTTCAATTTTAGAGGCAGTCTTCCAATTTGGTTCCAAGAAAAACAAGTTTGAGGAGTCTGAAAGTTTCCTATAATGGCCATAGGAATTCTAAATTATCTTTGGTTAAGTTGATTCATTTAGTTAAGAATGCACATGAGGAGGGACCATAGTTTTTTGTTTTTTTTTTTTTTTAAACATAAAACTGGCTGGAGTTCCAGAAGGAGGATCCTCCTGAGAGAATTTAGAGGATTGGGATCCCATACTTTAAGACCAGGTGTTCAGAAAACAAATGAGCACCCACAAAAAGGACAATGATTTCAGGATAACAGATTCTGAATAAAGTCAGAGAGCTCAACCAAAAGGAAGGAATTCAAATCTCAGAGAAAACTTACTGAGCCTAAATAAGAAAATGACTAGGGAAACAAAGACCACAAGGGGCTTTAATCATACTGCACATGATTCGGGGGTTGCTAGTTTCTCAAGGGTTTGTCCCCTTCAAATCCTACTTCTGACACCATGTAATATCAAATGTGAAATTTAAGCAACAAAGGCTATGAAGCAACAAATGAGTTTATTCAGGAATAGTAGAGGGAGTGCAATTTGGGACAAGCAAACTATGGTGAACCATGGGCAACTCTGGAGAATAAAGGGGGAGAACATCTTTTAATAGAAAAAAGGAGGTGGTTGGGAAGGGATGTTTTGAACAAAAGTTCACTGGAGGAAAATGAGAGTTTGAAGTGGTGGCAGGTTTTCAATGGCTGCTGGAGAGGGCACATTGCTTTGCCAGGTTCAGAAGAAATCTTGCTTCTTCCTGCTGGATTTTGTAAGCTGTGATGAACAGTACTTCTGGAGAGCTCGCCAGTTATGGTTTCCTGACTCCATTTTGAATGGAAGTTTTCTTTATTTTCACAGTATTTATTATTATCATTATTTTTAAAGATTTCATTTATTTATTTGAGAGTGAGAGAGAGAGAGAGAACAAGGGCAGGAGGGACAGAAGGAGAGGGAGAAGCAGATTCCCCCTGAGGAGGGAGCCAGACTCAGGGTTCCATCCTAGGACCCCAGGATCACGACCTGAGCAGAAGCAGACACTTAACTGAGCCACCCACATGTCACCACAGTATTTATTATTTTGATCTATGCTGAAAGTTTGTATTTTGCAGTTCTCATGTAGTAGTAGACATAATACTGTTTCCAAAGACTTTAAAATGTTCTCTTTTGATACCACTTCACACCAGTCAGAATGGCTAAAATTAACAAGTAAGGAAATGACAGATGTTGGCGTGGATGCGGAGAAAGGGGAACCCTCCTACACTGTTGGTGGGAATGCAAGCTGGTGCAGCCACACTGGAAAACAGTATGGAGGTTCCTCAAAAAGTTGAAAATAGAGCTACCCTATGACCCAGCAATTGCAGTACTGGGTATTTACCCCAAAGATACAAATGTAGTGATCTGAAGGGGTATGTGCACCCCAATGTTTATGCAGCAATGTCCACAATAGCCAAACTATGGAAAGAGCCAAGATGTTCATCAACAGATGAATGGATAAAGAAGATGTGGCATATATATATATATATATATATATATATATATATATATATATACCCATACACACATATACATACAATGGAATATTATGCAGTCATCAAAAGGAATGAAATCTTGCCATTTACAACGATGTGGATGGAACTAGAGGGTATTATGCTAAGCGAAATAAGTCAAAAAGAGAAAGACATGTATCATATGATCTCACTGATATGAGGAATTCTTAATCTCAAGAAACAAATGGAGTGTTGCTGGAGTGGTAGAGGGTGGGAGGGATGGGGTGGCTGGGTAATGGACATTGGGGATGGTATGTGCTATGGTGAGCACTGTGAATTGTGTAAGACTGATGAATCACAGACCTGTACCTCTGAAACAAATAATACATTATATGTTAAAAAAAAAAAAAAGAAGATAGTAGGAAGGGAAAAATGAAGGGGGGGAAATCGGAGGGGGAGAAGAACCATGAGAGACTATGGACTCTGAGAAACAAACTGAAGTGTCTAGAGGGGAGGGGGGTGGGGAGATGGGTTAGCCTGGTGATAGGTATTAAAGAGGGCACGTATTGAATGGAGCACTAGGTGTTATATGCAAACAATGAATCATGGAACCCCACATCAAAAACTAATGATGTAATGTATGGTGATTAACATAATAAAATAAAATTAAAAAAAAAAGAAACCTAACACACACACAAAAAAGTAAATTAAAAAAAATGTTCTCTTTTGAGCATGATGGTGGTTGCATTGAATATATTTGTCCAAAGCTGTTGAGCTATACATTTAAATTGTCTAAATTTATATGCAAACAGTGAATCATGGAACACTATATCAAAAACTAATGTACTGTACGGTGACTAACATAATAAAATAAAAATAAATAAATAAATAAATTGTCTAAATTTTATCACATGTAAACTATTCCTCATAAAACAAAAAACAAATTAAAGAACATTTTGTAAGTTAGTACCTGAAGGGGATGTCTTTATGTTCTCCCTGATGCTCTAAGTTCCTAAGGGATCTGTTTTTAAGGGGTCCCCAGGTGCCAGGGACACCATGCAATCTTCCATCAGAAGGGACAGCAGTATAAGAGTTAATGTAAACATATTTTCCAGTTATATTTTTCTCTGAAAATAAGTTCTACTTAGGAAAGAAAGAATGAGAGTGTGAAGGGACTAAGACCATGAGTAAAAATAATGGTGAGGGAGAGGTAAATCCTTAAGTGAAAGTGAAGCCCTGGTAACAGAATTTCCTGCCAATGCAACCATGATTCAATCTCACTTTGAAGTTTTTCCTATGATTGAAACACACTAACTGGACACCAAACCTTCTTTCTCTGCTAAGTGTATTGTTAGTTTAAAAGCATTTCTTGTTCTTTTGGTCACAGTTCTTTTAAACCAGGTAAAGAAGGCAATGCAGTTCATTGGCTTTATGTTGTTAACTATTTAAAACAAATTTAGACAACTGTGACAAACTATCTTGTATTTATTTAATTTTCAAAATGATTCAAGCTTGAGTTGCCATTAAAAATAATTCAAGGGGCACCTGGGTGGTGCAGTCAGTTAAGCATCTGACTTGGTTTTGGTTCAGGTTGTGGTCTCAGGGTCAGGAGATAGAGCCCTGAGTCAGGTTCCACACTCAGCAGGGAGTCTGCTTGAGGTTCTCTCTCCCTCTCTCTGCCCCTCCCTACCAGGCTCCCTCTCTCTCTTTCTCTCTAAAATATAATACATGAATCTTTAAACTGAAAGATAAGATAAAATGAAAAATAATGTTCAGTACAAAATATCTTCCTAGACTTACTGATTCCACAATGAGGTATGTGAATTGTTATTAGGGATAGAATTATCTATAATTTATCATCATTGTCATCACCTATAATTTTTGTTCTAGTGTAATGCTTGAAATAATATAGGAACATAAACAAAGTATTTTCCTTCCTGTTACTCTTCCACAGCCACAATGAAAAATATGGGCTAAAATATTCTGTTAGAATTCATTCATTAAGAGTGTCTGCATTGCTTTAGTCAGTTCCGAATGATATAGTACACATGAAATTAATGTCTAGGTCCCATTTAAGGCTAGTCATGAAATAACTCAGGAATATGGACTTTAGGCTTGTAGTGTGATATAGTTCCATAGAAAGGGCTGAATCTAGTGAGGTATTTGCTCAGAATGGGCAGAAAAAAATAAGGGAAATTAAAGGCAGCACCCAAAATGTTTTAGGGTAAAGTTTTTGGGGAAAATGATTAGCTGTAAACAGAAGGTGAGACCTGAATTCTGTGGCAAAGTGTTCATCTATAGTTCTGGAAGTGCTATACAAGGTCAGGGGAGATGCAATGGGCAGGAGAGTGTCTGTGTTTCAAAGCTACCCTTGTTATTAGGCATTGTGGAATTTAGCACAAGGGTGCATATAGAGATACAGAGCCAGGTTTTGTAAAGGAATTAATTTTGCTCAAGAAACAACGTATCTGGACAGCAATCAGTTACAACAGTAGTTCTTGTCTTTTAGTGTAGGTATTTTTCTCCC
Organism: Mirounga leonina; assembly: GCF_011800145.1. Lineage (NCBI taxonomy): Eukaryota > Metazoa > Chordata > Mammalia > Carnivora > Phocidae > Mirounga > Mirounga leonina. The sequence goes on from NW_023270377.1 coordinate 103,314,901, forward strand.
CAGATGCTTTTTAAAAGTATCAATTCCCAGACTTCATTTGAGAATATTTCTGATTTAATAGTTCCAGGAAAGAGGCAGAATCATCATTTAAACAAACATCTGAGATAGACAAAGTGTGGAGGCAATGTATCAAATGGTAAAGTTAAGCTCCAAATATCATGATTATTATTCTAAAATGTGTAAATCTATGTACTTTCAAAATATTTTTAGAAATTACCACTTGAATCTGATGCAGTTTGTCTTTTCTTTTTTTCTTTAAACAAGCCCTACGTCCAATGTGGGGCTTGAACTCACAACCCTAAGATCAAGAGACTCATGTTCTCCTGACTGAGCCAACCCAGGCACCCCTAATCTGATGCAGTTTGTCTATAAGCATTAGTGATCATTAGGCAAGATGGTACAATTAAAAAAAAAAACCCTAATTTGGGAATAGAAAATATATAAAGTAAAACTTAACTTTTGATATTTATCAGTCATGTAAACTCTTTCAGCCTCAACCTTGTCATCTTTCAAATGGGGGATAGTAGTGCTTATCATACAGGGACAGTTGGAGAATTAAATGAGAAAACGGATGCTTGATGATCAATATATGCTGAGGAGAAGGCAGGCATATCACAAACATGATTCTCCAAACTGGGCAACATATTGTATTTCTATATATACACAGCAATTTTTTTAAAGTTGATATTTTTAAACTAATTTTTAAACTTATTTTAAAGTTACAGAATATTTGAAGGTTTAGTACAAATAATTCTCTTATATGTGTCACTTGCTCCCACTAATGTGACCATCTTATATAATGATACGGAGGTTATCAGGGGGTGGGTAATTAACATGAACACAATACTATACACTAAACACTTTTTAAAAATTTTTACCAATTATTTAAATAATCTTTTTCTACTCTGGATAATATCCAAGATCCCACACTGTACTTCATTTTATTTATTCTTTGTGTCTTCTGGTCTATAACAATAATTCTGTTTTTCCCTGTCTTTCATGACCTTGACACTTTTAAATAGTACTGATTTTAATGTGTTCATGCATTTTTGGCAAGAATATGACATCCTTCTCAGTGCATCTTATCAAGGGATTAATGACGTCAGTATATATCATTATCAGTAAAATTTATGATGATCATTTATTTAACTTGGTGTATGTCACACTTCTCCATTGCGAAATAATTTATAGCTCCCTTTATAGTTAAATCAATCTCTTGAGGGAGTTATTTCAAGACTACAAATCCTATGTTTTCACAAACTTAACTGCTTTAATTTTAGCAGCCATCAACAGGCTGTCTTCTACAATTTTTACTTTAGTGTTTACATAATGGTGAGTCCCCACTTTCCACTTTTCTACATTTATTAATTTGACTGTATTGTAAGGAGAGTCTTTTCTCTCCCATGTATTTATTTATTTTATTATTAATTTTACATCAGTATAGATTCATAGATACTTATTTTTCTCTTAATTAAAATTCAGCATTTGAGTTAAAAGTCTTTTATTGGTGGGGCTCCTGGGTGGCTCAGTTGGTTAAGTGGCTGTCTCCAGCTCAGGTCATGATCCTGGGGTCCTGGGATCAAGATGCTCATCAGGCTCCCTGCTCAGCGGGGAGTCTGCTTCTCTCTCTGCCCCTCACCTCACTTGTGCTTTCTCTCTCTCTCAAATAAATAAATAAAGTCTTTTTTAATTTTTATTAATTTTTATTTTTATTTATTTATTTTTTTAAGATTTTATTTATTTATCTGAGAGAGAGAATGGGAGACAGAGAGCATGAGAGGGGGAGGATCAGAGGGAGAAGCAGACTCCCCGCTGAGCAGAGAGCCCAATGTGGGACTCGATCCCGGGACTCCAGGATCATGACCCGAGCCGAAGGCAGTTGCTTAACCAACTGAGCCATCCAGGCGCCCCTAAAATCTTTTTTTAAAAAAGTATTTTATTGACTACTTTGATTAGACTTTCTGCCCTAAACTGGTGAAGTAGAACTTGTGGCTAGAAGTCAAATTATTGTTTTACCCAAACAATTTTTAACCAAACGCATATCTAAATATTATAGAAACAGATAAATCATCGAATTCACACAACTACTTAAAGCAATAATATTGAAAGACTAGAAACATCAGATTTATACAACCCTGCTAGAATTCCTAATTACAGAACTCTCTAACAGTCACAGTGAAAAATTGTTTAATGTCTCAGATACTCATTTCTTTATTTTTTGGAGTATACATGTATCTTTAAAGTATACAAGTATAATTTACAAAATTATTATTAAAACAAATGCATATAAGTTGTTGGTATTTTATCTGGTGTATAGTGGGTGCAAAATAAATCTATTGTATTGTGTGAGATGATGAATCTTTTTCTTCTGAATTTCTTGACAAAGAGTTAAGCATTTAACTTTTTCCAATATCATTTTTTAGCACTGAAATTTAAATGGTAAGATTTACCTTACCTAACTTCCACAGGAGGATTTCTAGAGGTTCAGTGGTCTATAGCATGTTATAAAATTCTCTCTAAAGGGACAAAAAGATGAATCCTACCTTTAAAATGTCTGATAGTTCATTTGGATTTTGGAGGCAGCATATTATGACAGTTATGTGTTTTACACTAAACCTTTCAAAGGAAAAATTAAAAAAGTTGCCATTTTTGAGAATTGTCCAGGAGCAAGAGAAGTTTCTCCAGTGTGACCAGTGGTATAGCACATTTAGCCCATGGACTCTGGCGGGTCTGATGGAGAGGATCTGTGATGACCATGACAAGCCTGATAGAAGATTCAAAGAGGATTCGCTATGGTTTTGAAGTAAGGAGATTCCTCCTAAGTAAAACTGTTCTGTGAGTAACACAGAGACTGATATTGACAGCTTGATATTGACTTATGGTGAAACTGGAAGAGTTGTCATTTTGACTCAAGATGACTTTGTCATATGAAACACCTATCATGAATCGGTGCTATCTGGTTAGAATAACCATGTATCTCAGTTTGACCACTAACTCAATGGGTTAAACTCAATGCTTCAGGATAGTTTTTAATCATCCCCCCTTTATTTTCAAAAGTAAAATTAGATAATAAGTATATAATCACCCTATATGTTATGCATCAAACCATAGAGTTGAGTTTGGCTCATATGACACTATCAGATTGAAGAAATACATTTTAAGAATGGCGTGATGCATCCTACACGTCCGGACAGTATTGAACAACTTTCCCCTACACGTTATGAGTCTATCAGCACTTATTCTTTGTACAGTATCCCATACAACCTTGCTTTGAACAAAGGATTCCACATCACATTTAAGGAGGACAATGGACTAATGTCCTTAGAAGTCCTTGATATTATTACAGAATAGAGAAGGAGAAAAAAGTAGCAGTTAAAAGCCTGCTTTTCGAGATAGATTACTTGGATTTAAATCCTCAGACTTGTAAGCTCTTAACTCTTAACTCGGCCTTAAAAACTAGCCTAATACTTACAAGGTATGTAGACCAGATAACTTGTTTCACCTCTCTGAACCTTCTTTTCTTTATCTGCAAGAAATAGGACAATGATACTATATATAGGGTTATTGTGAAAATTAAATAAATTAACATATGTAAAGGTCTTTAAATTGTGCTTGGCATATAGATAGCATTTGATTTTTTTTTATCATTATCATCATATGTTAGTCTTCTGGAAACTAGAAATTATTTATTGAACATCTAGCTATAGTGCCAACTGAAAAGCAAAATAAAGTTCCCACTGTTCTGGGAGATGTTGTCTGTCTTCTAAATTGCACAATAACTCTGGTTGAGCAAACCATACACAGCACAGATAGATGGGCCCAAGAAGAAAGTAATGGAATTAAGAGCCAGGGGAAAGATATCTCTCTACTACATCTATTGACCTATTCTCAAAATGATTTTGCCCAGTCCCTATGCATCTGTGCTGTGTTTAGGAAGATGTTTTATTAACCCAAGGGAGAAATGTTTTCACTACTAGACTCAATAAATTATACCACTCACCCCAGAAGCTGAACCTGTCACAAGGCTATTTCAGGCTTCACATTCAGAGAAGCAAGTAAAAATGGGGTCCATGGGGAAGCAAGGTTATAACACACATTGGGGAAATGTGCTTCTTTTGAAATCCTTTGTCCAGTGTTAAAAATAATAGACACTACAGTGTTTATAGGCAGGGTATTGACCTTTTAAAAATGAAGCTTTGTTGCACCTGGATATCAAAATATGGACCAGCTGGGCAATGTCTAAGGGCAAAAACATAATAATATTGCAGATGTTGTAACACATTTATAATAGGCTTATGTATTTCTCAAAACTGATTCAACTCTATACTTAAGATATGTTCATTTCATGGTATAAACATTACACCTGTGTATAAAGTATGTAAATATAGCTTTACCATATATACACATGCATATTTGTTCTCTTTGTTCATCAGAATATACAGACATATATAAACAGAAAGAACCCTATATATACAATGTTATTTTTTTTAGATTTTATTTATTTATTTACTTGAAAGAGAGTACAAGAGCAGGGTGAGGGGCAGAGGGAGAAGGAGAATCCCCGCTGAGCAGGGAGCCCAATGTGGGGCTCGATCCCAAGACCCTGAGATCACAACCTGAATGGAAGGCAGACGCTTAACTGGCTGAGCCACCCAGGCACCCCATATGTTTTTTTTTCTTATTCATACAAATATATGACAAAGGTAAATTTATAAATTAGGCATAGTAAGTGATCAATGAGGTTAACTAATAACTGAAGAACTAAAATAATATATTTTAATAAAAATTATGTGAATGTGGTATCTCTACCTCTCAAAGTATTTTATGGTACTGTACTCACCCTTCCTCTTGTGATGATGTTACATGATAAAATGCCCATATGATGAGATGAAGTGAGATTAATGATTGATGTAGGCATTGTGAAATCATCGTAGGCTACTATTGACCTTCTGAAAATACATTAGGAGGATTATTAGCTTCTGGACTGCGGTTGATGGCAGGCAATAAAACCACAGAAAATGAAACTACAGATAATTGGGGACTACTGTATCTAGTAAGCTATGACTGCCCATTTTTAATTCTTCCAGTCCCTAGCAACCATTATTCTGCTTTCTGTCTCTGTATATTTACTATTCTGAATATTTCAGACACTGGGATCATAGATATGTGATGTTCTGTGTCTGGCTTTTTTTTTTTTTTTTTTAAAGAAAACTTATTTATTTATTTATTTTAAAGAGAGAAGTGAAAGAGCAAGAGGAGAGACAGAGGGTGAGAGAGTGAGAGAGAATCTCAAGCAGACTCCCACCAATCATGGAGCCTCAGGCAGGCTTGATTTCATCACCCTGATATCATGACCTTAGCTGAAATCAAGAGTCCAAAGCTCAACTGACTGAGCCACCCAGGCGCCCCTGTGTCTGGCCTCTTTTACCCTTAGCATAATGTTTTTGAGAGTCACACACAGTACATCTATCACTACATCATTCCTTTTTATAACTGAATAATATTTCCTTGCATGGATATACCATATTTGGTTCTCTCTTCTTCTGCTGCCAACTTTTAACTATTGTGAATGGTACAACTATGAATATTTATATACAATTATTTATTTGAATACCTATTTGCTGTTCTTTTTTGTATATATATACCTTGGAGAGAAATTTCTGGGTCATACGGTAGATGTATGTTTTACTTTCTGAGAAACTGCCAAACTGTTTTCTAAAGTGGCTGTACCACATTACATTTCCCCTGGGAAAATATAAATGATTCCAGTTTCTCCATATCCCTACAAACACTTGTTATTGTCTACTAGTTGTTTTTTTGTTTTGTTTTGTTTTTCCCAGTATAGATGTTGTAGTTGGTGTGAAGTAGTATCTCATTGTGGTTTTTATTTGCATTTCCCTAATTGTTCGTAATGTTCAGCATTATTTCATGTGCCTATTGGCCGTTTGTAATCTTTGGAGGAATATCCATTGAAGAACTTCGCCCATTTTTTTAAATTGGATGTTTGCCTTTTTGTTTTTGAGTTGGTTTCATAAATTGAGTTAAGAAGTATTCCATCATCTATTTTTTGGAGGACTTGGGAAGATTGGTATTAATTTTTTGTTAAATGTTTGGTAAATTCACCAGTGAATCCACTTGGTCCTAGGCTTTGTTAAGAGTTTTTGTTTTTTTTTTTTCTTAAGACTTTATTTACTTGAGAGGGAGAGAGAGAGAGAGCATGGGGAGGGAGAAGCAGACTCCCCACCGAGCAGGGAGCCCAACGTGGACTCGATTCCAGGACTCTGGGATCACAACCTGAGCTAAAGGTAGCTGCCTAACTAACTGAGCCACCCAGGCCCCCGAAGAGTTTTTTTTTAATACTAACTTAATTTCTTTACTTGTTATAGGCCTGTTAATATTTTCTATTGCTTTCTGAGTCACTTTATGTAGTTTGTATATTTCTAGGAATCTTTTCATCAGAGTTATCTAATTTGTTGGCATAAAATGTTCATATAGTCTCTTATAATCCCTTTTTAATTCTATAAGGTCTGTAGTAATGTCTTCACCCTTATTCCTGATTTTTGTAATTTGAATCTTCTCTTTTTGTAACCATCTGAGTTACAACTTGTAAATTTTATAGACCTTTTCAAAAAACCAACATTTGATTATACTGATTTCTTTGTTGTCTTTCTCCTCTCTATTTTGTTTGTCTCTGATCTACTCTTTAGTGTGTCCTTCTTTCTACCACTTTGGATTTTGTTTACTCTTTTTTTTCTAGCTAATTAGCGTATAAAGTTATTAGCAACCCTCAGTTTGTTTCCTGACATTAAGAATTCCTCATATCAGTGAGGTCATATGATACATGTCTTTCTCTCATTAACTTACTTCGCTCAGCATAACACCCTCCAGTTCCATCCACGTCATTGCAAATGGCAAGATCTCATTCCTTTTGATGGCTACATAATATTCCATTGTATATATATATACACCACATCTTCTTTAGCCATTCATCTGTCAATTGACATCTTGACTCTTTCCACACTTTGACTATTGTGGACATTGCTGCTATAAACATCAGGATGCACGTACCCCTTCATATCCCTACATTTGTATCTTTGGAGTAAATACCCAGTACTGCAATTGCTGGATCGTATGGTAGCTCCTATTTTCAACTTTTTGAGGAACCTCCATACAGTTTTCCAGAGTGGCTGCACCAGCTTGCATTCCCACCAACAGTGTAGGAGGGTTCCCCTTTCTCCGCATCCTTGACAAAATCTGTAATTTCCTGACTTGTTAATTTTAGCCATTCTGACTGGAGTGAGGTGGTATCTCATTGAGGTTTTGATTTGGATTTCCCTGATGCTGAGCAATGTTGAGCACTTTTTCATGTGTCTGTTAGCCATTTGGATGTCTTCTTTGGAAAAATGTCTGTTCATGTCTTCTGCCCATTTCTTGATTGGATCATTTGTTCTTTGGGTGTTGAGTTTGATAAGTTCTTTTTAGATTTTGGATACTAGCCCCTTATCTGATATGTCATTTGCAAATATCTTCTCCCATTCTGTCGGTTGTCTTTTGGTTTTGTTGACTGTTTCTTTTGCTGTGCAAAAGCTTTTTATCTTGATGAAGTCCCAGTAGTTCATTTTTGCCCTTGCTTTCCTTGCCTTTGGTGATGTTTCTAGGAAGAAGTTGCTGCGGCTGAGGTCGAAGAGGTTGCTGCCAGTGTTCTCCTTTATTATTTTGGTGGACTCCTGTCTCACATTGAGGTCTTTAAACCATTTGGAGTCTGTTTTTGTGTGTGGTGTAAGGAAATGGTGCAGTTTCATTCTTCTGCATGTGGCTGTCCAATTTTCCCAACACCATTTGTTAAAGAGGCGATCATTTTTCCATTGGACGTTCTTTCCTGCTTTGTCGAAGATTAGTTGACCATAGAGTTGAGGGTCCATATCTGGGCTCTCTATTCTTTTCCATTGATCTATGTGTCTGTTTTTGTGCCAGTACCATACTGTCTTGATGATGACAGCTTTGTAATAGAGCTTGAAGTCTGGAATTGTGATGCTGCCAGCTTTGCTTTTCTTTTTCAACATTCCTCTGGCTATGCGGGGTCTTTTCTGGTTCCATACATATTTTAGGATTATTTGTTTCATTTCTTCAAAAAAAGTGGATGGTATTTTGATGGGGATTGCATTGAATGTGTAGATTGCGCTAGGTAGCATTGACATCTTCACAATATTTGTTCTTCCAATCCATGAGCATGGAACGTTTTTCCATTTTTTTGTGTCTTCTTCAATTTCTTTCATGAGTATTTTAGAGTTTTCTGAGTACAGATCCTTTGTCTCTTTGGTTAGATTTATTCCTAGGTATCTTATGGTTTTGGGTGCAATTGTAAATGGAATCAACTCCTTAATGTCTCTTTCTTCTGTCTTGTTGTTGGTGCATAGGAATGCCACTGATTTCTGTGCATTGCTTTTATATCCTGCCACTTGACTGAATTCCTGTATGAGTTCTAGCTGTTTTGGGGTGGAGTCTTTTGGGTTTTCCAAATAAAGGATCATATCATCTGCAAAGAGTGAGAGTTTGACTTCTTCTTTGCCAATTTGGATGCCTTTGATTTCTTTTTGTTGTCTGATTGCTGTGGCTAGGACTTCCAATACTATGTTGAATAGCAGTGGTGATAGTCGACATCCCTGCTGCGTTCCTGACCTTAGGGGGAAAGCTCTCAGTTTTTCCCCATTGAGAATGATATTTGCTGTGGGTTTTTCATAGATGGCTTTATGATATTGAGGTATGTACCTGCTATCCCTATACTCTGAAGAGTTTTGATTAAGAAAGGATGCTGTACTTTGTCAAATGCTTTTTCTGCATCTATTGAGAGGATCATATGGTTCTTGTTCTTTCTTTTGTTAATGTATTGTATCATGTTGATTGATTTGTGGATACTGAACCATCCTTGCAGCCAAAGGGATAAATCCCACTTGGTCGTGGTGAAGTACATTTAATGTACTGTTGGATCCTATTGGCTAGTATTTTGGTGAGAATTTTTGCATCCATGTGCATCAAGGATATTGGTCTGTAATTCTCCTTTTTAATGAGGTCTTTTTCTGGTTTGGGGATCAAGGTAATGGTGGCCTCATTAAATGAGTTTGGAAGTTTTCCTTCCATTTCTATTTTTTTGGAACAGTTTCAGAAGAATGGGTATTAATTCTTCTTGAAATGTTTGGTAGAATTCCCCTGGGAAGCCATCTGGCCCTGGGATTTTGTTTGTTGGGAGATTTTTGATGACTGCTTCAATTTCCTTAGTGGTTATAGGTCTATTCAGGTGTTCTAATTCTTACTGGTTCAGTTTTGGTAGTTGATACATCTCTAGGAATGCCTCCATTTCTTCCAGGTTATCTAATTTGCTCGCATAGAGTTGCTCATAATAATGTCTTACAATTGTTTGTATTTCTTTAGTGTTGGATGTGATCTCTCCTCTTTCATTCATGATTTTGTTGATTTGGGTCATTTCTCTTTTCTTTTTGATAAGTCTGGCCAGGGGTTTATCAATCTTGTTAATTCTTTCAAAGAAACAGCTTCTAGTTTTGTTGATGTGTTCTACTGTTCTTTTAGTTTCTATTTCATTGATTTCTGCTCTGATATTTATTATTTCTCTTCTCCTGCTGGGTTTATGTTTTATTTGCTGTTCTTTCTCCAGCTCCTTTAGGTGTAGGGTTAGGTTGTGTATTTGAGACCTTTCTTGTTTCTTGAGAAAGGCTTGTATTGCTATATACTTTCCTCTTAGGACTGCTTTTCCTGCATCCCAAAGATTTTGAACAGTTGTGTTTTCATTTTCATTGGTTTCCATGAATTTTTTAAGTTCTTTAATTTCCTGGTTGACCCATTCATTCTTCAGTAGGATGCGCTTTAGCCTCTATATATTTGAGGTCTTTCCGACTTTCCTCTTGTGATTGAGTTCTAGTTTCAAATCATTTTTGTCTGAAAATAGGCAAGGAATGATCCCAATCTTTGGTACTGGTTGAGACCTGATTTGTGACCTAGGATGTGATCTATTCTGGAGAATGTTCCATGAGCACTAGAGAAGAATGTATATTCCATTGCTTTGGGATGGAATGTTCTGAATATGTCTGTGAAGTTCATTTGGTGCAGTGTGTCATTTAAAGTCTTTATTTCCTTGTTGATATTTGCTTAGATGATCTGTCCATTTCAGTGAGGGGGGTGTTAAAGTCCCCCACTATTATTGTATTGTTGTCAATGTGCTTTGGTTATTAATTGGCTTATAAAATTGGCTGCTCCCATGTTAGGGGCATAGATATTTACAATTGTTAGATCTTCTTGTTGGATAGACCCTTTAAGTAGGATATAGTGTCCTTCCTCATCTCTTATTACAGTCTTTGGTTTAAAATCTAATTTGTCTGATATAAGGATTGCCACCCCAGCTTTCTTTTGGTGTCCATTAGCATGGTAAATGTTTTTCCACCCCCTCACTTTCCATCTGCGGGTGTCTTTGGGTCTAAAATGAGTCTCTTGCAGACAGCATATCAATGGGTCTTGTTTTTTTTTTATCCAATCTGATAGCCTGTGTCTTTTGATTGGGGCATTTAGCCCATTTACATTCAGGGTAACTACTGAAAGATATGAATTTAGTGCCATTATATTGCCTGTAAGGTGACTGTTACTGTATATTGTCTGTGTTCCTTTCTGGTCTATGTTGCTTTTAGGCTCTCTCTTTGCTTAGAGGACCCCTTTCAAGATTTCTTGTAGGGCTGGTTTCGTGTTTGCAAATTCCTTTAGTTTTTGTTTGTCCTGGAAGCTTTTTATCTCTCCTTCTATTTTCAATGACAGCCTAGCTGGATATAGTATTCTTGGCTGCATATTTTTTTCATTTAGTGCTCTGAATATATCATGCCATTCCTTTCTGGCCTGCCAGATCTCTGTGGATAGATCTGTTGCCAATCTAATGTTTCTAGCATTGTAGGTTACATATCTCTTGTCCCGAGCTGCTTTCAGTATTTTCTCTTTGTCTCTGAGACTCGTAAGTTTTACTATTAGATGTCGGGATGTTGACCTATTTTTATTGATTTTGAGAGGCGTTCTCTGTGCTTCCTAGATCTTGATGCCTATTTCCTTCCCCAAATTAGCGAAGTTCACTGCTATAATTTGCTCCAATATACCTTCTGCCCCTCTCTCTCTTTCTTCTTCTTCCCAATTATTCTAATGTTGTTTTGTCTTAAGGTATCGCTTATCTCTTGAATTCTGCCCTCATGATCCAGTAGTTGTTTATCTCTCTTTTTCTCAGCTTCTTTATTTTCCATCATTTGGTCTTCTATATCACTGATTCTCTCTTCTCCCTCATTTATCCTAGCAGTTAGCACCCCCATATTTGATTGCACCTCATTAATAGCCTTTTTGATTCTGACTTGGTTAGATTTTAGTTCTTTTATTTCTCCAGAAAGGGTTTCTCTGATAACTTCCATGCTTTTTTCAAGCCCAGCTAGTATCTTTAAAGTGATGATTCTGAACTCTAGATCTGACATTGTACTAATGTCCGTATTGAGTAGGTCCCTGGCAGTTGGTACTACCTCTTGTTCTTTTCGTTGAGGTGACTTTTTCTATCTTGTCATTTTGTGCAGAGGAGAATAGATTAATGAGAGAACAAAATGCTAACAAAATGCTAACAACATCCCCAGAAAATATCCTCTAAACAAATCAGAAAAGACCTGAAGCCAGGGGGAAAGAAAGGGAAAGAAAGAAAGAAAAAAGAAAAAGAAAAAAAGAAGAAAAAGAAAAAGATAAAATCAAACAAAAACAGAACAAAACAAAACAAAAAAACAGAATGTGATCAAATATGGTCAGGCTGGTGCATAGATCAGTGCCACACACTAGATTTGGGGTGTATTTTGGTCTTTTAGAAGAAAGTGCCTCCCAAAATTTTAAAGAAAGAAAACTTATATATGTACAAAAATAAGGGTTGATATGATGAAGGGATGGAATATGACTGTAAAGATGGAAATTATAAAAAATTTTATAAATGGAATTGATAAGAAGTTGTTTGAAAAAAGAAAGAAGAGGATTTAAAAAAAGAAAAAAGAAAAAAAAGGGAGAGAATGTGATCAGGCAGGGGAGTAGAAAAAAACATATACTAGAGATTTAGGGTACATTTTAATCTGTTAGAAGAAACTATCTCAAAATTTTAAAGAGAGAACAACTTATATATATATGCCAAAAATACAGGTAACTACTATGAAGGGATAGAATATGACTCTAAAAATGAAAAATAAAAATGTTTTTTAAAAAAGGGTTTGATAAGATGTTGGTTGAAAAAGGGAAAAAGAAAAATTAAAAAAAAAATAACTTTGAAAGGCTAAAAAATCATGGTAAAAAAGCCATGGATTCTATGTGCATTATTCCCCTAGCGCTGGAGTTCTGCCATTCTCATTAATCGGTAAACTTGGTCTTGGCTGGCTGTTCTCATTGATCTTCTGAGGGAGGGGCCTGTTGCCATGGTTCCCAAATGTCTTTGCCTGAGGAGGAATTGTCCCGCCCTTGCCTGGTCCTGTCTAAGTCATCTGCTCGGGTTTGCTCTCAGGAGCTTTTGTTCCCTGCAAGCTTTCCATACAGCTTTGGAGGCCAAGAGTGAAAACGGTAGTCTTCCAATCTCCGCCCTGGAGGAGCGGGGTCCCACTCCTCAGTGAGCCCCCAGAGAAAAGTGGTCAGTCACTCCCGTCTCCCCAGTCTCTGGCCTCACTCCATGCTCACCTGGCCTGTGACCAAGCATTTCTATCTCTGGCACCCAACCCGGTGTGGAGTCCCCAAACCCAGCAGATCCCTGCAGTGCACTCCCGCACTGCTCCACCTGGGGGAGGAAGGGGAGTCTCCCCGGATCTTCCCCTTGTTGGGTCCCTGCTGGAGGAGCAGTGGCCCAGCTGTGCCAGGGATCATGGTTTATGGCAACCCCGAGCTGAGAGCCCCCTCCTTGGCTTCGTCTCTGCAGCCAGCTTCCCCGCTCTGATACCTGGGAGGTCTGCTGCACTCAGGCACCCCCGGTCTTTCTGTGACCCCGAGCGTCCTGAGACCACACTGTCCCACAAGGGTTCCACCCCCTGCTTAGCCACTGGAGCGACGTCCCTCAGCAGAGCAGACTTCTAAGTGTTCTGATTTTGTGCTCCCCGGCTCTATCACTTGCCAGAAGCAGGCGACGAAGGTCCCCTTCCCTGCCGTCTATCCTCCCAAATATCACCTAGGATTCACTTCTCCCCATGTCCTACCTTCCAGTAAGTGGTTGCTTTTCTGTTCAGAGAGTTGCTGCTATTCTTTTCTTCGATCTCCTATTGAGTTTGTAGGTGTTCAGAATGGTTTGATCCCTATCCAGCTGAATTCCTGAGACCACGCAAAATCCAGGTCTCCTACTGCTCCGCCATCTTGCTCTGCGCCCCCCCATTCATTTTTCTTACGTCTTTTTTCCTTTTTGTTTCTCAGACTAGATAGTTTTAGTTTCACTGAATATTTCTTCTGCCTGCTCAGATTGATGTTGAAAACTTCTAGTGAATATTTAATTTCAGTTAATATACTTTTCAACACTAGAATTTCTATTGGTTTATTTCTATCTCTTTTTATTGTCTGTTTGTTGAGACAAAATTCTCCTAGTTTCCTTTAGTTATTTGTTCATGTTATCCTTTAGCTCTTAGAATCTATTAAAGAGAGTTGATATAAGGTCTTTAGTTAGTAAATCACATGTCTGGTCTTTTTCAGGTACAGTTTCTGTCAATTTCTTTTCCCTCCTATGAAAGGGCCATGCATTATTGTTCTTCATATGCCTCATAATTTTAGTTTTTGAAAAGTAGACATTGTAAATATTATGGTAACACTTCTTTTTTTTTTTAAGATTTATTTATTTATTTATTAGAGAGAGAGAGCATGAGAGGGGGGAAGGGCAGAGGGAGAAGCAGACTCCCCGCCGAGCAAGGAGCCCGATGTGGGACTCGATCCCGGGACTCCAGGATCATGACCTGAGCCGAAGGCAGTCGCTTAACCAACTGAGCCACCCAGGCGCCCTATGGTAACACTTCTAATCAGATTCTTCCCCTCCTCAGTGTTTGGTATTGCTTGCTGTCATGGTCTCCAAAGCCTCTTCCCTTTAGCTTGGAGTCAGATTAGACAAAGATTTCCTTAAATGCATGGAGCTGGAAAGAAGGAAGGAAGGAAGGAATGAAGGAAAGAAGGAAGGAAGGAAGAATTAAAAAGATGCAAAAAGTTACATTATGCAAATGTTAGTCAAAAGAAATCAGGAATTACTATATTAATATCAAGTAAAGTGGGCCTCAGAGCAAAGAAATCTACCTCAGACAGAAATGGACATTATATAATGATTAAATGGTCCATCCACCAAGAACATTGTAATCCTAAATGTGCATGTAGGAAAACAATGGATCTACAAAATATGTGAAGCAAAAACTGATGAACTAAAATGAGCAAAAGGCAAGTACACATTTATATTTGGAGAATTTGGTACATCTCCATATCCACAACTGATAAAACAGCTAGACAGAAAATCAGGAAGGATATAGAAGAACTTAACAACACCATCAAGCAACAGAATCTAATTGACATTTATAGGACACTTTACTCAACAACAGCAGAAAACATGTTCTTTGCAAGTACTCATGAAACATACAACAAAATAAATCATATCCTGAGTCATAAAACAAACTGAAACAAATTTAAAAGAACTGAATTCATACAGAGTGTATTCTTTGACCACAGTATAATCAAACTAGAAATCAACAGCATAAAAATAGCAGGAAAATCTCAAAACACATGGGAACTAAAAAACACATTTTTAAATACTCCATGTATCTAACCGAAAGTCTCAAGGAAAAAAAATTCAAATACAGTAAATTGAATGAAGATGAAAATTCAACACATAATATTTGCAGGAAGCTGGCAAAATAGTACCATTAGAGAAATTTATAGCACTAAATGCACACTTTGGGAAAGAGAAAAAACATTTAAATCAACTCGAATTCCACTTCAAGATTGTGGAAAGAGCAGAGAAAAATAAACCAAGAGCAAGCATAAGGAAGGAAATAATAAAGATAAGAGTAAAAATCAATGAAATTGAAAACAAAACAGAGAAAACCAATGAAACAAAGAGCTAGTTCTTTGAAAAGATCAATGAAATTGACAAATCCTTGGCAAAATTGTTGGAAAGAGAGAGAGCAGAAATTACTAATAATGGAGATGAAACAGGGAATCTAGAATCTACTAAAGACTCTATGCACATCAAACGATAATAAAGTAATACCAAGGGTCATTCTGCAAACAAATTAGATCACTTAGATGAAAATGACCAATTTGTCCTACAGCACAAATTACCACAACATGCCCAATATGAAATAGATAATTTAAGTAGCAGTGTTACTATGAAAGAAATTGAAATCATAGCTAGAAACTCTCACACAAGAAACTTCCAGACAGGAGGCTCAGTAGGTTAAGCATCTGCCTTCAGCTCAGGTAATGATCTTAGGGTCTTGGGATTAAGCCTGCATTGGGCTCCCTGCTCAGTGGGGAGTCTGCTTCTCCCTCTCCCTCTGCCCCTCCCCCTGCTTGTGCATACTCTCTCTCTCAAATAAATAAATAAAATCTTTAAAGAAGAAAAAAAAAACTTCCAGACAACATAATTCTATATTCAAAATTCAACCAGTATAATCCATTATATTAATAGGATACAAAACAAAAATCATATGATCATATGAATCAGAACTTTATTAAGATGATAAAAAATGCTGCCATAAAAGAGCTTTCAGCTCACATTATACTGTATGGTGAAAGACTGAACACAACCTCTAAGATAAAAAAAAGGGGAAGGATGTCTATTCTCACCATTCTGACACAATATAGTACTTCAAGCTCTTGACAGTGCAATAAGAAAAAGAAACAAAAGGCAGGCGTATTAGAAAAGAAAAAAAATAAAATTATTTCCAGGTGATATCACTATTTAGAAAACCCCTGAAATTTATAAAAAAACAAAATCTGGAATTAATGTAGGGGTTTCCAGTTTGCAGGATACAAAAAGTAAATATAAAAAAAAAATATGTTTCCATATACTAGCCATGAGCATGTACAAACTAAACAATCGGTTTAAAAAAATACTTAGGGGGCGCCTGGGTGGCTCAGTCATTGAGCGTCTGCCTTCGGCTCAGGTCGTGATCCCAGGGTCCTGGGATCGAGTCCCATGTCGGGCTCCCTGCTCGACAGGAAGCCCGCTTCTCCCTCTCCCACTCCCCCTGCTTGTGTTCCTGCTCTCACTATCTCTCTCTCTGTCAAATAAATAAATAAATAAAATCTTAAAAAAAAAAATACTTAGGTAAATACAACAAAACATGAGAAGGACTTGTATGCTGAAAATTACACAACACTGATGAAAGAAATAAGAGAATAAATGGAGAAACAGAGTGTTTATAAATTGAACATCTCAAAAGTAAAAAATTCTCCCTAAAGTGATATGCATGTTTATCTCAGTTCCTACCAAAATGCCAACAAGAATTTTCTAGACATAAGTAAGATTATTATAAAGTTCATATTTAAAGATAAAGAAGCTATAACAGCCAAAACAAGTTTGGAAAAGGAGATAGAAATGCGATAGTCTATATATTTCAAGACTTATTTCATAGTCACAATAATCAAGATCTGGTGGTTTTCACGTGCCTGGGTGGCTTAGTTGGTTGAGTGTCCAACTCTTGGTTTTCCTCCCAGGTCGTGATCTCAGGATTGTGAGATTGAGTCCCATGACTGGCCCCATGCTCAGTGGGGAGTCAGCTTGAGGTTCTCTCCCTCTCACTCCGCCCTTCTCCCCATTCTCTCTCTCTCTCAAATAAATAAATAAATATTAAAAAAAAAGATATGGCAGTTTTTGTAGAAGAACAGACACATATACCAATAGAAAAGCTTAGGAGCCTAGAAATAAACCCACACATATATATCAATTGATTTTTGACATTGTAGCAAAAACTGTTCAATTGAGGAAGGATATTGTTTTCAACAAAGTGACTGGAACAATTAGATATTTATAAACAAACAAAGTAACCTTGATCTAAGTTTCACTCTTCCCCAAAATTAACTCAAATTAGATCATGGATTTAAAATGTAAACTATGAATTAAATTTTAGAAAAACAATAGGAAAAAATCAATTAAAAAAACCCCATGATCTATCAAAGGAAATATAGATTACATAGACTTTATCAAAATTTTAAAAATTATTTGTTCTGTGAAAGATTCTGTTAGGAGGATGAAAAGATAAGCTACAGCCTGGGAGAGAATATTTGGTTAATCATATATCCAGCAGAGGATCAAGATTTGAGACGTACAATGTTCTCTCAAAATCTCAACAGCATACAAACAAACAATCTAATTAGAAAATAGGAAAAAGACACAGGGGACATTTTACCAAAGGGAATATACAAATAGCAAATAAGTACATGAGAAGTTGTTTAATGTCATTAGCCATTAGGATAATGCAAATGAAAACTGCCACAAGATAACATTACCCATCCAGCCAAATGGTAAAATACAAAATAGTGACAATACCAAAGGCTAGTGAGGATGCAGCTAAACTAGATCACTCATACATTGTTCCCAGGAATGTAAAGTGACATGGCCACTCAGGAGAATGGTTTGGAAGTTTCTAAAAAAACACAACTAAACATGCAACAACCAAACAAGCCAGCAATTGCCCACTTAGGCATTTATCCTAAATGAATGAAAACCTATGTTATTAGGAAAAAAAAAAAAAAGTTTATAACAGCTAAATCTGGAAGCAGCCCAGGTATCCTTCCATGGTTAATAAACTGTGGTGTGCACATACCATGGGATGATACTCAGCAATAAAAAGAAACAAACTACTGATAGAAGCAACAACTCAATGAATCTCCAGAGAATTATGCTAAGTGAAAAAAATCCCCAAAATACATATACAGTATAATTTCATTTATATAACACTCATGAAATGACAAAATTATAGAAATAGAAGACAGGTTATGGTTGTCAGAGATCAAAGAGCAGGGAGGCTGCAGGGAAGTGTGGGTGGCTATAAAAAGCAACATGAGTTATAATTGTGGGGATGAAATGATTCCTATCTTCAATGTATCAGGGTCAATATCCTGCATGTAATGTTGTATTAGAATTTTGCAAGATGTTCCTATTAGAAGAAGCAGGGTGAAGACTACATGGGATCTCTGTATTATTTCTTACCACAGAATGTGAATCTAAAATTATCTCAAAATTAAAAAAAAAAGTTTAATAAAAGGAATCTGACAGATATATATTGAATTAATATGTATTATATAAAGAGCTCCTATATAGATAAGAGAATAACTACCCATGGAAGAATGAACAAAAAATTAAACTAAAGCTTCACAAGAAAGCTTATCCCATTGACCACTAGATATAAAAAAAAAAGTTCAACCTCAGTTTTTGCCAGGAAATCTTAAAATAACATCACAAGGCTAGCCTATTCACACTCCTCAGAAGAAATAAGATTTAAAAGGCACACAATACCAAGTATTTCTTAGAATGTGGAGCAACCAGAGTTCTCATAATTTACTTTTAGGAATACAAATGAGGGCAAGACTATTTGTTGTCTTTAGTAGAACAGACTTTTTGTTTATACAGTATAAATCCACAATTCCATTCTAGGTAAAAATCTAACAGGAATGCATCCATATATTCACTAATGACACATATAAGAATGTTTATAATAGTACTATGTAATAGCTTCATACTAGCAACTATACAAATTACCATCAACAGTAGAGTAATAAATTGTGGTATATTCCCACCAAAGAATACATACAAATTTGCAAATATAACTTCTACAGTTACATGGACGTTTTAGGATATATCGCACAAACAAAATGGTGAGGAGTAAAAGAAAACCAGAACAAAAAAGGGGTCTTGGCATGGGATGAATTGTGACTGTATTTGGAAAAAAGTCTCAAAAGAGGTAATGAAGTTAAGATGAGGCCATTAGTGTGGGCCTTAATGTAATATGATTGGTGTCTGTATAAGAAGAGGAGATTAGGATACAGACACACACAGAGGGAAGACCATGTGAAGACACAGGGAGAAGACAACCATCTACAAACCAAGGAAGGGAGCTTCAGAAGAAACCAACACTGCCTACACCTTGACCTTGGACTCCTAGCTTCTAGAATAGTGAGAAAATAAATATTCTTTTCTGAAACCACCCAGTGTGTGGTAGTTTATTATGGTAGCCCTAGCAAATTAATACAGATACATGCTACATGTCCAAATTTTTGGAAACTATTTGTAGCTAGTTAAAATACCCCATATTGTTATTGGCCAGAATAGTGATCCCCCTTGGAGAATAATAACGAAGAGACTATGATGAGAGTCTCTGGAAAGCTGGTAATATTCTATTTCTTGAGCTCCAGATGTTAAACAGGTATGTTTTGTTAGTGAAAATTCATGAAGCTGTGTATTTATAGGATGTACTTTTCAGTATAGTTATTATATTTCGAAAAAAAAACTTTTTAAAGACTACAGATGAAAAATATTGAGATAGGATATCAGTGTGGCTTTAGAAGTAAGAGACACCGGGTGCCTGGGTGGCTCAGATGGTTGAGCATCTGCCTTTGGCTCGGGTCATGATCCCAGGGTCCTGGGATCGAGTCCCGCATCGGGCTCCCTGCTCAGCGGGGAGCCTGCCTCTCTCTCTCTCTGTCTCTTATGCATAAATAAATAAAATCTAAAAAAAAAAAAAAAAAAAAAAGAAGTAAGAGACACCATCCAAAGCCTTTGAATTTGGGGGAACACTGATGTTATAGCATCAGTGTGGATGAAGATATAGCTTCATATTCTCTCCCATGAGAAAGAGCAGCAAAAGCTTGTGTGGTGATGATGCCAGTCTTTTTTTAATTGGTTGATATCACTGTGTATATGGAAAGAAGAATGTGTGTGTGGTCAGTGAAGGTGTAGACGATACATGTGCTTGGCAGCCATGATGAAATGCATCTGGCTAGCTGAAGAGCTTGTCTGATTCTCCCTTCTCCTGTGAAAAGTCCCTGAATACACTGGCTGGCCATGGTCCCATAGGTGACAATTCCCCCTGTTCACTCTGTGTAGAACTGATTAGTCCAGGACTCATATGAGATAAGTACACTTTATCTTCTTCTTCCTCTTCTTCTCCTCCTCCTTCTTAACCCCAGGAACTTGACATACAATCCTAAGGGCATAAATGGTAAGTCATTGATGCTGAGCAATGTAACAGCACTGTAGTGACAGAGCCAGATGAGCTCCTGTTGCTGAGGTTCCTGGAACTGTCCTGCTTCCTTCCTTTCCAAGGCTTGACTATTTAAGTCTGTCTAGGAGTCCATAAACTGGTAATCTTCCAATCAATCGAGCCAGAATCTAGTTCTGTGTTAACACGAGGAACTCTAAATAGTATATACATGTTGCAAAGTAGTTTTGAGAACTAAAATAAATGTGTATAAATAAATTTATGAAGTTGTGAGCACATAGTAGTTGTTATGTATGGTGTACCTACTTGTATGATCAAACTTGGCTCTTCCCATAATTTGCCATATTATCAACAATAAGCCATAGAGAGCACAGAGGACTTTGAGTGCAGTGAAACTCTTCTGTATACTACTATAATCATGAATACATGTCGTTATACATTTGTTAAAACCCACAGGATGCACAACACCAAGAGGGAACTCTAATGTATAACGTATGGATGATAATTATGTGTCAGTGCAGGATCAATTGTTACAAATAGGCCACCCTGGGGGAAAATGTTGATAGTTCAAGAGGCTGTATGTGAGTGAGGGCAAGGGTTATATGAGAACTCCCTAGTTCTGTTGTACTTTTTTTTTGCTATGATCCTAAAATTACTTTAAAATAAAGTCTTTTTACAAGGGAAAAATAATATAATAGAAATAAAAAACATTAAACTCCCCATTTGTTTTTCTACTAATTGTAATCAGGTGGTATTAATTCTACCCCTGTCTTCTTCACAGACTTTATATGAGTAATATATGAAATTTAATATATAAATGGAAGGGAAAAATGTAATACACTTAAAATTTTATAATATGGGGCACTTGGGTGGCTCGGTTGGTTAAGTGACTGCCTTCGGCTCAGGTCATGATCCCGGAGTCCCGGGATCGAGTCCCACATCGGGCTTCCTGCTCAGCAGGGAGTCTGCTTCTCCCTCTAACCCTACCCCCTCTTGGGCTCTCTCTCTCACTCTCTCTCTCTCTCAAATAAATAAATTCTTTAAAAAAAAAATTTTATAATATGAAGAGACATGTTATTTAATTTTTGGTTACTTGATATAGCTTTTCTTACATTTTTCATATACAAAAATATTTCCATGTTTCTAACATATTATGTATTACATATTGTATAATATATTGCATTGTAATAAAACCAATATAAAAGAATATTGTATTCATTGAATTATAATTAGCATAAATAATTTTATTAAAAATAAAATTCTATTTAAATTATCTAATTGTGTATTTAATTCTAGAAAAAGTATGTATATTAATTTATAACAGAAATATTATGGACTAATTTTATAACTAATATTAATAAAATAATATTTAAGAAATATTTATTGTCCACATTATGCTGAGCTTCGTGGTAAAGCAAACAATACAATAAAAAATAATACATATTCCTTTAACGACCCAAGTGATAAATTCTATAACTGAAATATATGCAAATATACTCACTAGGTGAGCCCTGAGAAGGGGTAAATATATGTGCCTGGGAGAAGAAAAATGCTTCTCAGCAAAGATGGCATTTAAATTAACTCCTGATGAATTCATAGTATCTCATTGGGGAAGAAGCTGACTAAAGACTTTTCAGGCAGATAAAGCATCACTGGAAAAATCACAAAGATATGTAGGAGCGTGCTTCTGGGGGAGTGGATAATTAAATGTACCTGGAATGCTGTTGCACTGCCGATGACAACAGAAATAGAACAAGGAAGGGTGTGCAGAAAAGTGATCATAAGGGACCTAAGTGGCCCATATTAATGTATTTGGACAATGTCAATAAGGAGCCATTGTTTATTTTTAAGATTAGAAGTGACGTGATCCTATATGGTTTTAAGGTTCAGCACTTTGGCAATAATAATGGTGTCACAGTTTCGGAGGAAAAAAGACAGGGGCCTGAATTAATCCTGTAAACAAATGAAGAAATGGGATTTAGGAAATTCTAAGACAATAAAATGTATTCAAACTTTTGTTCATTTGTTTGCTTGGTGAGGGAAGGAGTCACTAATGACTTCGATTTTAGCTGGATATGTGTTAATAATATTATGTGACTATTAAAAGAAAATTGAAGAGAAAATGTTACCAAAATGATAAGTATTCAGGGACACATAGAGGTGTCTGTGAAGCGTGCCTCAAGAAACGGCCGGTAGGCAGGACTGGCTACATAATTTATAAGGTACAGTAAAAAATGAAAATGCAGAGCCCCTGTTTAAGAATTACTAAGTTTCGAAACATTGACAGCAGATCATTAAACCAGGCATAGGATTATTTTGTACTGAACTGAAGAAACAGGAGAGCTTAGTGATCATACAGAAGAAAGAGGATGGGTCCTAGAAAGGTGGCATTTTTGAGGAAATTAAAAACAGTAAAGGAGATACATAAGCAACAGTCAGAATACGAGAGGGGAATTTGAAAAAGAAAAAAAAGGCTATCAGAATATGGAAATCGGGAAAGAGAAAGCAGCCTGTATTGCAAAATATCAGAGGGAAATGGACTAAAATGGAAATTCAGAAGTTAGCTTGCAAAATAGATCATTAGAAGCTATTGGTGATCTTAGGGGTGCCGGGGTGGCTCAGTCGGTTAAGTGTCTGCCTTTGGCCCAGGTCATGATCCTAGGGTCCTGGGATCAAGCCCCATGATGGGCTCCCTGTTAGTGTGGAGTCTGCTTCTCCCTCTCACTCTGTCCCTGCTCATGCTCTCTCTCTCTCAAATAGATAAATAAAATCTAAAAAAAAAAAGAAGAAGAAGCTATTGGTGATCTTAGATCAAAATCAGTAGACACTCAAAGAAATGCCCAAGGGTCACAAGATCAATGTAATATGACAAAGGGGAACAAAGCCTTCACGACTTTGATTCTGTAAATGTGTCAGTGTAATGTTTTTTTAAAAAGAAAAATATCAAATTCTGGATTCCAATAAACGTCGGGATGCTTCTTTCTAAGACATAGCAGACATGTTCCTTTCAATGAGAATGTTAATTTGTACCTGGAAAGGTGATGATAGGATGTTAAGTCATTTCAAAATCTTTACCCACACTCCATTTTTCAGTGGAAGGAAGACACATGAAGACTTAAATTCTTATACTGGATTAAAAAACTAGAATTCAAAGCTGAAATTTCATGTTATTTCAGTTGTAATATACATTTTACTTTAAAAAGGCACCTTGTCAGGTGCCTGGGTGGCTCCGTCGTTAAGTGTCTGCCTTCGGCTCAGGTCATGGTCCCGGTGTCCTGGGATCGAGTCCCACATCGGGCTCTCTGCTCAGCAGGAAGCCTGCTTCTCCCTCTCCCAACCCCCCTGCTTGTGTTCCTGCTCTCTCTATCTCTCTCTCTGTCAAATAAAAAAATAAAATCTTAAAAAAATAAATAGATAAAAAGGCACTTTGTCACGTAAAATTTTATGAGTGCTTTACTGTCACCAGGAAGACTGGACATGTCTTATTATTTTAATTTTATAGAAGAGGGGGTTGAACTACAGAGTCAAATGCCAAAGGGCATGTGAACAAAGATCAAGAACCCAAGCGCTCTCTCTTGGTCAAATGTTAGATCCTCTATGGAATGCTCCCTCAGGCAATTATTTTAACATTCTTGCTCGTCATCTTCTTCAGCAGAATAATCTCCTTTCTTCCCCTAATTTACTGCTTGGAGAAAATGTATAGAGTATGATGGCAAAATATAGAGAAATGGGACTTGATAATTTTCCAACTTAACAGCCGATGTCTTGATTTTAAGGACATAACTAAATTAAGGATTCTAATCTAGTCACATGTTTTGTTTTACTTTCACCACCTGGAGTATGTGAAAGCAGAGCCTGAGCCCAGTTTCTGATTATTGCTATATAACAAGAAACTGACATTTTTGAGGGCGGTGTGTGAGACCTTCATAATTTGCCAAATTGCAGACAGTCATCAGTTGAGATGCAGACACTTAGTGGTCTCAAGGAGGCTTCGTTATTAGTTAAGTGACTCCCATTTGTAACTCAGCCTAGCAATACGCATGACGAGAATTCATGCTAGATGCCTAACTGATGCAAATCCTGGGATTGTTCTGATCAGCTTGCCCTTAATATCTAGAAGAAGGAGGCTCAAACTTCCACTCTATTATATGTGGTCTATAATTCTTTTCTCTCCAAGATTTTTCATTATTTCAGGATGTTTGCTTTCTAATGGTTGCTATTGTCTTAAACATATTATTTTCATTTAGTTACTGAATTTTTAAATTGTTCTACCATTCTGCATGGGCAGTTCCTCTTTTCTCCTATGTTAGTGGAGTTATGCATCCCTTACTATTCAACACAAAAGTCACAGTTGGCTTTTATGCATAATAGACTTCAGGAAAAGCTTTGAAGAATGGAGGGATTTAGGGGCACCTGGGTGGCTCAGTCGGTTAAGCGTCTGCCTTCAGCTCAGGTCATGATCACAGGGTCCTGGGATGGAACCCTGCATCAGGCTCCCTGCTTGGCGAGGAGTCTGCTTGTCCCTCTCCCTCTGCCTGCCTCTCCCCCCAGCTCATGCTCGATCTCTCTCTCTCAAATAAATAAACAAAAAATCTTAAAAGAAAATGGAGGGATTTATGTTCCCCTAACACAAATGCTACCACATGGATTATAAGATACCAGTATTCTAAGAGTTCTTGTCAATTTTGCCATTTTTATTCTTTTCCAGCTTTATTGAAATATAAAAGATAAAGAAATTGAAATATTTTTAAAGTATACAATGTGATGATTTGATATATGTGTGTATTTGTAAAGGATTCTCACCAAGTTAATTAATACATACAGCCCTCACATAGTTAACTTTGTGTGTGTGTGAGAACACTTAAGATCTATTATCTTACTAAATTTCAATTATACAATGTACAATTATCAACTATACTCACCACGCTGTACATTAGATCCTCAGAACTTACTTATTTTATAATTGAAAGTTTGTACCCTTTTACCAATCTCTATTTTCCCTACAACCTAGTCCACAGCAATCACTTTTCCACTCTCTATTTCTATGAGTTCAACATTTTTTCTATGATTCTATCTATAAGTAACAAAGTATTTGTCTTTGTAATAATACTTATTCAGTTCCTTTGCCCATTTTATTAGTCAGGTTTTATATATAATATGAATATATATATATATATATTGCTATCATGAAAACCTTTATCTAGACTAAGAAAAAGTGAAGACTCAAACAAATAAAAGCAGAAAAGAAAAAGGAGGGACACCTGGGTGTCTCAGTCCACTGAGCATCTGCTTTTGGCTCGGGTCATGATCCCAGGTTGTGGGACAGAGCCCCACATCGGGCTCCTTGCTCAGCAAGGAGTCTGCTTCTCCCTCTTCCTCTGACTACTGCTCTGCCTGTTTGTGCTCTCTTTCTGTGTCAAATAAATAAATAAAATCTTTAAGAAAAAAAAAAAGAAAAAAGAGACACTAGAACCAATAACACAGAAATACTAAGGATCATAAGAAACTATGAACAATAACTAACCAACAAATCGGATAACCTAGATGAAATGGATAAATTCCTAGAAGTCATAGAAACTATCAAGACTAAATCATGAAGAAACAGAAAACCTGAATAGACCAATTATGAATAAGGGGATTGTATCAGTATTCAAAACCCCCCGACCAATAAAAGTCCAGGACCAGATGGCAGATGGTTTAACTGGTGAATTGAAAGAGAGAGAGAGAGAGAATGCATGCAAATGTGTGTGAGAGCTGGGGAGAGGAAGAGGGAGAAAGAGAATCTTAAGCAAGTTCCAGGCTCAACACAGAGCTGGATACAGGGCTCAATCTCATGACTCAGGGCTTGATCTCATGACCCTGAGATCACCACTTGAGCCAAAATCAAGAGTCAGATGCTTAACCAACTGAGCCACCCAGGTGCCCCAAATTCTACTAAACTTTTAAAGAAGAATTAATACCAATTCTTCTCAAACTCATTTTATAAGGCCAGTATTACTCTGATACTGAAACCAGATAAGAACAGTATGAGAAGAGAAATTTACAAGCCAGTGTCCCTGATGAGCAGAAATATCCCTGATGTGAAAATCCTGAGTAGAATATTAGCAAACCAAATTCAACAATACATTAAAAGGTCACACAATATGATCAAATGGGATTTATTCCCGGGATGCAAAGATAGTTAAACATATGCAAATGAGTAAATATATGTCACAGTAACAAAATCTAACATCCTTTCATGATTAAAAAAAAATACCCTCTCAATAAACTGGATACAGAGAGAATGTACCTTGAGATAATAAAGGCCACATATAACAAGCCCACAGCTAACATCATACTCAAACGTGAAAAACTAAATGTATTTTTTTCTCTAAGATCAGGAACAAGACAGGAATCATACTCTTACCACTTTTATTCAACATAATACTGGAAGACCTAGCCAGAGCAATGAAGTAAGAAAAAAGAAGCATCCAAATCAGAAAGGAAGAAGTAAAACTGACACTATTTGCAATTTACACGATATTATGTATAGACAAACCTTAACAACTCCGCCAAAAAACTGTTGGAACTAATAGATGAATTCTGAAAGGTTGCAGGATATAAAAATAATACACAGAATTTTGTTGCATTTCTATGCACCAATAACAGACTCTCAGAAAGAGAGATTAAGAAAACAATCCCATTTTATAATTGCATCAGAAAGAATATCCAGGAATAAATTTAACCAAAGAGGTGAAAGACCTGTACCCTGAAAGCTACAAGACAGTGATGAAAGAAATTGAGGAAGACAAAAATAAATGAAAATATATCACATACTTATGGATTGGAAGAATGAAATGGAAAAATGAATTGTTAAAATGTCCATACTAGCCAAAGCCATCTACAGATTCAATGCAATCCTTATCAAAATTCCAATGGCATTTTGCATAAAAATAGAAAGACAACCCTGAAATTTTTATGGAGTCACAAAAGTTCCTGAATACCCAAAGTGATCTTGAGAAAGAACAAAGCTAGAGACATCATATTTCCTCATTTCAAACTATACTACAAAGCTATAGTAATCAAAACAGTATGATATTGGCAGAAAAACAGACACATTGATCAATGGAACAAAATAGAATAGGCTTATGTATGCATGGAACTAAGCATACACAATGAGGAAAGAATAGTCTCTTCCGACAAGTGGTTCTGGGAAAACTGGATAGTCACATGTAAAAGAATGAAACTGGACCTCTGTCTTACACCACACACTAAACCAACTCTAAATGGGCTAAAGACTTGAACAAAAGACTGGAAATCATAAAACTCCTAGAAGGCAACATAAGGGGTAAACTCCCTGATGTCAGTTTGGCAATGAATTTTTGGATTTGACATAAAAGCATTACACAAAAGAGCAAAAATTAACAAGGGGCTATTTAAAGATTTATTTATTTATTTGGGGGGAGGCAGGGGCAGAGGGAGAGAGAATCTCAAGCAGACTCTGCGTTGAGCACAGAGCCTGAACAGGGCTCGATCCCACAACCCTGAGATCACCACCCTGAGATCATGACCTGAGCCAAAACCAAAAGTCAGATGCCTAACCAACTGTGCCACCCATGTACCCCACTATTTAAACAAAAAGCTTTTTAGTTGAGTCTTCATTCTGTTGATGATTTCTTTTGATGTACAAAGCATCATAAAGGATAAACTCCTTGACATCAGTTTTGGCAATGATTTTTTGGATTTGACACAAAAGCATTAGGCAAAAAAAGCAAAAATTAGCAAGGGGCTATTTATTTATTTATTTATTTATTTATTTATTTATTTATTTATTTATGTGAGGGGGAGCAGGGTCAGAGAGAGAGCAAATCAAAGGAAATCAACAGAAGGAAAAGTCAACCTATGGAATAGAGAAAATATTTGCAAATCATGTATTTGATAAGGAGTTAATACCTAAAATATATAAGAACTCACAAAACGGGACGCCTGGGTGGCTCAGTCGTTGAGCGTCTGCCTTCGGCTCGGGTCATGATCCCGGGGTCCTGGGATCGAGCCCCACATCGGGCTCCCTGCTTGGTGGGAAGCCTGCTTCTCCCTCTCCCGCTCCCCCTGCTTGTGTTCCTTCCCTCGCTGTGTCTCTCTCTGTCAAATAAATAAATAAAATCTTTAAAAAAAAGAACTCACAAAACTCAATAGAAAAAAAATACTCATTAAAAATGGATAGAAGATCAAAATAGACATTTTTGCAAAGACATATAAATGGCTAACAGATACATGAGAAGGTGCTCAACATCACAAATCATCAGGAAATTCAAATCAAAACCACAATAAAATACTACCTCACACCTGCTGGAATGGCCATTATCATAAAGACAGGAAATAATCTGTTTTGGCGAGGATGTGGAGAAAGGGGAACACTTTGTGCACTGTTGGTAGGGAAATGAATTGATGTAGCCACTGTGGGACACAATATGGAGGTTCCTCAAAAAATTACAAATAGGGGGCTCCTGGGTGGCTCAGTCTTTAAGTGTCTGCCTTTGGCTCAGGTCATGATCCCAGGGTCCTGGGATGGAGCCCTGCATGGTGCTCCTTGCTCAGTGGGAAGCCTGCTTCTCCCTCTCCCACTCCCCCTGCTTGTGTTCCCTCTCTTGCTGTCTCTCTCTGTCAAATAAATAAATAAAATCTTTAAAAAAAATTACCAATAGAACTACCATATGATCCAATAATTCCATTTCTGGGTATTTACTGGAAGAAAATAAAAACACTAATTCAAAAAAATATGCACTTCCATGTTCATTGCAACATTATTTACACTAAGTGTCCTTTGATGGATAAATGCATAAAGAAAATGTGACACATACACACATGCACACACACTCACATGCATACACACACAGTGGAATATTTTATGGTAATCAGCCATAAGAAAGAAGAAATTCCTGCCATTTTCAACAATATGGATGGAGCTTGAGGACATTATGCTCAGTGAAATAAGTCAGACAGAGAAAGATAATTACTGTATGATATCACTTATATGTGTAATCAAAAAAAAATTGAACTCATACATGTAGAGAACAGATTGATGGTTCCCAGAAATGGAGGGTAGGGTGCACCAAAATAAGTCCTAGGGATGTAATTTACAGCATGGTGACTGCAGTTAACAATGCTGTATTCCATATTTGAAATTTGCTAAGAGAGTAGATCTTAGATGTTCTCATCACAAGAAAAAGAAATTTGTAGCTATGTGTGGTGATAGAGATTAATTTATTGTGATGATCATCTTACAATACATACATATATCAAATTATTATGCTTTGCACCTAAAGCTGATTCAGTGCTATATGTCAACTATATTACAATTAAAAAATTAAAAATAAATTATAAAGAACCATTTCCTAAAAAATATGTACCATCTATTGAGTATTTACTGTTAATATATGCCAGATACTGTGCTAAATTCCATTTATGTCTTATTTTTTTAATCCTTAGCTTACTTTTATTTATTTATATTTCTTTTTTTTTAAGATTTTATTTATTCACGTGAGAGAGAGGGTGAGCATGAGCAGGGAGCAGGGGGAGAGGCAGAGGAAGAAGCAGACACCCCGCTGAACAGGGAGATACGGGGCTTGATCCCAGGACCCTGAGATCATGACCTGAGCTGAAGGTAGATGCTTAATCGACTGAGCTACCCAGGAGCCCCTTAGCTTACTTTTAATAAAAGAAAATTTCATATGTACTTTCAAATTTCCTTAACTCCCCTCCCTACAACACTACAGAGTTACATAGCTTTATTTCTCCCTATAATAGGTTTATTAAGACTTAGATGAGCTCTCTGACTTAGTTCCATTAGTCTATCTCCTTCATCAAAGACCTTCCTTCTGAATAATGGTGTATCCTAAGATTTTGTTCTTAACTTCCTTCTTTTTATTTGGTGCATGTGTCCAACAGATCTCTTATCTTCTTTACCATCCCTTATTTTCTGAAAACCTATTTTACCTTTCCTATTTTGTTAATATCTAACAGAATTTATATAACATTTTACACTAACAGAGAATTCAACTTTTAATATTAAATATATACTTTATGTGCAATTCTCCAATAAGAAGCTTACCTTAAGTCAGATAATCTTCATCTTCATCAAATCCCACATTAATGCACAACTTCATATTTTTTAGTATAATATTCTTTTGCTTTTTAAAACTTGTTTGCCAGTTTCTTTTATCCTTTTATACTGATTTTTTCACTTTTCTGGACTATACTTATTAGTAATTAATCCATAAAGTATATATAAATAATAGTGTTTCTAAGTTCTTGCCCTACCAAAATGCTGTTAGTTTATTCTTCCATACAAATCCAATTTTGCATTGGCACAGAATCCTAGATTCAAAGCATTTTCCTACAGAAATTCATAGACAATGTTTTATTATTTTTAACATGAAATATCTCAATATGTTTTAAAATTTCACTTAAATATGCATCTTTTAGTTTGTATTCATTATGTTTTATACTCAATGGACTCAGCATGACTCAGCATGAAGTCTTTTTATTTTTATTTATTTTTAAATGAAGGGCAATATTATTCCACTGGTTCTTAGCTTTTTGTCTTCTAGTCTGTGACAGAGCTGGTCAGATGCATTCCCTAGTCTTCCTTCCAGTGGAATGTCACTGCTAGTATAAGTTCTTTCCAGTGGAATGTGAGCTGCAAAGATGTGTACCCATTCTATAATTGAAAGAATAGCAGCCATTCATAGCACCCACATGCATTCTTTGGTGGTGTTCTTTCCTTCCCTGGGCTTCTGGTGATGCACAGTGTGATCCTGCCAGTCTGGATCTCTGAATGAACATATGAAGAAACCTCCACTGCGACCAAAAAGAATACCACATGCCTTGGATGATTGGAGCAAGAAAAAGCCATCTGCTTGATTAAACCACCAAAATGCTGAACTATATTGTTCTCATCTTCTAGCCTGTCCTAAAAATATACAATTCTTATGCTGCATATGCTGAATAAATGATAGATTTCCTTATATGCTACATTTTTTTATTATGTTATGTTAATCACCATACATTACATCATTAGTTTTTCATGTAGTGTTCCATGATTCATTGTGGGCATATAACACCCACTGCTCCATGTAGTACGTGCCCTCTTTAATACCCATCACCAGGCTAATCCATCCACTTACCCCCCTCCCCTCTAGAACCCTCAGTTTGTTTCTCAGAGTCCATAGTCTCTCATGGTTCATCTCCCCCTCCAATTTCCCCCCCTTCATTTTTCCCTTCTTGCTATCTTCTTTTTTAACATATAATGTATTATTTGTTTCAGAGGTACAGGTCTGTTATTCAACAGTCTTACACAATTCACAGCACTCACCATAGCACATACCCTCCCCAATGTCCATCACCCAGTCACCCCATCCTTCCCACCCCCCACCACTCCAGCAAACCTCAGTTTGTTTCCTGAGATTAAGAATTCCTCATATCAGTGAGGTCATATGATACATGTCTTTCTCTGATTGACTTATTTCATTCAGCCTAATACCCTCCAGTTCCATCCATGTCGTTGCAAATGGCAAGATTTCATTCCTTTTGATGGCTGCATAATATTCCATTGTATTTATATAACACATCTTTATCCAATCATCTGTCAATGGACATCTTGTCTCTTTCCACAGTTTGGCTATTGTGGACATTGCTGCTATAAACATCGGGGTGCATGTACCCCTTTGGATCCCTACATTTGTGTCTTTGGGGTAAATACCAAGTAGTGCAAATGCTGGGTCATATGGTAGTTCTATTTTCAACTTTTTGAGGGACCTCCAAATTGTTTTCCAGAGTGGCTGCACTAGCTTGCTTTCCCACCAACAGTGTAGGAGGGTTCCCCTTTCTCCACATCCCCGCCAACATCTGTCATTTCCTGACTTGTTAATTTTAGACATTCTGACTGGTGTGAGGTGATATCTCATTGAAGTTTTGATTTGGGTTTCCCTGATGCTGAGCGATGTTGAACACTTTTTCATGTGTCTGTTGGCCATTTGGATGTCTTCTTTGGAAAAATGTCTGTTCATGTCTTCTGCCCATTTCTTGATTGGATCATTTGTTCTTTGGGTGTTGAGTTTGATAAGTTCTTTATTGATTTTGGATACTAGCCCTTTATCTGATATGTCATTTGCAAATATCTTCCCCCATTCTGTCAGTTGTCTTTTGGTTTTGTTGACTGTTTCTTTTGCTGTGCAAAAATTTTTATCTTGATGACGTCCCAATAGTTCGTTTTTGCCCTTGCTTCCCTTGCCTTTGGCATGTTTCTAGGAAGAAGTTGCTGCAGCTGAGGTCGAAGGGGTTTGCTGCCTGTATTCTCCTTTATTATTTTGATGGACTCTTGTCTCACATTTAGGTCTCTTATCATTTTGAGTCTATTTTTGTGTGTGGTGTAAGAAAGTGGTCAGTTTCATTCCTCTGCGTGGGGCTGTCCAATTTTACCAACACCATTTGTTGAAGAGACTGTCTTTTTTCCATTGGACATTCTTTCCTGCTTTGTTGAAGATTAGTTGACCAGAGAGTTGAGGGTCCATTACTGGGCTCTCTACTCTGTTCCATTGATCTATGTGTCTGTTTTTGTGCCAGTACCATACTGTTTTGATGATGACAGCTTTGTAATAGAGCTTGAAGTCTGGAATTGTGATGCCGCCAGCTTTGCTTTTCTTTTTCAGCATTCCTCTGGCTATTCAGGGTCTTTTCCATACAAATTTTAGGATTATTTGTTCCATTTCTTTGAAAAAAGTGGATGGTATTTTGATAGGGATTGCTTTGAATGAGTAGATTGCTCTAGGTAGCATTGACATCTTCACAGTATTTGTTCTTCCAAACCATGAGCATGGAACGTTTTTCCATTTCTTTGTTTCTTCCTCAATTTCTTTCATGAGTATTTTAGAGTTTTCTGAGTACAGATCCTTTGCCTCTTTGGTTAGATTTATTCCTAGGTATCTTATGGTTTTGCGTGCAATTGTAAATGGGGTCGACTCCTTAATTTCTCTTTCTTCTGTCTTGTTGTTGGTGCATAGGAATGCCACTGACTTCTGTGCATTGCTTTTATATCCTGCCACTTGACTGAATTCCTGTATGAGTTCTAGCAGGTTTGGGTGGAGTCTTTGGGGTTTTCCACATAAAGTATCATATCATCTGCAAAGAGTGAGAGTCTGACTTCTTCTTTGCCGATTCAGATGCCTTTTATTTCTTTTTGCTGTCTGATTGCTGTGGCTAGGACTTCTAATACTATGTTGAATAGCAGTGGTGATA
The DNA here is from genome assembly GCF_011800145.1 of Mirounga leonina. Taxonomy (NCBI): domain Eukaryota; kingdom Metazoa; phylum Chordata; class Mammalia; order Carnivora; family Phocidae; genus Mirounga; species Mirounga leonina. Next base: position 103,348,407 of record NW_023270377.1, read on the forward strand.
GTGGACATTCCTGCTGTGTTCCTGACCTTAGGGGGAAAGCTCTCAGTTTTTCCCCATTGAGAATGATATTCGCTGTGGGTTTTTCATAGATGGCTTTTATGATATTGAGGTATGTACCCGCTATGCCTATACTCTGAAGAATTTTGATCAAGAAAGGATGCTGTACTTTGTCAAATGCTTTTTCTGCATCTATTGAGAGGATCATATGGTTCTTGTTCTTTCTTTTGTTAATGTATTGTATCACATTGAGTGATTTGCAGATGTTGAACCAACCTTGCAGCCCAGGGATATCCTACTTGCTCATGGTGAATAATGCTTTTAATGTACTGTTGGATCCTATTGGCTAGTATTTTGGTGAGAATTTTTGCACCCATGTTCATCCCCTGATGAACAAGGTCTGTAATTCTCCTTTTGATGGGGTCTTTGTCTGGCTTGGGGATCAAGGTAATGGTGGCCTCATAAAATGAGTTTGGAGGTTTTCCTTCCATTTCTACTGTTTGGAACAGTTTCAGAAGAATAGGTATTAATTCTTCTTTAAATGTTTGGTAGAATTACCCTGGGAAGCCATCTAGCCCTGCGCTTTTGTTTGTTGGGAGATTTCTGATGACTGCTTCAATTTCCTTAGTGGTTATAGGTCTGTTCAGATTCTCTTTCTTCCTGGTTCAGTTTTGGTAGTATATATATCTCTAGGAATGCATCCATTTCTTCCAGATTTTCTAATTTGCTGGCATATCGTTGCTCATAATATGTTCTTATAATTTTTTGTATTTCCCTGGTGTTGGTTGTGATCTCTCCTCTTTCATTCATGATTATTTTTATTTGGGTCTTTTCTCTTTTCTTTTTGATAAGTCTGGCCAGGGGTTTATCAATCTTGTTAATTCTTTCAAAGAACCATCTCCTAGTTTCGTTGATCTGTTCTACTGTTCTTTTGGTTTGTATTTCATTGATTTCTGCTCTGATCTTTATTATTTCTCTCCTCCTGCTGGGTTTAGGCTTTATTTGCTGTTCTTTCTCCAGCTCCTTTAGGTGTAGGGTTAGGTTGTGTATTTGAGACCTTTCTTGTTTCTTGAGAAAGGCTTGTATTGCTATATACTTTCCTCTTAAGACTGCCTTTGCTGCATCCCAAAGATGTTGAACAGTTGTGTTTTCATTTTCATTGGTTTCCACGAATTTTTTAAATCCCTCCTTAATTTCCTGGTTGACCCATTTATTCTTCAGTAGGATGCTCTTTAGCCTCCATGTATTTGAGTTCTTTCTGACTTTCCTCTTGTGATTGAGTTCTAGTTTCAAAGCATTGTGGTCTGAAAATAGGCAGGGAATGATCCTAATCTTTTGGTACCCGTTGAGACCTGATTTGCGACCTAGGATGTGATCTATTCTGGAGAATGTTCCATGGGCACTAGAGAAGACTGTGTATTCTGTTGCTTTGGAAAGGAAAGTTCTGAATATGTCTGTGAAGTCCATTTGGTCCAGTGTGTCATTTAAGATCTTTATTTCCTTGTTGATCTTTTGCTTAGATGATCTGTCCATTTCAGTGAGGGGGATGTTAAAGTCCCCCACTATTATTGTATTGTTGTCAATGTGTTTCTTTGCTTTGGTTATGAATTGGCTTATATAATTGGCTGCTCCCATGTTAGGGGCATAGATATTTACAATTGTTGTTGGATAGACCCCTTACGTAGGATATAGTGTCTTTCCGCATCTCTTATTATAGTCTTTGGTTTAAAATCTAATTTGTCTGCTATAAGGATTGCCACCCCAGCTTTCTTTTGGTGTCCATTAGCATGGTAAATCGTTTTCCACCCCCTCACTTTCAATCTGGAGGTGTCTTTGGATCTAAAAATGAGTCTCTTACAGACAGCATATTGATGGGTCTTGTCTTTTTATCCAATCTGAGACCCTGTGTCTTTTGATTGGGGCATTTAGCCCATTTACATTCAGGGTAACTATTGAAATATGAATTTAGTGCCATTGTATTCCCTGTAAGGTTACTGTTATTGCGTATTGTCTGTGTCCCCTTCTGGTCTATGTTACTTTAAGGCTCTCTCTTTGCTTAGAGAACCCCTTTCAATATTTCTTGTAGGACTGGTGTGTGTGTGTGTGTGTGTGTGTGCACTTTGTTTTAAAAAGAAACCAAGGGTAATCTACATTACTTTAGTTGTTTTAAATACTTTCAGGTACAATTTTATTGCATTTATTGCTAACGAGGGAAAGTTAGAGGCAATAATCAAATGAATGTTTAATACTTTTTAATTTTGTAGTCTCTGAATATATACCACTTTCTGTTTTGATAACTCAGCAATTCTTCCTCTGCTACCCTTCCCTTTGCCTAGATTCCATGCTGCCTGGAGAATAAGAAAACACAAAGGGACAGATTGCAGGTTCAGATCATGAACTGATAATCACCTGCAACATCCCATAATTTCCTTGAATGCAGGGAAAAGATATTTCTTAAGTCATGTAATTATGGTTTTATGTGGTATCCTTTCCATTTCTATTTGTGTGGATTGCAGTTCCCAACTGCTTGCCATTTTCTCCTAAAATTGAAATGTAAATCTAATTGGAAGCTAATGTGGGATTATCACTGTTGCCATGTTAGCTATTTATGTATATATTGCATGTATAAATAGCTATTTTGAATTTAAGCATTTCTGGCAGAACGTAGTATCAACACAGAGGTAGTCTTAAGGGTGGAATAGGAAATATGTCAAATAGTTTACTTTGGGGCCTCAAAATTTTGCTTGTGACATAAGAAGGATATATTACATGTAATACCATATTTGATGTCAGAGAATTTTTAAACAGTCCCTTAGTGGAGTACAAATCATAAGACATTTCCTCCGTGTAATACTATCAGATTGTTACATGTAGTATCCTCAAGAATGCTGACTTTTCTTGAGGAAATTCCATGGTCAAAGTTGAGGGACACTGTGATTATTTTTCTTAATAATAAACCCATTGGGTGATGTATTCCAAACATTTCTTTAGTAATTCCTTATAGTTCTGTTATTACCAAATACAATTTAGCTTTTCTGAGGTTTCTTTATACACCTTTGCCTCTCTAAAGGCTCATGGTTTTCTGGAACCCAAATCAAAGCAAAAAATATATACATACATGATTTGATCAGATATTAATGAGTCCTTTCCTTTATTGAACCCAGTTAGTTACTGGTTTGCTTGCTTTTATGTTTATTTGGAGTTCTGATCCCCTCCCTAATTTATTTTAAGATCCGGACCTGCATTGAGTTTTATTTTTGGAGAATGAAGAAAAAAAGTTATAACCTTTTTTAAACAAAACACAAAACAAAGAATAGAAGAGAGAGAATATCAAAACTCACATTTATTGGGGCGCCCGGGTGGCTCAGTTGGTTAAGCGACTGCCTTCAGCTCAGGTCATGGTCCCAGGGTCCTGGGATTGAGCCCTGCATCAGGCTCCCTGCTCAGCGGGGAGCCTGTTTCTCCCTCCCCCACCCCCTCTGCTTGTGTTCCCTCTCTCGCTGTTTCTCTCTCTCTGTGTCAATTAAATAAATAAATAAAAATCTTAAAAATACCCCCCCAAAACAAACAAAAACTCACATTTATTAGCTTCTTGGACTAGGTCCAGGGCCAAGAAAGAATTCCAGTCTCAAATATCTATGCCCATGCTTTTGTTCCATGGAAAAATTACCATATGATTTTTTATTTTTATTTTTTATTATTTTTCGAGCATTTTTTATATTTGTTACCTCTATTTATCCAATATCATCTCTGTGAAATGGGTAGAGAAAAGAAATTGTCTCCATTAGACATGGGAGAAATTGAAGACCAACGAAGCAAAGTTAGAGTCAACAGCTCCATCTAATCACGTGAGCTCTGGGAAGGCACTGAGTGGATCTACTTTATTGATTATCATGTGCCCAGCAGGTAACATGGTGCCTGAGACATAGCTCTTATCTCTTAAATAAAAGCAAGTGAATGACTGGGTGAACAGGGTCCTAGCTTAAGACCACATCTGCACCACTCCCCACCTCAATTCACAGCTTTTTATCTGTGGCACATAGCAGGGAAGATTCATTCCCTCAACTTTTCTGAGTCCTTCAGTTTTTACTTTTACTATCCTCTGCTCTTATTACAGACCTCACCACAGATTCTGACAATGGAGGATTTAAATGAACTTACTGGATGATAATAGTTTATAATCATGATCTTTTCCTTCTAGATTTAAAAGCTGACTCCAATTACAACCAGTGTCCTTATAATTAATATTTCTTAACATTTATTCTGTGCTTAATATTTTCAAAGCACTTCAGAGTTAGTTAGTGAATAGCCCAACATTCTCATGAACGATGGCTTTATTGTTTTCTGAAGTTCTATCAATGAATGTCCTGCTTAAGTGGAGAAATTTGCCTAAGGCAGTTGGCACATTTGTAAGGTGGGGAAATCTGTCCAAACCTGTGGCTAGAGAAGAACACCCTGTTGCAAAGGGCAGAACACTTTTTTTTTTTTTTTTGCTGAAAGTCAGGAGCTGTGTTTACAAAACCTCTGTCTTTTGCATTATGAGTTGGCACAGCACTCATTCCCTGTGTCTTCTTTCATTTCAAATATGCCTTCACTTAAAAACCTTTTATTTCATTTCCCGACCTAACTCAGAAAAATCTCTACCTCTAATGAGGTTGTGTGGAGATGTGGGTCATGCAGTAATGGAAGAGAAAAGATGTATTTTTCCAGGTACTCTACTAGGGACTACCTCTGCATCCTTTCATTTACTGCTGCTCAGTGAGTTAGGGCATTTGTCTCATTTGAGAGTTGGGAGTGTCCAGGGTTGAAAGGGGTGAGGAGTCTTGCCAAAGTGTGGTTGACTCCAGAGTGCCTGTTCTCCCCACTGTACTCAGCCAGAGCTGGGATCACACAATCTGGGATCTAGAGTCAGCTCTCTTACTAAAAATCATTTACATGACCTTGGGTATTTCACTTCAGTGTCAGGAGAGTATTATTTGGAGAAAAGATTTCATTCCTCTGTAATTAATAAAGCACCTCTATGATATTTATGAAAATTCTACTATGTGTTGGGTTCTATATTCCCGGGAATGGCACGAGGAGCAAGAAAGATCCACCTCTGCCCTTGATCCTAGTCTACAAATTGATCTGAGTTGAAGAATCTAAAAAATTGGAAGTAGAAAATTTATAAAAGTGAAAATAATGCACTCTGCAGACATGTGAGAATACCTTTCATACTTAAGTGGAAGTCAGAAAAACATCTCTTTAGAAATTCAAGGGCATCAATGTGTATTTTTTGTCAAAAATTCCTGTTAATTAGGTCTGAGAGATCCAATGTTACTTTCTATTGAACAGATGATAAAACAGCTTAAATATCAATTTGAAAAAAGAAAAAGGCCCTTTTTGTCACAATTCTAAGAAAGCAGTTTTCCTTTTTGCACATAATCTAGTTTTAATTCTCGTTCATACAGGTGGTTATATGGACACAAAACATATGGCATTTAGGACCATTTTGTTTTTCACTGACTGTGGTGTTTTAGATGTTTTCCACACTTTTGTAATTAAGGCCAATATTTATTTTTTACTGTGACTCCATCTCATTTAAACATCATTAGGGCAGCATCTAACATGTACTTATAAGGCAATGAGAATATATTTAGTATAGAAGTAGGGTCAAGGGTAAAGGATCCTAATGGTCTGAGTTCAATTTCCAGGTCCACCGCCTAATAAATGTATAGCATTGGGCAAGTTATTTAATGTCCAAAGTGCCTCAGTCTTTTCTTCTGTAAAATGGAGATAATGTATTCACCTCAGAGTTATGAGCAGTCAATAAGGTAATGTATTAGAATTCTTGGATCACTACCTAACATAAATTAAACACTCAGCAAATGGTGCTGTTAAGAAGTATTTCACAAAATAGAAATACATAATGATAGAATATTAAGATGAAATCATAAGAGTCTTTGGTACAAAATATTGAACTCCAGAATGTTTTATACAGTTACTAAAATAGCACCACAATGTGGTAATTTTCAATGTGTTTAAATGTATTATGTATAGACATATTACATCATTTATTAAATTGTTATGCTTTTTTGATATTGTTTTCTATCTTCAGTTATTCTATATGCTCTTGTAATAAATCACTTTAAAGAGTGTTTTCTTCTATCCAATTTATATTTTCTTTTTTAAATTTTTTATTTTTATGTTAATCACCATACATTACATCATTAGTTTTTGATGTAGTGTTCCATGATTCATTGTTTGTGTATAACACCCAGTGCTCCATGCAGAACATGCCCTCTTTAATACCCATCACCAGGCTAACCCCTCCTCCCACCTCTCTCCCCTCTAGAACCCTCAGTTTGTTTTTCAGAGTCCATCATAAGAGTTTTTTTTTTTTTAGATTTATTTATTTGGGATAAGAAAGTCAAAAGGTATTAATACAATTTAAAACATATATTAGAAATGCATTTTCAGAAAAAAGTATAAGTGATTTTTTAATTTTTTTTTAAGATTTTATTTATTTATTTTTGAGAGAGAGAGTGAGCATGAGCAGGGGAAGGGGCAGACTCCCTGCTGAACAAGAAGCCCGATGCAGGACTTGATCCCAGGACCCTGGGATCATGACCTGAGCCAAAGGCAGATGCTTAACTGACTGAGCCACCCAGGAGCCCAAAACTGATTTTTTTAATCCAATTTTATCAAACACTGGATTTACATACTTCAGCATTAAAGTTCATTGTATGAAATAGAAAACACAAAAACACAAGAAAAATATAACACAGCTGTCATACTAAAAATGCCTGGTGTTTACCATATGACCCAGTAATTCTACTCCTTGGTATTTACCCAAAGGAATTGAAAATTTATGTCCACACAAAAACCTACATGTGGGTGCTTACTGAAGCCATATTGTTGATTGTCAAAACTTAGAAGCAACCAAGATATCCTTAGTAGGCAAATGGATAAACTGTGGTACATCCAGACAATGGAATATTACTCCGTGCCCAAAGAAATAAGTTACCAAGCTATGAAATGACGTAGAGGAAACTTAAATACATACTACTAAGTGAAAGAAGCCAATCTGATAAGGCTACTTACTGTATGATTCCAGCTAATGATTCTGAAAATGACAAAATCATGGAGACAGAGGATCAGTGGTTGCCAGTGTTGATGGTGAGGGAGGGATGAATAGGCAGAACACAAAGGATTTTTAGGGCATTGAAATTATTCCGATGATATTACAGTGGTGGATACATGCCATTATACATTTCTCAAAACCCATAGAATGTGCTATGAAGAGCAATCGCTAAAGTAAGCCGTGGATTTGGGGATGTGTCTGTGTAGGTTCATTGATCATAGAAAATGTACCTCTCTGGCACAGGATGTTGATAGTGGGGTAAATTGTATTTATATGGAGGCAGGAACCTTATAGTTCCTCCTAATTTTGCTGGGAACTTAAAACTGCTCTAAAATAAAAAAAGTCTATTTCTTAAAAAAAAATTCAAAATGAAGGAATGCTAAATAAAGCATCAGTTTTTCACCCATATGACCTATCTCAATGGTGATGATCAATCCTTCAGACCAGATGATTCCAAATAATTTATGCATTTCTTTCAAATTCACTATGTTAAACAAAAGAGATTATGTACATCAAATCCCACACTTCAAAACCATCCTGTAATGTATTTATGTTCCAAAGCCATAAATAACACACACAGACATACATACACCCATATATGTATATATATGTATCCCTTTGAAGAAATTTGTTTATATGTGTGTGTGTGTATATATATATATTTAGAGCTTATTGATCTAAAGAAAGAATGGGTAGTGACCATGTAATCAGAGATGAACTGATCATATAATAAGTATAAAACACTGTCCTAGACATAGAAATAGAAATAGAAATAGAAACAGATGTAAGAGAAAGTCTCACTTTCAGGAATCTCAAAATCTGGTTGTAGAAACAATATAATGGGCAGATTTATAGTGGGCAGTGGGAATGGGCTGCAGCAGTCATAGGAAGAGGTGAAGTACCCCCACACGTCCCAGAGACACCATGTCAGAAAACTTGGAGAGCACGGTGTTTACATGATTAAAAAGTGATGCATTTTAGCAATCCTTTTCTCTGTCTAGGAATTTACCTCCCCTACAGGGTGCTACAATCTTATTTCGATCTTGTTTTCCATACAGCTTGCCATTCCATTATCATATTACTTAGAGTGTATCAGTTGCTTTGTTCCTACCGCCCGCGCCTCATTTGTAAATGACATTGTCAAGACTATGATTGCAGCTGTTTGCAGAACAGCAGAAAGCTGTCAAACCCAGCAGAATCAAACTGTTTGCAGCAAACAGCAAATGAAACGTCCTCATAAATGATTAAAGGCCCTTCATAAGTGATCCTTACCAAGGAAATGGAAATGTTGTCAGCCCGAGTCATCTGTTTTCTGCACCTGGGATCAAGCCAAAGATAGTCGCTGCTAATAACCAACGAGGGGAATGCCTGGCTCTCACAAGGCAAGGGAGGCTCTGCAGAAAGAGCCTTTCAATGTAAATGCAGCGCCGTCACATCAGCTAGGGCTACTCCCTTGTTTTTATACTCATGACATAAACTCCATTCATTTTAGTAGCATCCATGAGAATATAAATATTCTGAAAAGCAACATGAAACAAGGCAATATCGAAATGATAACCAAACATGCATGCATGCACGCTCAACACTTACTCAACAGGAACTCACCCACGTGGATATATTTTTACTTTATTGACAAAGTAGCCACCTTTACAAAGGAGAATATATATGATTCTTGAGCTCTGTCAATATGCTTATTTTTTTTTTAAAGATTTTTATTTATTTATTTGAGAGAGAGAGAATGAGAGAGAGCACATGAGAGAGGGGAGGGTCAGAGGGAGAAGCAGACTCCCTGCCGAGCAGGGAGCCCGATGCGGGACTCGATCCAGGGACTCCAGGATCATGACCTGAGCCGAAGGCAGTCGCTTAACCAACTGAGCCACCCAGGCGCCCTCTGTCAATATGCTTATTGACAGTGGAGAGTCAGAGTCCCAAATGATGATAGAATTTTACTTTTTCACTTTTCCCATTGGAAGAATCAGGCCTCGAGTTTGCTGTCCACGATCACATACAATTTAATAAAGTTGATAGGGCATTTGGTGGTAAACTGATCACCCCATGAAACAAGATCTTGACATACACTTAGTTTTATGCGGACAAAATGAGAAAAGCAACTCTTAGGAGATGTATTTTCACCTGGCTCAAGGAGACCGGTCCAAATCACATGTACTTTTTAAAAACTCAGTTCTGTTCAGGTCTAATTTGCATACAATAAAATTCACAAATTGTAAATGCACAGTTCAGTGAGTTTTAACAAATACATATCACCACAAACATGATACAGAGAATTTTCATAAGCCCCCACACCCTCCACTCCCATTTTCATGAAGTTCCTTCTCCCTAATTCCTGGTCTCTGATGACCACTCACTTGCTTCTCTCCCTGCAGATTTGCCTGCTCTAGAGTCTCATATAATTGGATTGACATTGTGTCTGGCTCCTTTCACTCAGCATAATGCTCTGGTGACTCATGTCATGAACACGTTGCGACATGTATCAGTAGTTCTTAATATATTCCAAACAGCAACGTTCATTCTCCTCTACTTTATCAGAGTTTGTCAAGCATTGTAGACAATTGACAATGCCGAAGAGCTTACCATGAAATCACGAAAAGTTTTGGAGGGGAAAGTGGTAGTGTGCTGGGTTTGTTCTACACAGTATTTCATTAGATTCTCATAATAACCCTTCAAGGTGGAATTTTACTCAGGAAACAAAAACTGAAGTTCATCAAATGCTAAAGGACGCGTCAAGGATCTTACAGCTAATCGGGACACAAGAAGTGGAGGGAAAATTTTGTGCTTCAGTGGAAAACTATATAGCGTCTAGAAGATAATTTCCAGGTTATCGGGTTGTAGATAACAGATAACAATGCAAGTAATTCTTGTCTATAGACATGCAAATTCTGTCCAGTGGAAATTCAATTTCTCCCTTGTCTGTGAAAAATGCCAGGTTTGCCTTTCATTTGCACATTCATTTTAATATTCTTTATCTACAAACATATTTGTTCTTTGGGGTCTCCTTCGAATTGTCTTAACGTCTTTCCAGTTTTTTCCCTAGTGAGTAAAATAGAATACTTAACACATGTTCATTCTTGTACATGCACAAGAATTATGATTTTTACCTTTCCCTTTTTTGGAAAATTATCTTTTAATAGAAAAGAAATAAACTCAGGTTTCTAAACCATAAATTCTATGCTTCTTTCCACTGTACTATGATCAGCTCACATAGCTCAGTGATACTTCGCTTCTGTCATTATCAATTCCCTTAACACATCAAAAAAATATGTTTACATTCTGAACCCTCTTTTGTCGAGGATATAACCATCTCTCAGGATAGATTTATCTTCTCTACAACAGGTCAGTCTTATGAATGACATACGTGGGGTTTAAGAGAACTATATAGCTTTGTTTCATGAAGATCAGGCTTCATCAAGTTGTAGCATTAGCTAGAAGCCTGTAACCTTGAAGATGAGGTCATGTCAGACTATCTCCCATAGGACATGAATCTGAGGACAGTCTAAGCTCTGACTTTTCTAGCTGCCAAGATTTTAGGGAGCATAGTAGTGGTAATATTTGCTGTTGAAGGAATCCAGAGAAAAAAGATGAATACATCATTTTTTTCTGCTCTGTTACCCAGGTAGATAAAATCTGCACTTTGTTCTCATAGGAAACACCTGATTAGAATAGACCAACTATCTTAAGTTTTATTTATATCTTGGTATTATAAATAAAATCCAAGTGTTATGAGGGCCCTTGACATCATCTGAACCAATCTAAATCTGATGTTCTCATCCCTTCTATAAAATATTTTTCAGATGAATGCCCTTGCTATATTTAAATACTGCCAATAAAAGAAGTTCACTACTATCCAAGAAATGCAGTCTACACTTAGGAGCTCGGTCAGAAATTTCCCTTGGACTGAGGTGCAGCTTTACCCATGAATTTATAATGTGTACATTTACTAAGGATTTATTTTGAGTTAAGCACTGTATTAGACATATAAATATCCCCTAATGCTTGCAACATCTCTAAGGTTGTGTTGTCCCATTTTTTGGAGAAGGAAATTCAGGCCCAGGAGATAAGTAACTTGCCCAAAGACCCCAAAATATGCCTCTCTTAAATGTCAAAAGTGGAATTCAAACCCAGGGTTACATGACTCCAAACTATTCCCACTCCCTATTTTTTAAATGCAGACTTTTTAATGCAGAGTTTGCAGTATTCAGTAAGGGGCCAGTATTCCTGTCTCTGAGTTGTGACATTAGGATGCTGAAGATTTTGGTCTTATACATAAAATGATTGCTATTATGGAAGCCCTGACTATGACCTAGTTCTTGCAGTAGGAATTGACCATGGGCCATGTATAGTTCTCTTTTGGAACATCTGTCAGATATTGTAGTTACAAGACACAGAAGTTTAAGTGAAAAAAAATTATTAAGGGGGGCGCCCGGGTGGCTCAGTTGGCTAAGTGGCTGCTTTCGGCTCAGGTCCTGATCCCAGGGTCTTGGAATCGAGCCCCGCATTGGACTCCCTGCTCAGCGGGGAGTCAGCTTCTCCCTCTCCCTCTGCAGCTCCCCCAGCTTGTGCTCTCTCATTCTCTCTGTCAAATAAATAAATAAAATCTAAAAAATATATATATATTAAGGGATATCCGATAGATTTCAGAATCTTTAGGAGGGCCAGAGGGTTAAGTTCTGAATCTTGGCCATGAGGAATAGCACTCAGTTACCACCATGTCATTCTTGTGTCAAAGGCATTGCCTATGCTGTCAGTTAGCATGATAACCCACTTGGAATGTGCTGGCACTTGCCCCTGAAGCCCTCCAAAACCATTCACCTTCACCCACCACCACACCTGTCAAAAGATGAGTTCCAGGTGATACGTACTTCCTCAAATTGCTTTCTTCCAAATAAAATCTAACACAGGTGTAGACAAGTGCTGTAGCTTAATTCATGTGTCTCAGACCTACAGGAAAAGACTTTGGTGAAAGGAAAAGTATGGCTTCCACTACTGGGTGATGGAAAGGACAAATCACGCTATAGGAAATTTTCCAAACATGGGAAGAGTGTTCCCAATTAAGAAGATATACAATGTATGTCCAGCAGAGGAAGTATAGAATGTGGAGAAGCAGATTTTGTGATAATGAGAAAAAGAATTATTCACACATTTGCAGACTCATCTGACATATTGGTGTTTCTATTTGTATTCTGTAAATACACCACAATCTCAAAGTGTTTTTTTTTTTTTTTTTTTTTTCCCAGTGACTTAAGTTTCTTATCATTTGGAACTTCGCAGATGACAATGGGATTTACGAATTTCTTTCTCTAATTTTTCATATGAAGGGAGATGGCTTTACCATACTAAGTCTAGGCCCTTTCAATTTTTCTGTGGACTATTTCCATGGTCATTTTCCCATTTTTCTCTTTTTCCTGTAAAATTCCATAGCTTGTATCATATTTTACACATAGTATATCCTCTGTGAAGATATTTTAAGTTCATGAAAGATTACTCACAGGACCTATTTCAGTTTTTTTTTAATTTAAGTTTGGGTTAATTCAGGTCTTTTGATGAAGTATTTTCACCTTTATTTCTTGCATGAGAGAGATCATTGTTTTCTTCTCATTTTGAAACTTGGACCATGGAACACCCAGTTTAATTTCTACTTTTTCAGTGAACCGTTTCTGATTGATTTACCTTGAAGTGACATCTCTCACTTCTCTGAATTTTTGAAGCAAGGGTTAGATAAGGCAGTTATTTAGCCATTAGCAACGTGTTCTTTTGTGACATTAAAAAATAAAAAGCCCCGGTACAGCGTGTGACTCTTGATCTCGGGGTTGTGGGTTCAAGCCACATGTTGGGTGTAGAGATTACTTAAAAATAAAATCTTTTAAAAAAATGAAAAATAAAAAAATAAAAAGCCCAAAATTTGGCAGAAGGAGCATGCGACCAAGGACAAAGAAATAGTGTCAGAAATCTGTAAGAATATCAACTTGTGGCTATATAATAAGTTTTAATATATAAAATAGTGCTAGAGTCCTATGGGTTGCATTGTTTAACAATTTCTGTGCTAGTTTATCAATCTATATTTCCTCTTTACTTTAGAGATATTTTACCATGCTTCAGAGAAATGCCATTGTGATTGAGATTGGAATCACATCAAATAAGTCAATTATTGTGAGAAGACTTCATATCCTTTTTTGAGGGATATTCTATATTTCTTCATCTGCTCTTTTGTATTCTAATGGTTAATTTGTTCATATCATAAAATATCGTTCTCGGAGCCCTATTTCAACACCTTCACATTTCCAGCTTCTAATGGAAGTGCCTGACAGTGGTGAAAACATGTACCATGGATAGACCACACTTTAATGGGAGGTGCAATCTGGGAGAGCAGAATGAGTCCAGGGCTTTCCTAAGGAAGCCCCAAGGCCAAGTGCATTAATCATTACTCCTCTGGGGGAAGCAGAAGGGAACAACTGAGGAATTCCACCCCAACCCAACTGGCCAAACCTCTTACTCTCCGGGCTGCTGCACATTTTACCTCTTCCTGGTCCTTGCTGAGGCCAGTCCACAGGCCTGTAACCTGAAGGAAAGACTGTTGCAGGCCTGGATCATCAGGAGAAACTATCTCGTGGTTATTCAAGGCCTTTGGGCTTGTCACTTCAGTGGCTCCTGGAAATGAGAGATGCAACTTAACCCAGCTGCTCCAGTAGCTACTTCTCTCACCCCTCATCACCCTGCTCTCTCTCTCCAATGTACCCTGAATTTCTAATCACCCCTTGTCTGGTCCCAGTCCACCTCCAAATAAGGGCATTGCAGCCTGGGAAGATTAGAGGGGAAAACATTCATTCATTTTAAATGTTCTGAAGGTCTTTGCGTCTGAAGTGACAAAAAATGAGCAGGATCTAAGGCTCTTAACAACTCTTTCCCTTCCTGAAGACTGAAAATTTTGATTTCCAGAGAACCTGCATCCATATCCTTATTCCCAGGTCAGAAACAGCTGAATGATGAGTTTTAGTGATGCATGAGTACAATAAAATCAATGTGTGATATGCTAAATAAATATTTTTAAGATATATAATTATTAATAATTTTAGCAGCCTCTTCATTCTTAAGAGTATTCATGATTGGATTGTATGGGCAAATCCTCACCCTTGTCACCATTTGAACCCGTCTTTGTTTCAGTGAAACCATTCTTGCTAAGGCATCAGTGACCTCTATACTGCTAAATCCCACAGGTACTTTCTTTTCCTTCTCTTCCTTGACCTTTCTGAAGCATTCAGTACAGTCAGGAATTACATCACACTCTGACACACACTCTTTGCTTTTGGGTTTCATTATATCACACTTGTTAGGCTTTATTTCTATCCCTTCTGGAGGCTCTCACAACATCCTATGCTTAACCATGCCATCTATAGTTTTGTTTTGTTTTGTTTTGTTTTAATTGTGGTAAAAAACGACATAACATAAAATTTGCCATCTTCACCATTTTTAAGTACAATAGTGTTAAAAACACTGCACACCATTGAACAACAGATACCTAGAACTTATTTGTCTTACCAAACTGAAACTCTATACCTATTGAACAACCACTTCCCTTTTCCTTTACCCTCAGTCCCTGGCAACCTACTTTCTACTTTCTGTCTATAGGAGTTTGACTGCTTAGATACCTCATGCGGGTGAAGTCATACAGTATGCGTCTTTTTGTGACTGGTTTATTTTAAAGTAATGTACTCAGAGTTCATCTATATTGTAGCATGTGACATTATTTCCTTCTTTTTAAAGGCAGAAGAGCATCATATTGCATCTATGTACCACATTTTGTTTACCGATTTATCCATCAATGGATATTTAAGTTGTCTCTGCCTCTTGGGGTTTGTGAATAATGCTGCAATTAACATGAGTATGCAAATATCTCTTCAGGATCCTGCTTCAATTTTTTTAGATATATAACGCAGAAGTGGGATTGCTGAATCATATGGTAATTTTATTCTTAATTATTTTGAAGAAACTCCGTATTACTTTCTATAATGGCTACACCATTTTACATTATTTTCAACAGTGCACAAAGGTTCCATCTTTTTTCATCTCTGCCAATATTTGGTATTCTCTTTTTTCTTTCTTTTTTTTAATATTTGGTATTTTCTGTTTTTCTGGTAGTGGCCATGCTATAGGATTGAGGTGATATCTCATTGTGGTTTTGATTTGCATTTCCCTGATAATCAGTGATCCTGAAAATCTTTTTATATATATGCTGAACATTTGTACATCTTCTTTGGGGAAATAAGGTTTACAAATATTATCTCCCATTCTGAATGTTGCCTTTTCACTCGGTTGATTATGTTTTTGATGCATAGTTTTTAGGTGTGATATAGTCCTATTTATGTTTTTTTTTGCTATGGTTGCCTCTGCTTCCACTGTCATATGCAAGAAATCATTGCTCAATCCAAAGTTATGAAGCTTCCTCCTGTTTTCTTCTAGGAGTTTTATAGTTTCAGGTCTTACTTTTAGGTCTTTAACCTATTTTGAGTTAATTTTCTTATATGATATAAGGTAAGCATCGAACTTCATTCTTTCAAATGTGGATATCTACTTTTCCCAGCATCATTTGTTGAAGATAGTATCCTATCCCCATTGCGTATTCTTGGCACCCATGTCAAAGATCATTTGTTTATAAACACAAAGGTTGATTTAAGGGGTTTCTACTCTGTTCCTTTCGTCAATATGTCTGTCTTCATGTCATTACCATACTGTTTCGATTACTGTATCTTTTAAAAAAAAATTGAAATCAGAAAGATTTGAAATCAGAAAGATAAGTCCCCCGGCTTTGCTTTCCTTTTTCAAGATTTTTTTTCACGGTTTAGGGTCTTTTGAGATTCCATATAAAATTTAGCATTTTTTTTCTATTTCTGAAAAAAATGTCATTAGGATTTTGATAGGGATTGCATTGAGTGTATCACTTTGGGTAGTATGAGCATTTCCACAATATTAAATTTTCCAATCCGTGAACTCAGGACATCTTCCTATTTATTTATTTCTTCTTTAATTTGTTTCAACAATATTTTGTAATTTCCAGAGTACAAGTCTTTGGCCAACCTGGTTAACTTTATTCCTAAGTATTTTATTCTTTTTCATGATATTGTATATGAAATTGTTTTCTTCATTTTCTTTTTTGAGTGTTCATCATTAAATCAGTTGTATTTCTATATGGTAATGATGGAATAGATGTATAGAAATACCACTGAGTTTTGCATGCTGATTTGGTGTTATAGAATTTTACTGAATTTATTTATTAGTTCTAGCAGTTTTATCATGGAACATTTAGGGTTTTCTACACATAAGGTCATATCATCTACAGAGATAATTTTCCTTCTTCCTTTCCTATTTTGATGCCCTTTCTTTTTCTTATCTAATTTCTCTGGCTAGAACTTTATGTTGAAGAATTTTCCTTATATTACTACCTTGGAGGGTGTTTTTATGATGAAGTTGTGTTAATTTATGTCAAATGCTTCTTTTGAGTCAAGATGATCATGTAGTTTTTCTCCTTCATTGTTAATGTGATATATTACATTGATTGATTTTTGTATGTTGAACCATCCTTACATTACAGAAATAAATCTCACTTGATCATGGTGTGCAATCTCTTCAATGTGCCATTAGATTTGGTTTGCTAGTATTTTGTTGAGGATTTTTACATCAATATTTATCATTAATATAGGTTTGTAGCTTTTTATGATTTATTTTATTTATTAATTATTTATTTATTTATCTTTCTGGTTTTGGTATCAAGGCTATACTAGCTTCATTAAATGACTTTGGAAGTGTTCTGTCCTCTTCAATTTTTTGAACATGTTTGAGAAGGATTGGTGATAATTCTTGTTCAATGTGTGGTAGAATTCATCAGTGATATCAACAGGTCCTAGAATTTTCTTTGTTTAGAACTGTTTTGATTTGAATGAGCAGAGGGGAGGGGCAGAGGGAGAGGGAGAAGCAGACTCCCTGCTGAGCAGGGAGCCCAATGCAGGACTTGATCCCAAGACCGTGGGATCATGACCTGAGCCAAAGGCAGAGGCTTAACCGACTGAGCCACCCAGGCCCCCTCCATCTGCTAACATTATTTAGTCTGTTCTAGTTACTTGATATTTAAAGTTAAGTTGTTGATTTGAGATTTTTCTTCTTTTCTAATGTAGGCATTTACCATCATATACTTTCTTCTTAGTGCAACTTTTGCTACATTCCATATGTTTTGGTGTGTTATGTTTTGTTGTGTTTTAATTTTCATTTTCATTTGTCTCAAGGTACTTTTTCATTTATTTTTGGCCCACTGGTTGTTCAAGAGTGTGTTATTTAATTTCCACATATTTGTGAATTTGTAGTTTTCCTTTTGCTATGGATTTCTATTTTCATTCCACTGTGGTTAGAAAAAGGTATTTGGTATAATTTCTATCTTGAAATGTGTTACAACTTGTTTTTGTGGCCTAATGTGATCTATTTTATAGAATGACTTATGCTTTTGAGAAAAATGTGTATTTTCTGTTATTGGGAAGAGTATTCTGTAAAGGTCTGTTACGTCCAACTGGTCTATCATGTTGTTTGAATCTTCTATTTTCTTAATGGTCTCATTCCTTTCTAGTTATATCAATTATTGAATGTGAAGTATTGAAATCTCAAACTACTATTATGCTATTGTCTGTTCTCCCTTCAATTCTGTTAGTATTTTCCTTATATGTTTGCATGGTCTGATGTTAGGTGCATGCATAATTGTTATATATTCCTGGTGAATTAACCCCATTTTCATTATATAATGTCCTTCTTTGTCCCTTATGACAGTTTTTTGACTTAAAGTTTATTTTTTTTTCTCATGTAAGTATGGCCATTCCTGCTCTCTTTTTTGGTTACTATTTGCATGAGTTATTTTTTTACCCTTTCACTTTCAGCCTATTTGTGTCCTTACATCTAAAGTGTATCTCTTATAGGCAGTGCATTATTGATCTTGTTTTCTTTTTTTAAATTTATTCAGCCATTCTATGTCTTCAGATTGGAGACTTTAATCCATTTACATTTAAAGTAATTACTTTAGTTACTGTTAAAGAAGGAATCAATATTGCATTTTGTTCATTTGTTCATTGACTTCTGTATGTGGGTTTTTTTGTTTGTTTGCTTGTTTTTGTCCCTCTTTTCCTCTTGTAGCCTTCCTTTGATTTTATTGTGGTGACAGGCTTTGTTTTCTTTCTCATTTTCTTTTATATATTTTCAGTAGGTATTTTTCTTTATGGTTATCACAAAGATTATATAGCATCTTGTAGTTGTAACAGTCTATTTTAAATTGATGACAACTTAACTTCAATTGCATATAAAAACTCTACTCCTTTGTATCTACCCCCTCCTTTTATGTTATCATTGTAACAACTTACATCTTTTATATGTTGTATCCATTAACATAGTTTTATACTTACAGTGATTTTGATGTTTTTATCTTTTAAATTCTAAACCAGGACTAACAGTGATTTATAAACCACCATTACAATATTACAGACTTCACTATTTGTTGATATATTAACCTTTACAAGAAAGCTTTATATTTTTATATGCTTTTGTGTTGCTGTCTAGTGTCCTTTCAGTTCAAGACTCCCTGTAGCATCTCTATCTCTCTTTTTAAGGATTTTATTTATTTATTTTGGAAGGGGGAGAAGGACAAGCAGACTCCTTACTGAGTGCAGAGCCTAATGTGGGGCTCAATCCCATGACCCTGAGATCATGACCTGAACTGAAATCAATTAACCAACTGAGCCACCCAGGTGCCCCTCATTGTAGCATTCCTTATAGAACAGAACTAGTCACTGTGAATTCTTCTGCTTTTATTTATCTGGAAAAGTCTTTATTCCTTCATCCTTTTGGAAAGAGTTTTTTAGCTGAAATTGTATTCTTGATTGGCAGGTTTTCTTTTCAGCATTTTGGATATGTCATCCTATTTCTCTTGTAGTCTATAACATTTCTGGTGGTAAATCCACTAATAATCTTATGTATGTTCCCTTGTGCAGGACAAATTGCTTTATTCTTGCCACTTTCAAGATTCTCTGTCTTTGACATTCATCAGTTGGATTATCATGTGTCTCAGTGTGGGTTTCTCTGGGATCATCCTAGTTAGAGTTTTGCTTCCTGTAGTTAGATCTCCATTTTCCTCCTCATATTTTGAAAGTTTGGGGCCATTACTTCTTCAAATAAACTCTCCATCCTTCCCTTTTTCTTTTCTCCTTCTGGGACTCACACAATATAGATATTGGTCCCTTGATGGTATCCCATGAGTATCTTAGGCTTTCTTCACTTTTATTCATTCCTCTTTTTTTTTTTTTTTTCTCCTCTGATTCTATAGTTTAAAATAAGCTGTCTTTTTGTTCACTGATTCTTTCTTCTGCATGATCAAGTCTGTTATTGAACCCGTCTAGTGAATTTTTAATTCACTTGTATTCTTCAGCTCCAGAATTTCTGTTTGGTTATTTTATATAGTTTCTATCTCTTTGTTTATATTCTCAGTTTGTTCATGCATCATTTTCCTTATTGTGTTTAATTGTCTACCTATATTTTCTTGTATTCACTGAGCTCCTTTAAAATGATTATTTTTAGTTCTTTGTCAAGTAATTCATACGTCTTTGTTTCTTTTGGGTTGGTTTCTGGAAATGTCTGTTGTTCTTTCTTTTTCTTTGAAAGATTTTATTTATTTATTTGAGAGAGAGAGAGTGTGAGTGAGAAAGCACAAGCAGGGGGAGCAGCAGAGGGAGAGGGAGAAGCAGACTCCCCCCTGAGGGAGCCCGACGTGGGGCTTAATCTCAGGACCCTGAGATCATGACTTGAGCCAAAGCAGCCATTTAACCCACTGAGCAATCCAGGTGCCCTAAAGTGTTAATTTTTAATTCTTTTTCAAGTAATTCATAGATCTTTGTTTCTTTAGGGTTGGTTTCTAGAAATGTATGTTGTTTTCTTGATTCAACTGTGTTTTCATGTTTCTTTATATGCCTTTTTATTTTTTTCTGGCATTTGAATACTTGAAAAAATAGCTACCTCTCCCAGTTTTAATGCACTAGCTTCATACAGGGGAACACCTTCACTAATAAGCCCAGCTAAAGGTTCTGCTATCTTTTCTTTTTTTTTTTTTTTTTCCCGCATTTGTCCTTGGGCCTGTGCATGTAATTTTCCAATTTTGGAGGATTGCTGGTTTCTCTTTTAGGAGATTGTGATACCTTCCTCCTTCTGGTGTCTGGTTCTGCAATAAGCCACTGGGCTCTCCTTTGCTCTCAGTGCTCCCCAGCCATTGAAAGTATGTTAATTCCTCATCAACACTCTGAATTAGGAGACATAGAAACCAGTCCCATGGGCAAACCCTCAAAACGCCAGAACATTGAATATGAATCCCACTCTTCTTTTTCCTTCCCAATAAAGAAGCCACAAATTGAACATTTTCTCTTGATTGCACCAAGCAATGCTGGCCTGGTCAAACAGTTCTTGTGGTCAAAATGCATTGACTTTTCTTGCCCATTTCAATGCAGCTATTATTGGCTTTGTGTTTGTCCAGTGTACTATGATTTCTTAACTGGTTCCTGGAGTTTTCATAAAATTCTTTTGAACTGTATATTGGATAAGACAGTGTGTCTGTGGGGAATGAGATATGGGAACCCTATTCTACCTTTTTGCTCATGTTCTATTACAATTTAATGTAATTTTATTTGTTATAATTTAATATAATAGCCACTAAATATAATTATAAATAATATTTGATTTCCATGTTAATATAAGAATCTTCAAGAATAGCAACTGTGTGTGAATTTATGTCTATGTCTATAGCTATCTATATAATTTTCTTTATGTTTATATTTGTGCTTGTATGTGTGTGCATATGTGCATGAGTATAGTATATATATTTATATTTATAATCCCAATTTCTCCCTCAGTTCTAGTACTGGTAGACATTCAAGAAATATTTTTATATTGTTAAGCTATAAACATATGCAGTAGAGAATAATCTTTTAGGATTTCTTTTTAGGTAGGATCAAGAAATCTATGCTTAATTATGAGAATTAATGCTTTATTCAAAACTGGTTGAATAACTAGTATGTTTAATGGATTGATGGTAAGTCTAGACAATGCTTTTCAGGGACACTTACCCAAGACAGCTTCCGGGCCTTGTCAGATGTACCATGTTTATTGCTCACTTGCCAGAGTTTCTTGGGCTTACACTGGGCTTATACTGGTCATTGTCACTCCTTATGCTCATTCTTGTAATACAGCTACATAGTAGAGAAGCTTCTGAAAGATCAAGGTTTATAAAGTGGGCTCCTATAAAGTACCCAGGGAAGTTGTCTTGAAAGAAAGAATACATAGAAAGTGCTTTCTACCTCTGATAGATTTGATTGAATAATTAATTAATTTATTTATTTTTAAAGATTTTATTTATTTAGTTGAGAGAGAGAGAGGGAGAACACTAGAGAAAGAGAGAGCAAGCATAGTGGGGGGCAGAGGAAGAGGGAGAAGCAGGGAGCCTGCTGCAGACCTTGATCCCAGGACCCTGGGATCATGACCTGAGCTGAAGGCAGACACTTAACTGACTGGACCACCCAGGTGCCCCTGATTGAATAATTTAAAACAACAACTCACTTCATCAAGACCCTTTATCCCCAGTATCTATGATTGCTGACAAGCCAAATATATTAAGCTTATCATTGTGGCAGTACCATGAGCATGGCTCCTCTCATCATTGCTCCCAACCCCCTGGATTATACTGTTCCCCATCACTATTAGCATTATCATCACCAATGTCATTCTTGTTATCAATTATCATTATCAAGTTCTGGATATTCTTAAATTCTAGACATTGTATTGAGAGCATCACACACATTTCACCAAATCCTCACAACCAAAGTAGGACTATGTGTGATAACCATTACCTCTATTTTACAGATAAGGCAATTCATTTGAGAGATGATAAGTAATTTGATTAAAGACAAACAGATAATAAATTGTAGACCAACTTGGAAAAGAGAAGAAATTACTCGTGTATTATATTCTCTTTTATCAAGTGAGATACAGCAATTGCCCTTTCCTTTCTTGAACATTTGGTCTCTTTAATGGACTAGCATCAGAGCACTCCATTTCCACAGCTTGTGGGTATACAGACAAGGTACCTCTTCAAGGAGTGAATCTAGAAACATCAAAGAAGCTTACCTTCCTAGGCAGTGTCCAAGTGCCAAAAGCTTTTAAACTCCTTCCCCAAAAGAGACCCCCCCGCCTCCGCCATGGGATTGCTTTTGGAGACTCTTTGGTTGCCCTCAGGACTTCCCTTCCTCACTCTCCTGACATGTGTCTCTCTTCTTCCTTCAGTCTTTTTCTGCCTTAGCCTCCCCATATATCTGGGGCTTCTGATTGAGCTTGAAAGTATTGCTTCACATAACAACCTCTTGAAGCTACATAATTCTTTACAGTGGAACACCCGTAGGAAAAGCAGTTGAGACTCTTGAGTGTATTGATCACATTTTATGGAAAAAAATTTGATACATTAGTTTGCTAAAAGCAAAACAAACAAAATCTAACACCCAACATCTCCATTAAGACGAGAATGGGGTGAAGCATCAGTGGTGAAGTTGCAGAGAATACCATCATGCCACATAAATATAGTGCCTCATAGGATGCTTACTTAAGACTAGTTAGGCATGTGATATACCTAGGGCCCTCTGCACACTGACCTTGAAATCATTTCTCAGAAAGAATGGTTGTCCTACCAAGATGAGAATGAGTAAAAAACACCTGTAAACACACACACACACACACACACACACCATTCAGTGGGTGACCCTAAAATACAAAACAAAACTGCACCTATATGAGAATCATACTGTATAGGTAAATGAAATGAGAACCAAGAAGCACCTCCTCTTTTGGCAATAACTTTTTAAATAAAAGGAGAGCTTGTCACCTGTGGAAATTTACCCCATACCAAGATGAAGATGAACTTCATGCCTTGTGTAGATTTGGTTTTTTAGGCTTCATGAATGGGTCTGGGAGGGGACAACAGCAAGGTGATTGCATCAGGACACAATCTTGGCAACTGAGGGAAGCTGGAAGCTGTTGCTATAGTCAAATATTGTTTTTGCTTAAGTATTTTGTTTAAGTATTACTGCTCACATGACCTGAATTTCTAAGTAGAAACATTTTGAAAACATTACATATTTTGTGTACCACCAGATTCCTTTCAATACCAGTTGCATCATTATTAGTATCATTTTTTAACTCTCCAGTGATTCCAACTGCTCAAATCTTAACACTTAAGGCCCAATCCTGAATTTTTGAACCGCATAATATAATTTGTTCCCTGTGATACTAGAGGCATTTTCTTTCTGTGTTCTCAGTTTTTTACCCCCAAGTGCTGATTTCTTTTCACAACTGAAAGAAGCCAGAAATAAATTTCAGCCTTCTTAATGTGGGTCAGTTGGGGAAAAGGCTCAAAAACCTCACACCCATCCAAGAGTAGGAGTTTCAGTATTGACATAGCTGGTAATGGAAATCTGGTGGGCCCCTAGAGAAGAATCCTGCCTGGGCTGAGATCCCAGAGGTTCTGAGTATTTGAAAGGTACTTAACATGCTCTGCTGAGGTGTAGAAGAAATGCTGGAAGCCCACAGAATCTGTGAGGGGTATTAACGGAACTGTGATATCTATCCTTATTTAGGGGCTCAGAATATTTAATCCTGTTTGAGCCCTGATTTTGCTTATGAAAAATAGACACTGGGTGTTCAAAGCTGCCCAAGTAATAGTGGTGATATATTTAACAAATGTGTGTACACGCTTACTTTGTAATTTGTAAAAGTAATATCCAAATGGAAACCTCATGTTTAACATTAACAGTAACATAAACATTAAACATCCAATGTTTAATTTTACCATATAAAATTCACTTTAGATATGTTATCTTTGTTACCACAATGACTGTCAAGCCTCATCTCTCTTTCTAGAAATTTCTTTTCACTCACTTAAAGGGCTAATTCCTCTGGTCTGCCATCAGACTCCTGCCATCGGATGTATATCATTGCATACTGCAGTACGTTACAGATATTTCAGTGATTTTCCTTTATTCACAAGAGATTTCAGCATCTTACTTTCTGTTTTTTTTTTTTTTTTTTTTTTTACTTTCTTCCTTGTAACTAACTTCAACATCATTTTTTTATGACTACGACTTCCATGCCGTCCCATGCAGTACTCTTACTTCTCAGGTCTTCATCCTCCTCGAGTCCACTTTTCCACCTCTGAAACTCTCATTTCCGTTATTTTGCATTCTGAATATCATGCTCTATATTTAAATCTCACTTATGATTTTACCTTATTTCCAGCAAATTTTCAGCCATACTGGGACATCCATTGGATGAACCAACTGGTTTTTCACTGTTGTCTTCACTTTGTGTTATCATTGCCTTTCTATCTCAACTTAGATTTGAGTAGTCTGACACGAAAGTTGTTTTTTTACAGATTCTCAACTTCTTTGAATCTTCCTTGTCACACACACCTGATCAAAATCAAGCCCATTAAAAGCAACACATTTACTAATCCACATTTACACAAATTCAGTTAAATAATTGAATAGGATTTTACATATATATATATATACACACACATTATACTATATATATATACAGATATATATATATATATATATATATATGCATACATAACACACTATATTTTATACAAATATATTTTTGGGGGGAACCTGGGTGGCTCAGTTGGTTAATCATCAGCTTTTAGCTCAGGTCATGATCCCAGGGTTTTGGGATTGAGCCCCACATCAGGCTCCCTGCTCAGTGGGGAGTCTGCTTCTCCCTCTGCCTCTCTCCCTGGCTCGTGTTCTCTCTCTTGCTCACTCTCTCTCTCATATAAACAAATAAAATCTTTAGAAAAATATATTTTTGGTATACTATTGTATACACAGTAAATTGTACAATATAGTTATATTTTAGAGAGAGAGAGAGTGAGCAGATGAGGGGGGGCAAGAATCTCAAGCAGACTTTGTGGTGAGCACAGAGCCCAGCACCGGGCTTGATCTCAAACCTGAGATCACAACCCTGAAAACAAGAGTCCAATGCTCAACCAACTGAGCCACCCAGGCGCCCCTATATAGGTATATTTTCTGACTGGACTATTAGGATAAGAAATTTCAAGTATGCCTTCAGCACTGCCTGGTGATGTCTCAATATTTTTTCTAGTTTTTTTTCCATTTGTAATAACCTAAAGTGACTATTTTATACACTTCTGTTTCTTCTCTGAAATTAAATACACCTTCTGCCTTGAACAGTCTCACTGAGTTTTATATATATTTCACTGGAAAAATAGAAGCCATCAGATAAATATGTGCCATCTTCCCTCTACCAATTATAGCAAACTACCTACACACACACACACATTTCTTGCTGCAATATATGTACTATCTCTGTGCTTACCTCAGGTCAAAACTCCCATTTGTGTACTGTATTCCACTGGCTCTTGATGATTCAAAAATATCCTCCTATAAATAGTCTCACATTTCCTGCATTACTAATGTTTCCCTCCTTCCAATCCGTAAGGAGAAAAGCACTGAAGAACTTTCATTTCTGGGGCTGTAGAATTTATCTTTAAAAATATCTCTTGATTAAAAATAAATTTCTGATAGAAATTGTGGGTTGATATAGCAGGGATAGTTTTATAAGGATAATTGACTTTCATAAAATATTAAACTAAATCCCTAGGCACCAAAAATGAAGAGAGACTAGGAAGTTGTACTGACTTGTTGGCACCACAGCTAAGGCTGCATTTAAGGTATTTGCTTATCTCAGTTATTTGGACATACTGAGTCTGAATGCACTCCTGTGGGGAAGAAAAACAAAATGCCTCTCACTTCAAAATTTTATTATCTTTTTTTAAATACATACTTTGTCTTAAAGTAATGTGTACATTATTTTATTTTATTTTTTTTAAGATTTTATTTATTTATTTGACAGAGAGAGACACAGTGAGAGAGGGAACACAAGCAGATAGAGAGGGAGAGGCAGAGGGAGAAGCAGGGTTTCCGCTGAGCAGGGAGCCCGATGTGGGGCTCGATCCCAGGATCCTGGGATCATGACCTGAGCCAAAGGCAGACGCCAAACGACTGAGCCACCCAGGCGCCCCTGTACATTACTTTAAAATTAAAAATATATCAAAGGCTTAAAAAAGGGAGAGGCATAACAAACATACAAGGAAAAAGAATAAAGCCAGAATCCTCAAAATTCTATACCCTTCATGAAAAGTAGGGCTTAGAAAAAAAACCAGCTGGGTTGCATTTAATCTCAACAAAGTAATTCAAAATTGTTAAAAGCTGCGACCATCCTAGAACGCCTGGAAGAATAAATGCAAATGATCACCACTGGTGTGCCTTCTTACTGTGTTCCTATAACTTTTGCCTTTTGAAATTGAGTATAAAACCCAAAATTATGAAATACAAAGGGACTCATATCAATAAGAGTCCAGGGAAAAAAGCTCAGAGGAATATAACTTTGGATAATGCATGTGTTCAAAATATTTAGAAAGGTAAAAGAGAGATTTATAAAGATGGGCCAGAAATAAGATAATAACACAAACCAGGCAAATCTTAAAAAATTTTAAATCACATGATCATAATTCTTACAATTAGAATTAGAAGTATGAAATAAGTTTAGACAAAGTAAGAGTTTGTGAGAAAGAAAGTACACCTGAGTGGCTCAGTTGGTTAAGGGTCTGCCTTCAGCTCAGGTCATGATCCCAGGATTCTGGAATCAAACCCCAATCAGGCTCCCTGCTCCATGGGGGAACAGCTTCTCCCTCTCCCCCTAGAGCCTGCCACTCTCTCAGCTTGTGCACTCTCTCTCTCTCTCTCTGTCAAATAAATAAAATCTTTAAAAAAGAAAAAAGAAAAAGAAAGTACATCTAAGGAAATTACCTGAAATGGAAACAAAGAGACAAAGAGGAGAAAATAAAAGAGTAGAAGCTACTGTAGCTAAAAATAGAAAGTTTGTAACAAGACTAATCCAGAGAGAGAAACATTAGAAAAAGAGGGCAAGAAAAACTGAAAGAAAATAATGCCTGGAAATGGTCCAGATTTAAAAAAGAAAAAAACTAATTCTCAGATTTAGAAATAATAGCACATTCATAGAGAAAAACTAAAAAGAAATCCACAGCCTGAGTACACTGTGGAGAAAAGAAAAATCAGAGACAGTATGGTTTTAAATCAGCCCAACAGAAAACACAGATTATCTTCTAAGATATAGAACTCAGAATGATAGCACCCATCCCACCAGCAAAAATGGAACCACAAGACAAAAATAATAAATCCCCAATGTGCTGAGAAAAATAATTATCAAACCCAAATTAACTAGTCAACTAAATGGACATTTAAGGATGAAATACATTAAATATATTTTCCTACACACACACACACACACAAACATAGAAACACATTAAAAAAAATTACCAGCAAAAGATCTTTTCCAAAGGAACTTCTTATATGGCATGCTTCAGAAACCAGGAAATCTCAGAAATAGGTTTTCATTTATCTAATAATGTCTCACTTCGACCTTAATTATTGACATAGTTTTGCTGTGTGCATAATACTAGTTTAGAATATCTTCTTGCTTTCTAATTACATATGGACTCTAGAGCGGTAGTTACAGGTTGAAGCATGCAGCAATCACAGGGGAAGTTTATCCCTGGATGTGGACTCTTCACTCTCATGTCCTTGCCAGAACTGAGTCACACGGCCTCACCTCATGGAATGAGAAATCTACAGAATCCAGTGGCCGCATTACCACTTCCCAGATAAGACTCAACTCTCATGCACATGGAGGACAAATTTCATTTATTTCGGTAGTGTAGCTGGCTCCCCCATTACAGCTCAATATCATTTCCTGAGTTCTCTTTTCCTGGAGGACTGTATTGCTCAAGGGTGACTCACATTGTTTTGCTAACCAAAGGGCAGTTAACAAGTTCATAATACTGTGACGATAGTCAGATCATTTTATATCTGGAAAGGACTTCAGTGGCTACATAATCTCGTTTTCATTAATCTGTCCATCTTTCCATCTTTTTCTACGCCCCGACGAAGGATCAGGCATTAAATACAGACGGCTGATCAGAGAGCAGTGGCACTTGCCCTAAGAGGCTCAAAGCTAGAGGGCAAAATTGAGTTGGACAAATAAGCATTTGTAATAAACACACCCATTAAATCATTGCTTCTAAATCCTATTTGGGAATACATTTTTATTTTTAGCAGCATTATACAAGTACGTAGTTTAATTTATTTATGTATTTATTTTTTAAATATTTTATTTATTTATTTGATAGAGAGAGACACAGCAAGAGAGGGAACACAAGCAGGGGGAGTGGGGGAGGGAGAAGCAGGCTTCCCGCTGAGCAGGGAGCCCAATGTAGGACTCGATCTCAGGACCCTGGGATCATGACCTGAGCTGAAGGCAGACATTTAGCTGACTGGGCCACCCAGGTGCTCCACAAGTACATAGTTTGAAACACGCTATTAATAAAAAGCTTATGATGAAATTCATTGTCCTCTGCTCATCCTCAGTCCACCTTCCAATTACATTCATATAAACTTTCCTACAACCTCACCTACATTATCTAAGACACTTTTTTAATCACAGTTTTATACAATTAAATAGTTATTGTTTATTTTATTCATGAATAATATAAATATTCTTCATCCGTAATTATACTATTATACTTCTTAATTCAGTTTTTATTTTCCCTAGAATTAAGGATGACTCATGTTTTTTTTTTCTTGTGGCATTTGAGTCTGAATAAAGGTAAGTAATTTATCCAACTTCACACAGATGTAAGGGGATTAACACAAAATTCTGACCCACATTTTTATTGCAAAGATTACAGTCGTCCTACTCTATAACATGTGGAAGCTTCTGGAATCATCAGTGCTGTAGGTAAACAAAATAAGTTTTTAGTTGAATTCTGCTGGAACCTAAAGCCATGGGATGGTGGTATATGAGAAAAGGGTGAAGGTCAAGTTCCTAGAGTGGGCTTTCCCCAAGAAGTTGCAAGGATGAAGTTTTGTTCCTTTATTTAGAATTTAATAATCATGACTATATTCAGTTACTCATTTTTTAATAATTAATGAGTATATAAGAAAATTACAACTAGCAAAGCAAGTGACACCACTTTTCTTTTCATGCTAGTGACGTAAAATTATGTAAAAACAGCTTAAAATTTGACTTCAATGTCTTAGGTAAATTAAAATGCAACTGATAATGTGAAAAAAAAATTGTCTGGTTGTGCAAGGCTACCTGCTAAAGAAGGATAATACTAAGTATCCTTTTAGTCCCCATTTATTATGTGTCAGGCATTGTGATAGATTCACATGTACAGGCCTAATCTTTTAATCAATTCATGCAAATAGATACATTTAGTTCCACTTACAGATAAGGAAAATGAGATAACAGTTAAATGAATTTTCTAAAGACAGTTGATGAAGGGCAAGCAAACCTGCCAAATACCAGACGTGCTCAATTCTAATGCCACCTTCTTCATCCTCTGCCTTACCTAATTGTATGTGGGTGGAGCAAAATCCTCATAAGTTTACCTGGAACCTGAGGCAAAACAGTTTTTGCTTGTTTGCTATGTATAAAGTACTCACAATACAGGTTCTATGCAAGGCACAAGGAAATACAAGATTTTAGCCATTTACAAGAGGCCATAAAAAAAGTAACAAACCGAGTTTCAAAATAACATAAAGCTACCATGTAAAGAGAAGCACCAGGGAGTTTTTGATTTATTGTCTGTAATTAATTATTGGCTACATTTTTAATTACTTTTTTACAGTAGTGCAAGTGAAAACCTAAAGATTCCATGCCACTATTAGTTTATAAAGAGCCTTTCTAATTCTTAAAAAAAAGTTACTTGACACCAAATACTGTCTGCACTGATTTTAAAACACTACATAGAACCTAATAACATTGCTCTATTTTATTATTTTATTTTATCTTATTTTTGCTTTTGTTTTTAAAATTACCGAGCATCAGTATCATTGGACTTCTTGCAATCTCCTCTTATTTAGGTTCTCCATGTCCTCAGGTCACAAACTTCGCTAAAGTAATCATGCTTTGTTTTCAGCACCTCTTCTTGCCTATTCTTATTGTCTCCACAATCCATCCTTTTCCGGGCTGTTTGTTACCTTCTTGAGACACATCAAAACTCACATAGCCAGCGTCTGCTTCTAGTGCTCAGGTAGGGTTTACGGGTACGATGGGAAATACACCTAATGTTTCTAAAGCTGTTGCTCATTTTGTTCCTTGAGGTATATTTCCACAACCAGCAGGTGTGCTCTGGGACTCATGCAGAAGAAATGATGGCCCGGAGGCAACAGGGACACCGTCTGGCTGCAGGAAAGAGCTCTGCCTCCCTCGCCCCGACTGCAGCAGCTGGGGGTCCGCTGCCTGCCAAGGCGAGCCGTGCACCTGTGTGCAGCGTGGGATCGCTGCGTTAGCTCAGGGTGTCCCACGACACCCCAGAGCCATCTGGAGAACCAAGTGAGTGCCAGGGAATTAGCAAATTTGGACACAAACCAAATCAAGCAACTTACTTAAGAGAAAGATTAAACTTTCTCAGTGTTCTTTTCCTTAGAAGGTGATAGAAAAATTACAGATTTGGAGTCAAACATAGCTAAGTTAAAAGTATCACTTTATTTCTTGAAAGCTTTGTTACCTCACACTTAATTGACTTGTATAATCTTACTCTCCTTACCTATAAGATGCAAGAGAATAGGATGCATATAAAACTTCCGACTTTATATATGTTACACTTCATATTTCATTAAGTTTAAGTGTGACTTAACCTCTATCACACAGCAGTATCTCCAGGTCAATCCCAGCCTCAGTGCTTATCTTTTTGCAAATAATTTAGGTAAATTCTCCCTCTCAAGGAATGTATATAATCCCCCCTTTTTTAAAGAATTCTTTTTTTTTTTTAAGATTTTATTTATTTATTGAGAGAGAGAGTGAAAGCAGGGGGAGGGGCAGAGGGAGACAAAGAGAGAATCTCAAGCCGACTCCATCCATGCTCAGCAACAGAGCCCAATGTGGGGCTCGATCCTAGGACCCTGAGATCATGACCTGAGCAGAAATCAAGAGTCAGATGCTTAACCGACTGAGCCACCCAGGCGCCCCTATAAGTCCTCTTAAGTGAGGGCTGTGCTTAGTGACTTCCTTCCCAAGAGAAACAGTGTGGAAAGGGAGGAGGGAAGAACCTTGACAGTGAAGAAACCTGACAAACACTACATCAAGTCAGTGAAAAGTAATCTTGATAGCATGTACCATTAATATGATGTGTTGAAAATCTTGCCCCGCCAAACCACAATTGCAGTTTAACCATGAGAGAAACAGCAGACTGAACTAAATTGAGGAACATTCTACAAAATACTCCTCAAAATTGTGAAAGTCATCCAAAAACCCTCAGGAAGATCTGAGAAACAGCCACCGTTTAGAGAAGCATAAGCACTGTATTCTGGATGGGCCCTTGGAACAGAAAAAGGACCTTATGTAGAAATTAAGGAAATCCAAATGAGATGGGAAATTTAGTCCATCATAATGTATCAATATCAAATGTCATAGCTGAGACACACATGCCACAGTAATCTTAGATGCTAATAATAAGGAAAACTGCCTGTCATATTTACAGGAACACTCTGTACCACCGTTTGCGACAGTTCTAGAAATCTAAAACTATTATAAAATAAAATGCTTATTTAAAAAGTCAAATGCATAGTAATTCACAGTAAGGGATATTGGTACATGGCGTGTCCCCATTTTCTTTTCTTATCATGCCTGTCCCTTCTTGGACATTAGACCAGAAAGAACATTTTTAGAAATTCATTATTTACAATCAATTTTGTCTAAAGATCCTTCAGTAAAAGTTATTTTTTTAATTGAAACACTTTTTAATATGTTAATTATCAAAACGTCCTTTTAGTTAAAACTGATTCTGCATCGGCATAGTTTACAATGCATTTTGGGAAAATAAAATCTAGTAATACTTTGTGTACATTCTCAGTTAAATTTGGATTCTGCCTCCTGCAAAATTCAGTGAGCTTCTTAGATGAACAGATAATAGGAATCATAAAATCACACTGATAGGTAATTTATACTTGATGAATTTATCCTCATGAAATTTTGTAACACAAAGTAAACTTGGGCAAAGTTTGCCAAAGCAAATGTGTATTGTACCTGAATAATGTAGGTTAAAAAAAGGTCTCTGAGCCATATGAATTCTGGCCAAAGGAATTTGGGGGAAGATGTGAGGAATATGATTTGTCTAATTTGCGCAATGTGCTAATATTTACTATGTGGATTTTTAAGAGAAAACTAACTGTAATATGAAATAGAATTTACCTTTCTCTTCACTAAATCTATATTCAGAGCACAGATAACCCTAAAATTACCTCTGAGTCAGAGCATTTATATACCTGGGTTCTGGTTTATGTCCATTCAGATGACGGAGGAGGTCAGATACTGGGAGTCAGAAATACCTGGATTTAAAGTCAAACTCAATATTCGAATGACATTGGCAATTTATCCAACTTTGAAAAACCTTATTTATTTTTTTCCTTAACATGAAGCTATAGTAACTACTTAATCCACCAGGCACTTGGTAATTTAGAAACAAATATTAGTTTTTTTTCCTTTTTATTTCCGCTTTCCATAACCCTCTTCCCTGCCTTTCTAAAACAACAACAAAAACAAATGGAAATCTATTTATTGCTTGCCAGATGAAATCCAGTTCACTCACAAAATATTTACTGGTTCTTAATTAATCTGCCCAGAGTTCCCACTCACAAGAAAACTATTTGCCACAACCCAAACCTTTTTTGAATTATGATGGTTATGGGAGTTTATATCTCTCTTAACTTCTTTTAACTAAAATATTACCCTGGATTCAGATTTACAGGACAAGTTGTCACATGGAGGCACACTAGAAGAAATCAGAGGGATTATACTTACTAATATGTTGATACAAGGGAGACTATTCAATAAATATTTGTTAATGAGTGTGGCGTACTTAGCTTGAGACTTTATTTACTTCCATTTCAACTTTTAACTGCAAAGAAATGCCAATTAATCCTCAAAAAGTGTCTAGTATGACCCTGATTAATTAGTTTCCCTTTATGGTATCATCTGTTAATCCCCACACTAATTGATTTATTTAAAAGAAAAAAAAAAAAAGTACTCCATTTATTTCAACATGACATCCAAAATATTTTGTCTCTCCATAATTCTTACTTCTTTGAATTTGCTCCCATAAACTATCCCTTCTCATCTTCTCTTCCTTAAGATTTTTTATTAGCTTTTCATGGTCTGTACAAGACAAGTTCAAGCATTTCAGCATGACCTACAAGGTCTTCTGTCACCTGCTTTCTTCCCAATTGTCACCTCCTGACACTTACCTATTTGCAATTCATACTCTAACAATGGTGAACTATTTAAATGTTCCCAGTGTTCTATGCTGTTTCATGATTCTATTCACTGGCTTGTCTTGTTCTATTTGTCTTTAATGAGCCCTGTCTCCTGTTTAATGAACTTAAACTTAATAACTTTTGTTCAGTTTGAGTGTCTTCTTCTTCAGAAAACCTTAAACCTCAAAATTCAGATTGAGATTTTTTTTTTATACTCACAGAGCATTTCTCCTTTATGCTAATCTATTCTTAAATTATTGGCTAAAAATATTTAACTGCCTGTCTCAACCAATTATTAATGGAGGACAAGAATTGTGTCTTTCTCACCCTTTTATTTGCAATGATTCTCCATATACTTTCATGTTTAGTATATGATCAATATTTGTATTTTTTTCTGTTGGACAATTTGTCACCTATCAATGCTGGGGTTGACCATTCATAACATCTATTATATCATTTGATTAATTGCCACATGATCTTGCAATTATTGTTATTACTGTTTTATAGAAAGAGGAAACTGAGGCTCAGGGATGTTAATTATGTTGTCCAATAAAGCATTGTTAGAATTATTCTACCTCAAAACCCATGCTCTTTCAATTGTGTCAACTTCACCTCTGTTCCTGCCTGCCCATCTTTGAAATAAAAACACAATTTTTCTGTGCCTAAGATTCTTTTCTTCCTGCTGTAGGAATGAAAATTCTAGCTACTTGAACACAAAGAGAAAAGAGTTAATCATGACCCCAGGGATTAACAAAGAAGGTTTCATGAAAGAAACAGAACTTGAAGTAGACTTTGATATAAGACAGGATTTATGGAGGTAGGAAAGTTTTTTGGAGAAGATTCCAGATGGGCTCATGCCACTGGTGTGGACATGAGATTCATGTTTGGGGCATTAAGTTTGCCATCCCGAGAGGATGAAAGAAGGAAGTTCT
This sequence comes from Mirounga leonina, assembly GCF_011800145.1. Classification (NCBI taxonomy): domain Eukaryota; kingdom Metazoa; phylum Chordata; class Mammalia; order Carnivora; family Phocidae; genus Mirounga; species Mirounga leonina. The sequence continues at coordinate 103,382,948 of NW_023270377.1, forward strand.
TATTTAAGATGAAACAATAATGTTTACTCAAAGAAAAACCATCTGTCCAGATAAAAAGGTGGGGCAGAAAGAAACTCTTGTTTTTTTTTTTTTTTTTTTTTTTAACTTTTAGTCAATTTTATTTTACAGGATGCTTAAACAATCACAGAAGTTTTGAAAAGATAGTACAGAGATTTCCCACATACACCACACCCAGTTTCCTCGATTAGTAATATCTTACACTAGCACAATACATTTGTTACAATTAATGAGCCAATATCAATACATTAACTAAATTTCATGGTCTGTGTGGATTACTCAGTTTTTCTTAGTTTTTACCTAAGTTTTTCACTCTTCTGGGATCCCATCCAGACAACCACTTGACATTAAGTTGGCATTTCTCTTTAGGTTCCTCTTGGCCAGGGCAGCTTCTCAGACTTCCTTTGTTTTTAATGACCTTGATAGTTTGGCAGAGTACTGGGGAGGAATTCTGTAGCATGCCCTGCTATTAGACTCTGTCTGATGTATCACAATTTCTACCCTGCTAAATAACTGTCTAGTAAAGATATTATATCAAAGCTTGTTTAGAAAAAAATGTGCTACACATTATAAACATAGTTGATGTAGTTATAAGCCTGGGACCAGGCAAAGCAAGAAGCATTTGGTAGGGCAATGGAGTAATTCAAAAACTGACTCCCCAGATGTTATCAACACAACCTACTGATGACACAAAACTGAGTATATTGCTACCTCAGTAATGGAGAACACCACCTTGCAAAACTTTAGCAGTGTCTATTGGGGGTGAGGGACAGTGGTCTTGATTAGGATTGGGTAAAAATAACCAGGGTACAGGAACCTAGGACTGGTGAAAACCTCAAGGGAAGGATTTTGAGATGAGGAAAACAAAGAATCTTAGGCCACAAACTATCTGTTGATATTTTCCACTGAAGAGTTGGTGGGGTTTTGAGGAGGTTTCTGTAATAAACAATTAAATGATTTACCTGGGCAGGAGACGTGAAATCATGGTGATGAGAACAGGGAAAGAGCACAAAGTCATATTACTCTAAACAATAAAGGGTGTTAAGATTCTTGTTGCCCAGGCTGAGTGTGGGGGTAGATCGTTTTAGTTCTCAGGGTATTTAAAGTTCTGGAGGCAAGAAAGTACTATCACAACCTAGCATGTATCACTAGTTACACAAATTACAGTGTTTAGTAAAGGTCTCTACTATATCTTTAATCTGTTTCAATCGTAGAGTCACTGTTTAAGATGATGGAATAAAAGTACTAATGCTTTCTTTTCCTCTAAGTAATCACCTAACCCAAAAAGGAAAATGAGGAACAGAAATATAAATTTATATTTAATGCATCTAAGTGATATCTGTGGAAAATATTTAATGTCCACTATAAAATCATAGCTATTAAATCAATAAAAATGATATTAAGTAAATTTCCATTGAAATAAGAAAGGATAATGAAACAGCTGACCTTTTTTTTATTATTATGTTATGTTAATCACCATACATTACATCATTAGTTTTTGATGTAGTGTTCCATGATTCATTGTTTGCATATAACACCCAGTGCTCCATTCAGTACGTGCCCTCTTTAATACCCATCACCAGGCTAACCCATCCCCCCATTCTCCTCCCCTCTAGAACCCTCAGTTTGTTTCTCAGAGTCCATAATTTCTCATGGTTCATCTCCCCCTCTGATTTCCGCCCCCCTTCATTTTTCCCTTCCTGCTATCGTCTTCTTTTTTTAACATACAGCTGATTTTTTAAAAGAAGGTCCCAGTGCAGGTATATAAGAGCTCAAGGAAGACATGAAGGAGCAAATAAAGGAGTAAAACCAAGTGTACAAATTAAAAACACAAGACATAATCAAAAACATGAAATTAACTGAATTAGAAATGTATTCTAATCAAATAAATTAAAATTGAAAATACTGGATTAAATGAAATAATTAAATTTTATAGAAAAATAGCAAAACTAATAAAAGGATATAAGTGGAACAATAACCATATATGAAAAAGAAAGCTTTCAAAGTCAAACCCCCCCAAAAAATCACGCTCAGAAGATTCACAGAGGTGTTTTTTATTTTATTTATTTATTTATTTATTTATTTATTTATTTATTTATTTGAGAGAGAGAAAAAGCACAAGTGGTGGAGGAGGGGGGCATGCAGAGAGAGAGGGAAAAGCAGGGAGCCTGACTCGGGAATCTATTCCAGGACCCCTAGATCATGAGCTGAAGTCAGACACTTAACTGACTGAGCCATCCAGATGCCCCGAGGGGTATTCTTTCAAATGTTTGGAAATAGATGACTTCAGAGCCTGTTAAAGTTTCAAAAGTGTGAAAAAGAAAGAATGCTCTTTAATATATCTTATGATGCTCCCCATATTTTGACTTAGTGAAAATATCCTAAAGAAAATATTAGTAGACATAATTTAGAGGCATATTTAGGGAATAATATGCTTTTCAGGATGGGACTGTTTCCCTTTTTGGCACTCTATTACCACATCCTACCACTGAAGTTGGACAAAAGAGAAAAAATAATCATATGCTCATCTCGCTAAATATTAAAAAGTCATTGATATGTTGTAACTTCATTCCTTGATATAAAAAGTCTCAATAGTATATGGATATTTTTAAAAGAAATAAATACTAAATGTGATTTAGTATAGACCTACCAAACATATCTTGGAATCCATATCCCAAAAGAATCATCGTTAGATGTAACCCAGCTCTGTTAGAGCAACCTGATGATCTTGGATGCCTGAAGCAAGGAAAGAGTCATAAATCAAGATTTCTCAAGAGTTTCTCCAATAAAATACTATCTATTCTGGTGACTTAATGGCCTCCCCATTGACTATACTTGGAGCCAACCTAAGCCAAGAAGAAATTGACAGTCCCCACTGCTTACCTGCAACCCAAGTGCGTTACCACTACTCAGGCAGTGGTACTCAGGAGTCTTCGCTCCTTGCTCTCACTGTCACTTTGGAAAGTTAAATAAGAGTCTTTTGAATGCTGTTTATGGAATATAGAAATGTATTAATAAGTATCTCTTTTCAAAGCAGTACAAGAAATTTTTGTGAACAGGGAATTCAGAGGCTTCAGAGGTAACTCCCCTTCATAGCCTTGAAGAAAATTCTTTAACTCCAAAGACAGAGGGAGAGTGCCTCTGAGTTTGGCAATGCCTCTACACCTTCCCATTCCCCATTTATCTTTGCAGTACCGGACAGCTGTGCTATTTTGCCAAGTAATTCACAGAGTGGAGAGGTCAATGTGAATGTGTGAGAAGCTTGAGTTCTGGAGTGCCTTAAAGGAATACGTTTCATGATTTTCAAACACTAGGGTGGTTCCAATTCTAAATTCTTCTGCAATTATGCAGCCCACTTGACTGAGTTTAAAGGAGAAAACTTCAGAAGTCAGCATGAATAGTGGGAAGGCAGAGTGCACAGAAAAGCAGTCTGAGAGGAATTCATTGTCCCCTTAGACCAGGTCATCAGCCTTCATGAATTTTGGTTTCCTCCATCAGATTCCTCCTCTGTGCCTATGTGAGCAATGTGGAAGTGGTGGGGGCTATCAGGCGGTAGGATTCACCGAGGAGATACCAAGTGCCAATATGAATGGGGGCCAAAACTGGAAGGAAGTAGGTTGCAGACCCAGGAATTTGGGATCCGGATGCTGGGGTGAGAGCACATTGTGTGGGTGAAGGGATTTGGGCCCCTCTCTAGAGCACACATTCTGAAATCAGGCAGTCTGAATTTGGCTCTTAGCTCTGTCACTCATCAAGTCTGGGATTTTGAACAAATTGTTCAACTTCTCAAAGCATGATTCCTCTTCTGCAATGTGAGTGACAACCTCAGAGAGGTGTCGAGAATATAAAATGAGATAAACATGCAAAACAGCTAGCACAATGCATTAAGGAGGTTGATAATGATATTGTTTATAGCTCCCTTTAAGAACAGGGTGGCTCTGAATGTGGGGAGGTCAGTTAATGGTAGGCGCTGGGGATAGGACTGAGAAACTCAGGATGAAAGTGCATCTGATAATATTTATTATGTTTCTCATATATTCCTTTTTAAAGGTTCAAATAACATGGCCTATGTAAAAGCACAATAAAAATGATCAAACCCATTATAAATAAAATATGTTATTGTATAACTATTCACATTCATCTGCAAGTAATGCTTAAAGCCTTTGGATACTTTTTTTCTTTTTTCTTTTCCTTTCATTAATTGAGTACCTTGCAATAGCATTCACGGTAAAGTTTGTTAAACCATGTCATTTCTTCAAAAGAATAAATAAAGAAATTTTATCTCAACCAAAGTTGAATTGTCAAAAAATTGTATTAGTGAGATCCGGATAAACAAATTTCAAATTCATCCACTGTTTCTTTGGGTTTAATTTTATAGCTTAGAAAGCTTAAGGTTGGAGTTCCTCATTTACAATGGCCCTTGTGTATCAGAGGCCTAGATTGCTACCCTAGTCGGCTAATCCCCCAGCCCAAGGATCACAGGCCCAAGGACTATGCTGAGTATCTGGCACCTCTCTTTGTCCCCAAGGAGAAGACTCTGAAACTTAATGTTGACATGTGGCACTTTGACCACCCTGAGGTGGGGGTCGGGTGTGTCTAGGGAGAACAGGACCGAGCTCACTCTGCTGACCCTCCACTGTGGCAGAGGCCCTCTGGTGCCAATCAACTAAGATCAAAGCCCTGCAGTCCACTGAGGACTTGTCTCTTAGAAAGAAGCCTTTCTGAGCAAGAAACTATGAAGCTAGATCAAATGTGGCATTACCAAACTTGAGGGGTGAAGCTGCAGGAAACGTTAATGTATTATCAATACAGATAGTTTTTTTAAAAATCGAATTAACCATGTTAGAGGAAAGACTGAATTAGCTACATTGTTTCTATAGAGGATATTGCAAACTTACTGTCATAATGAAGAGATGTTTAGAGAATAAGTAGTCAGGAATTTCCTCTCCTAGGAAAACAGACATTATTTCCCCATCCTTGTTATGAAGAACGACTAAAACCCCAGGATATTATATTAAAGCAAACCAACAAAACAAGCAATGACAGAAAACACTAGAAGACCTAAAAGATGGAGAGCAGGAGCGCCTGGGTGGCTCAGTCCATTAAGCATCTGCCTTTGGCTTAGGTCATGATCCCAGGGTCCTGGGATCGAGCCCCTCTGTGGGGCTCCCCACTGAGCGGGGAGTCTGCTTCTCCCTCTCCCTCTGCGGTCATGCTCTCGTTCTCTCTCTCAAATAAATAAACAAAATCTTAAAAAAAAAAAAAAAAAAAAGATAGGTGGCCGACCACCCAGGAAACCGAGAAGTGACACAGTGGTGTGATCCCTGGGTTTTCTTTTTGTCTTATATATCCTGGACTTGGAGCTGAAGACTCTGACAACCCAATAACTTCAATAGGTGCAGACAACAAAAGCTCTCCCTCAAAATTCTCTTTCTAGACTAAAGACCAAGAAATTTGCAGTTTAGCAAGACATGGAAATATTTAGACAGCAACCACGTATTTCAACCAAACACTATAGAAAAAGCATAAGTTCTACCCCTGCCCATGTCAGCACTGCTGAGGGGAGAGCCTAGATTTCCACTCTTGCCAGGCTGATAAGGTGCCCAAACTTACCAGATGGGGTGGCTAAGTAGGAAGCCAAGATTTTAACTCTCCTGAGCAGTAACACCTATCTTCCCCCCTTTTTGTGTGTCAATAGATACCATGTGGGGAGCAGTAATAAAGCAACTATATTCCACCCATCCAGAAACGTATCAGTGAAGGCCTGGTAGGGCACTAGGACTCCCATCCATGCCCAACAGTAACAAGGAGTTCCCTAGCTCAGGTGCCAATGGAGGCTTAATGGGGAATCTGGAATAATAAGATCAAACCAGAATCCTAGATCTAGTCAAAATATCCTCCAGTGAAAAACAAACCAACCAACCAGGAGATATCAGATGAGGAAAAACTTATTTCTAGCAGAAGTACTCTAAAATAATAGCTAAAGAAACTTTTCTAACCAGAAAGGAAATGATAAATAAGGAATTCTGGAACATCAGGGAGAAAAAAAGGACACAGTGAGGGAAAAAAATGCATAAATATAATTGATTTTCCTATTGTTCTTGAGTTTTCTAAGTTATGTTGGACCATGGAAGCAAAAATTATAACACTATCTGATGTGGTTCTAAATTAACGTAGAGGAAATATTTAAGACAATACACTATACATGGAGAAGAGGAGCAAATAATGTGATATAAAGGAGGCAGGAATTCTATAGTTCATTTGAACTTTTAAACGATGACAGAAGTAGACTGTGGTAAGTTATGTAAATATACACTAAATGTATTCTAAAAACTCTGTACCCAGAGGTTGACTCAAAAACTCTTTTTATGAATCAAAATGGGATTCTAAAAAATATTCCAGTAAGCCACAGGAAAACAGGATAAAGAAAACAAAAAGCAATAATAACAACAGCAAAAACAGAAAACAATAAATAAAATGGCAGACTATGCTCTGATTTATTGATAATTATATTAGATTAAATGATCTAATTACTCCATTAAAATACAGAGATTGGAGGGATGGATTCAAAACATGAACCAAAATATAGATTGCCTAAAAGAAGCTCATTTCAAATATAACAATACAGATTGGTTGAGGGGCACCTGGTGGCTCAGTTGGTTAAGCATCTGCCTTCAACTCAGGTCATGATCCCAGGATCCTTGGATCCAGTCCTACATTAGGCTCCCTGCTCAGTGTGGAGTCTGCTTCTCCCTCTCCCTCTCCCCCTGCCTCCTGCTTGCTCTCTCTCTCTCTCTTTCTCAAATAGATAAATAAAATCTTAAAAAAAAAGAAAACAGGAATGACTATATTAATATCAGATAAAGTAAACTTCAGAACACAGAGACAGAGACAGAGGGTCAATCTATCAAGAAGATATAGCCATCCTACATGTGTATATATTAAACAACAGAGCTGCAAAATCTATGAAACCAAAACTGATAGAATTGAAATAGGAAATAGACAAATACACAATTATACATATATATCAACATGCTTGTGTCAATAAAGAATACCGTACCAAGAAAGAAAATCAGCAAGGATGTAGAAGAACTGAACAATACCATTAATCAACAGTATCTAATTGATATTTATAGGACATTCCACCCCAATAACATCACAATAAATTTTTTTAAGTGTCCATGGAACATACACGAGGATAGATCATAACCTGGGTCATAAGACCAATCTCAACAAATTTAAAAGAATTGAAATCATACAGAGTGCATTCTCTAACCACAATGGAATCAAACTAAAAATTAAGAATATAAATATAACTGAAAAATCTCCAAATACTTAAAAACTAAAAAAAATACACCTAAATACTCTGAGTCTAAGAGGAAATCAGTTCAGAAAGGTCACAAGATATAAGATAAACACAAAAATCAACTGTACTTCTATATATCAGTAATGAACAACATGGATACCAAAATTAAAAATATAAGGCCATTTACAAGAAGATTCCCTATAAAATAAAAATATCCCAGTTAAAGGAAATAGTTCTAAAAGTCCATTAATAATTGTTTTATAATAGTTATTTAATACTCTATTGTTTTATATTTATTTTATATATGTTATATGCAATTATAATACTTTATCTCAATGTACTATTAATATTTTATTGATTTATAATTATTGCATATTCAAGAGTTTATAAAAAATGCTTGATGTCAGCAGAGTTTTATTGGAAGGAAGTTTGAATTAATTCAAACTTTAAGATTTAAATCTCTCATGACCTTGCAAAAGTTAATAACCTCCCTGGGACTCAGTTTCCTTATTGGCAAAAAAAAAAAAAAAGGAGCTAATCAGTTACTTCATCATGACACAGCTGTCATAATTAAAGTATCCATCACATGTAAATTATTTAGAATTGCACCTTATGCAGTAGGTGCTATATAAACTTTGTCTTTTATATTATAAAAATTAAGTTGAATTACATGATCAGAGAATTGTTTCTTGCATTTAGGAGAATACAAGGATTAATATAAGAATCTTTGTCATATAGATGCTTGAAATTTCTGTTAAAGGTTCATCTGTATGTTGTACAAATATTCCCAGAGTCACAACAAGAGTGGGACTTAGGCCAGAGCACCTCAAAAGTAGTATTTTTTCATTCTACAAATACTTTCAGAGTAACTTTCATTCTCCATGAACTTGTATAGGCCTTAGAACTAAACAAATAAATATATTCTGTGAAAGAGGATGAGTGACACTCTTGCGTGGGAAATTGTCTGAATGCATCGGTGCCTTGAAGCTCAATACCAGGCAAGCCATCCCAGTGGCCACCATGCAGCAAGTGTCACCCAAATTAAAATGCTCAAGTCACACAGCTTTTTAAAATCACACAGTTTATCAACTCACATTGCAGAGTGAGAAGCACTCTGGCAGATGTCAAGACACTCAGAATAAGGTGCAAGTTAGATGGGAGGTCCTCACTACCGGAATTCTGGGCACTACGATGTTCACGTGTCCTGACACTCTGCCCCATCAACCTTCTCATTGATGGTGTAGATACAAGGACAGACCTTAGGTTCAAACAGGGGGGCCCATAGATAGAAAGTGTCCTTGCTCTATTGGAGACACACAGGGACAAGTAGCTTGGCACGGCAGTAGCTTGACAATCAGCTCAACGAAAAGTCACGGGATTTGTGTTTTACTGACAGAGAACACGTGGGGCCAGAATGGGTGTTACTGACATGTGGCTGAATTAACACTTCATTAAAATTAAGTAACCATATCTATTGAGTGTATCCCGAACATTTAGTGATCCTTGTACGCTTATATATCATGGCTATTTAGCTCATGAATATCTGAGTCTTCCCATCCCCTTCCCGTGTTTGACACACCTGCTCTACTCCCTCACTACACGTCCACTTAACACATCATAGGAATTCTGCCCATATATACAACAACAGTTTTGCTTACCAGCCACTTCTCTGTCTAAAATATCTTAGAGGTTTTGTGTTTGATCAACTACACATTTATTCATGAAAGCAAAAGCACATTATAGGTATGAAGAAAAATAAAGTATCTTGGGCGATGATTTAGCCCCAAGTCAGCTAGGACACTATCCCTAACCCCTGGGCGCAGCGCGGAGCTCAGCCCCTCCCCTTTCTAGTACCTCTCTGGAGGTCCCAAGGGGAAGAATTTCCCTTGTCTCTGTACCAACCCTGATCTTTCTGCCTTCCTTCCCCTCTGGCTGCTCTTCTTCCAGTGCCCCAGGGTCACAGTCCCATCTCTTTCTAGTTGGTGTTTAGAGCCTGCTTGTTGGTCTGTCACTGCCACTCTCTCTCTTCCTTTTGCCCTGAGACTATTGGCACAGTTTCTCTTTCTGTTACTGCTTGTGGGAATTCTTTACCAGCCTTCTCACTTGGCCAGCTCAAGGTGCACCTCAATGTCCTGGGTGGCAGAAAGATGTTTTTTTCTTCACATATCCTGTCTTTGTATTAGCAATCTCATAGCAGAATCATGAATTTCTATCTCCCTATATCTGTATCTCTATATCTCTCTCTCTTGATCTATCATCTGTCTTTCCATCTCTCTCTCTATCTACTTTTGACACAACCTCTCTCCTTCAGAATACTGGTCACAGAATGCTTATATTATTTTCTTCCCGTATTTAAACTTTGAACTTTCTGTCAGTGACCTCCATGTCCATTTCCATACTTTGGATTTCAATGAGAAACTCAAGTCCATCAAACAGGTTTGTAGATACCAAATTCCAACTGTGATAAGACCTCCAGTCATTCCAGTAGACTTTGATGACCCCGTATAGATCAAAATTTGCATTGAGCTGCCATTAAGAATAGGATCTCATTTAAAACCATAGATACGCAGCCACAAAAGTCTCTACATCAGACAAATTTTAAAGGGGAATATAAACCAAACTTTGACAAATCATTTTTGTAAAGGGCCAAATGGTGACTATTTTAGGCTTTCCCAGCCATCCAGTTTCTGCCACAGCTACCCAAATCTTCCCTCATAGGACAAAACAGACATAAACAATACATGAAAGGGTGTGGATGTGTTCCAGCTATTTACAAAAACAGGTGGCAGACAGAAGTGGCCAACCTTCGGTCTAAGTCATATTTCTCTCTTAGGAATAGAGTTAACATTTTTCCAAGTGATACATGTGAGGGTCTCAGAATCAATGAATTATTCTTCCAGGCCTGGGATACATTGGGAGAAAAATTAGAGAAGGACCCCTACTTCTATGGTGGTTTCACTCCAGTGGTAGAAGGCAGAAAATGTAGAAACTAAATAAAATATATAACATATTTTACAGTGATAAATGATAAAAGCAGAGAAGGGAGATGGGATCTGTTGGGATGTGCGCTCCAAGGTGAAATTTGAGCAAAATCTTGAACGAGGCGAGATAGCAGCAGACCTTGTGAGTACCTGGGGGAAGAGCATGTGAGGCATGGCATGGGGAAGAGCTGTAAGGTTTGCTGAAAGGCAAAAGATTGCAGCTGAAACAATGTCAAGAGGAGGAAGAAGTCTTAAGAAGTGAAAGGAGAGAGGAGTACCGGGTGACTCAGTCAGTTGAGTGTCTGACTCTTGATTTCGGCTCAGGTCCTAATCTCAGGGTTGTGAGATGGAGCCCTGGGATGGTCTGCGCTGAAAGTGAAGTGTGGAGCCTGCTTAAGATTCTCTCTCTTCCTCTTCCTCTGCCCCTCCCCCCATACTCCTGCAAATGCACACACTAGCTCTATTTAAAAAAAAAAAAAGGTGAAGAAAGAGAACCTAAATGGGCCATGTTATATAGGGCTTTCTAGACCAAGAAATCAGTTAATGGATTACTCTCGGTTACTCTCAGTGAGATGGGGAGTCATTGGATGATTTTGATAAAGGTTACTTCTCCTTTCGTCTTTCTTTCTTCTGCCTTTTTACCCATGCTTACTTCATTTTCTCCTTTCTCCTCTTTCTTCCTTTTTTTTTTCTTTTGTGAATATAATGGATTCTACAGGGTGCTAGACATTGCACTATTTATTTGAGACACAGAGATGGTATATTATCTGAATTCAGATTATAGACTCCTAAAAAGGAAGAAAAACTGTACAAAAGTTGCAGTCCACTGTGGTATATGCTAAGTTAGAAGTCAGTAGAGCGTTCAGGGAACTAAGAGGTCATTGAAAAGTCACATCTAAACATGGTGGTGAAAATGGACTATCAGAAATTGGTTGGCAAGCATTCTAATTAAATTATCTGACTGTTGAATAACACATTGAAATTAACAAATCAGAAAGGATTATAGTCTAAACTAAGGGATATCTCATGTTGGGAGGAAAGGGTGAGAGAGCATCAGACAATTGGTTAAGCATAAGTAGTTCCACAGAGTGTACATGTGGTGGCCAGGTATAGAAAATGTTAGAGACGAGTGAAGGGCATATGATGAAGGGGCCTACACACATCAGGGAATGAATTCTCTTTCAAATGCAATGCCATTTAACTGAAAATCTATTAATATGCTCTTGACTACAACATTCATGTAGTTTTGCAGCAAGCTGCATTGCGTTCCACTCATTAAATACGTTTTAGCCTTATTTATTTGATGAACACTAGTATATTCTGGAAAGGATGTTGGATATTTCATTTAAACAGTTTCTGACTTTCTTAAGCAATAGAAACGCCGTAAACATATATTATCTGTAAAATGCAAAGATGCAATTAAGTATAGAGAGCCACAACTTGGATGAGTACTAATTCCATTAGAACCTCAGACTGATATAGAAGTGTATCATGGTAGCAATTTCCCATTATATACTCTGAATCCTACTAACATTTCATGTAAAGTCTAGTTTATTTACTACTATATGGATTCAGTAGTGACTCTTTCATAAAAGTCGTAAACAAATGTCTAGAGTAAAAATGCTGAGGATGCTTCACATGACCAATGATTTGCCATGTGTTGGAGTTGTTTTTTAAAATAAGTTTAGCTATGATCATGTTCTGTCCGTTTACATACTAATTACAATTTGTTATTTTTCCAAGTTATTTGGAAAGCATTTCCTCATATCTTCTGAGCAAGTTGGGAAATGTCTCAAGCCTTCAAATTTACAAGTAGTAGGCTAAGACATTTAATGCTATTTTTTTTTTATTGTACAAAATCTAAATGATCAATCAGATGAGATAGTATACTTCAAAATTTTGAAAGTTTTAAATAGTTTTGCATGTATTTCATTTAAGATCTATTAACTTGGTAATCTCATGATTTTAGCACTTTGAGCTTTTCAGAACAGAATTAAATTGAAACAAAATTTCCCTTGACAATTAGGGAAATACTAAGATTAAAACTAATAAGGCATCTCTTAGTTAAGTAATTTTGAGAGATACTAGCTACAACTAAGTTGAACAATTTTCTCAATAAATTTAATAGACCATACCTTGCATTAAAAATTGCCATGGGGGGGTCAAAAATCACAGAATTATTTTATCCATATAGCATTTTCCAGGGCTTTATCAAATCAAATAATAAAATTTAGTAAATTTTTAAAAACATATTAAAATTTAGGCAAGTACATATAAAAGAAAAGCATTAGATTGAAAACTTCATTAAGGAGAAACCTCATCGAGAAGTAATATTAGTATTTTAAGAATAAGAAAGATGATTTAAAATAAGAAATGTTCCAAATGTTTGAAACCACTTCATGAACCTGAAAATACATACTAATGGCACAGTGTAATAAGATCTTTTAAAAATGAATTTGAAACCCAACTCAAACTGCTGCCCATGGAGCCCGACAGTGGGACTCGATCTCATGACCCTGAGATTATGACCTGAGTGGAAACCAAGAGTCCAACACTCAACCAACTGAGCCACCCAGGTGCCCCCATATGATTTCTCATATAGAAAATATTTACAATAAGATGTTTATTATATTTATTTGTAAATACTTCCCATTTTCTCCTTACTATATTTATTCATTCATTCATCATCTAAAGAATTTTGAATCATTGTTTTTTTTCTTGATTTAACCACTTTCCTTGAAGACTTTCTTTATTCTAAGATTTGATTCCATCTGTACTTTGTTTTCTAAGCTCTTAATATAATGTCATGAGATAAACTATTTATTCCATAATTTATTATTGAACAGAATCTGTCGTTTAATTGTTCCACATTTTTTCTTATGGACACACACACATTTTGTAAGAATATGATATTGACTCATATTTTTAGGCACTGAAGTTACTGCGTTTTCTCACACTTGTTTTAGAAATTATTTTTGCTTTTATTTTGAATAGCCATAAAGAGTCCTTTCAGTCCTTGAGGCTCCTTAATCAAAATGGGTTCTGATGTAACTAGAATATATCTGTTCTCCCCTTTCTCCCCCTATCAGGGACAAATGCTTCATCTTCTTCACATCCACAAATACTTTTTATCTCTTAGGGAAAGGAGAAGTCCACTCACTTGTTCTACTTGACCGTAATTCTTAAAGCCTCCTTTATAAATAAACTATTATAATATCTTCTGAGGAAGGGTCTCCTCCTTGCATATTGATGGAAAATTCCAACCAGTCAACTGTTAAGCTAAAGAGCTCTTTATTTTTTGTTTTTAAATTTTTTTTTAAATTCAATTTAGATAACATATACTGTATTATTAGTTTCAGAGGTAGAATTTAGTGATTCATCAGCTGCATATAACACCCAGGGCTCATTCCATCACATGCCCTCCTTAATGTCCATCACCCAGTTACCCCAACCCACCATGCACCTCCCCTCCAGCAACACTCAGTTTCTTTCCTATAGTTAAGAGTCTCTTACGGTTTGCTTCCCTCTAAAGAGCTCTTTAAATACCCTTTACCCTACTCTTATCAGGTACTGTTTTAAAAATAATATCCCATTAATCCTCACAAGCTCTCTGATGTTGGTTTTCTCCTCCCCAGTCTATAGATGAAAAGAGAACCACTACTACTTACTTAGTAGCCCGAATGGATAGGTGGGGGTGTGAGAACTCAAATTCAGCTCTCCTAAAAGCAAAGTTTACTACACAAGAGCTGTCCTAAATCTATAGGCATTGGCTCACCTATTTCAAATTATATGTAAATAAGAAGTCATCATATTCAAGCATCCATGGCTGATACTCAAGAATGCATGGCTGTCAAAATGCCAGGCCACTTTGATACAGCAGAATACAATCTGATTAACTCGCCACTAACTGTTGATGTCTTTAATCTCCATTGCTGTGCTCTGGGTGTGGCTCTAGAGGTTCAGAGAACCTCTGTTAAAGGAAAATACTCCCCCATTTTGGAGCTTATGTTCCAGCAGAAAATGAGCATACCGAAGGGAAAGTGAAAACATGCCCTTGGGTGGGGGGGAGGTGGTTTGACAAGGTTTTCTCATGGATATTCATACTGCAAGGAGGCAATTAAGACCTCCTCCACACCAGACCAGTCCTGGTGGTGACACCATGTTTTTTGGAATTTGTATGCATTTCACTGCTTCTTCCTGCACACAATGGCATAGATTTCACTTAGGCTTCCTGCCTTCCTTCTTCCTAACAAAGCTTGCTATGTCTGCTGCACCATAGCTCAGCCACACCAGAAAAGCCTCTCATCTTTCTTTATCCACTCCTCAGTCGGCTGCTGCATTGTTACTATTAATAATAGTGGCCACTATATACTGGCTTCTTTTTGTACTAAGTGCTTTTCTATTATTTATTCAATTCAATTCTCTAAATCACCCTATTAAATAGGCAGGATAATTTCCATTTAGCAGGTGGGGAAACAAAAGGAGGGAGGAAACACAGGGAGAGAACGAGCAGACTTGGCCTGCTCATTGGGATTTGTCAGATCCAAAGCCCACTCTTTTTATACTAGACTGGAGAGTGAAATTGCCAAATGCCTTCACCTGGTTAAAGTGGACATGGTTCTTCAAGAAAGTATCTTTTAAAATATCTTTTTATTAAATCATACTACACATAGAAAAATAATTTCAGGTCTTGATGAGCTTCTGCAAAATGAGTACCACCACCACCACAGCCAACATCCAGATCAAGAAAAGGCTAGGACTAGTACCCTGGAGGGCCCCATCATACTTCCTTCTAGTCCCACAGTCCATGGGTAACGACTACCCTAAGAAGGAGGAGGGTTGCAGTGAAATCAGTTTCGGAGACCCAAGCAAGCTAGTGTTGAGAAGGGCTTTGGACAGAAAGGCTTTCCACAGATTGCATAATGCAGGCCGAATTCGGCAGTACTCATTCCAGAGGACAATGCTTGGCTAAGTCGGTGGCCCAGGATCCATTGCACACCCCACAGAGCATAGAGACACAAGTAGTTTTCAGGAATAATATTTGGAGATTTTGCTGCTGCAAAAAGCCCACGTCAAATAGAGCCTGGCTGTGGGGCCACAAGTTGAAGTGCACGCTGCGGTGTGTTCCCTGACCTCCATCAGTGCTGTCATAAATCCTAAGCTGCCACCCAAGGCTAGCCTCCCACAAAAACATGGACAATTTTATATCACCGAGTAGCATGTGCAGTTTCTACTCTGGGAAGTATTTAGCTTGTGCCAAACCAGAAGCAATGCTGGGGATGCATGCGTGTTTCTGAACAAAGAGCAAAATTATGATAGTAAAGAGGCTGCAAACAACAGAGAGAAATTTTTAGGAAGCTATAAGGTATTCTCACAAGGTGCTCTCTTAAAGGGAAAGTATTGGTTGGATGTGCGTCTCTTTCTCCCCCCCCACCCCGCCCTTTTTTTTTTCTATTTGTCAAGCTGCACTCCATTTATAAATTACTTGTGCTTTGATTCAATTAGATTTGACAAGATCGATGTCTTAGGGGTGCAGAGAGTTGGTTGTGACTATATCCTGCTATTGGAGCGTAAAGTATAAAGATCGCCAATAAAAAAAAATAAGATGTAGAGAAAACTGCCATTCCACATCAGTGCTTCTGGGTCCAGTTGGAAAACAATGCTCTTATTTACATGACTTTGTGTCTGTGCTCACAGTGACAGCATGGGAAAAAGACGTGTGTGTGTGTGTGCGTGTGCATGCACACATTCGTGGGATTGAGAGAGAGAGAGAGAAGAGAGAATATACACAAAGATGGAGAGAATGTGTGGGGCTCAATTTAATAAATCTTTATAGTGTGCATTCTATCCTCTTGGCCTTATGCCATACCCTGGGATAAAAAGCCCCTTTCAAGTTATTGGAAAAACCAGGAGGACATGCATTTTTACACTACAGTAAATTAACTTTATGAGAAGTGATGGTACAGGGTGTGCAAGGGGAAAGGTTACCTAAAATAGTAAGGTGGCCCAGAGTTTTCCTGGAGGAGAGAGCACCTGAATTAAGTCAGTCAGGTGAAGAAGAGATAAACAGCCATTCTAGACAGATGGAGTAGCCCAAGCAAGGGCTCAAAGCTAAAAGAAAAAAAAAAAAATGCATTCAAGAAACTCTCCATAAAGTAATGAGTGTGCCGAAGGCTAGGGAGGTCTGCCACACAAAGGTCTTGAGGGCTTTTCATGCCAGCCTGGGGGACATGGGTTTTATTCCAGGGCTGAAGTAGAGCCTCTAAGGGCCACAGTACTAAAATTTGAGGACTTGTAGTTGAATGAAATATCTCTGGCAGATGTATATATAGAGATAGGGATTGAGGGGGGATTGAAATTTGAGGCAGAGAGCAAAGGCTGACTACATCTTATACCCTGGTGAGTCAATGGCCCAGAGTTCTGTGGTAAATAGAACTGTTCAAAAATTTTAAAATATTAATTCAAGTCTCATTAGGTTAACTTGTCTCACCAGGGGATTTCCAAATATATTTGAACAAAGGAATGTTTCTCTGTCTCCCTCTCTCTTTCTCTCTCTCTAGTCTTTCTCAGACCTAAATCCATAAAATTCTGAAGAAAACATAGGGGAAATTCCTTGACATTAATTTTGACAATGATTTTTTGGGTATGACACCAAAAGCCCAGGCAACAGAAGCAAAAGTAAACAAGTGGGACTACATCAAACTAAAAATGTCTGCACAGCAAAGGAAATAATCAAAAAAATGAAAAGGCAAGCTACTGAATGGGAGAAAATATTTGCAAACCCTATATCTATCCAACAAGGTATTGATTGCCAAAACATATAAAGAACTCATGGGGTGCCTGGGTGGCTCAGTCGTTGAGCGTCGGCCTTCGGCTCAAGTCATGATCCCGTGGTCCTGGGATGGAGCCCCATGTCAGGCTCCCTGCTCAGGGGGAAGCCTGCTTCTTCCTCTCCCACTCCCCCTGCTTGTGTTCCCTCTCTTGCTGTGTCTCTCTCTGTCAAATAAATAAATAAAATCTTAAAAAAAATAAAGAACTCATAAAACTCAATAGCAAAAACCCAAATAATCTGATTAAAAATGGGCTAAGGATCTGAATAGATATATTTCCAAAGAAGATATACTATTAGCCAACAGGTATAAGAAAATGTACTCAACATTTTTTTTTTTTTAAAGATTTTATTTATTTGACAGAGAAAGACACAGCGAGAGAGGGAACACAAGCAGGGGGAGTGGGAGAGGGAGAAGCAGGCTTCCTGCGGAGCAGGGAGCCTGATGAGGGGCTCGATCCCAGGACCCTGGGATCATGACCTGAGCCGAAGGCAGACACTTAACGGCTGAGCCACCCAGGCGCCCCTGTACTCAACATTTTTAAACATCAGGGAAATACCAATCGAAACCACGATGAGGTATCACCTTACACCTGTTAGGATGGCTATTATCAAAAAGACAAGAGATAAGCAGTGTTGGTGAGGGTGTGACGAAAACTAAACCCTCCTATGCTGTTGGTGGGAATATAAATTGGAACAGCTATAATGAGACACAGTACAGGGTTTCCTCAAAATATTAAAAATAGAACTGCCATACGCTTCCACAGTCCCACTTGTGGGTGTATGTCCAAAGGAAATAAAATCACTGCCTCGAAGAGATATCTGCACCCCCATGTTTATTGCAGCACTAGTCACAACAGTCAAGACATGGACACAGCATAAGTGCCCACTGACAAATGAATTGATTAAAAAATGTGGTGTATATACACAATAGAATATTATTCAGCCATAAAACGAAGGAAATCCTGTCATTTGCGACAGCGTGGATGGACCTTGAGAGCATTATTCTGAGTACTGTAAGTCAGAAAGAGAAAGACAAATACTATATGATGTCACATATATGTGGAATCTAAAAAGATGCCAAGCTCATGGAAGCAGAGAGTAGAATGCTGGTTGTTAGGGGCTGGGGGTGGGAGAAATGGGGAGATGTTGGTCGAGGGGTACAAAACTTTCAGTTATAAGATGAATGGGGATCTAATGCATAGCATCATGGCTGTAGTTAATAATACGATACTGTATGCTTGAAACCTGCTAAGAGAGTAGATCTTGTGTTCTCACCCACAGAGAAAGATAACTGTGAGAGAATGAATATATTAATTAGCTTGACTGTGGTGATCACTTCACAAGGTACAGGTATAGGAAATTTTCACTTTGTATACCTTTAAAATATACTTTTAATTAATCGGTTATTCCTCAATAAACCTGGAAAAAACTAGAAAAGACTTTGTAAATGCTGATATATTAGAGGATTGGTTGTCAAGCCCATATAATACCACGGAGTCCAAATTCTGTGCAGAGGGAAATTCCTGTTCCCATCAGATGCATGGTTCATGAGAGCATGCCCTCTGAAAAGGGCACTGAGTCAGAGTCAGGCAAACAGATTTCTCAGTTACAGCTCCATCACCACCAGCTCTGTGACTTGGGGTGAATCTCTCAAACTCGCTGCACCTTCATTCTTTATATGAAAAATGATACAGAGAAAAATATCTGCATCATGGGGTTGTATTAATAACTAAATGATATCTTTTGTGTCAACACAAAAGGAGGACCTACAGCTCATCCATTATTAGAAAGAAAGAAAGCAAATGGGTTAAAATGACAGGATTTGATCCTGTCATTGAAAGTAGTACTCGACTTCAACAGACACTCGCAATAACTATGCATCTTGCACCAACTATTTGGAAAGCATATCTGAAAATTGTGAAAGACAATGACAGCATATTTTAAATAATGGCAAGTGCCCCCTAATCCAGGGCCTATTATTGCTACCTTTATTGGCAAATAATCCATTTGTTTACATGGTATAATTTGAAGGACCAGAAGAACAGACTGATCTTAAGATAAGAGATAAGAGCTGCAGCTAAAGTATAGAGTATTTACTATGTACCCAGGTGGCATCTTCTGCATGTCAGTCAACCTTCCAACAAACTTATGAGCTACATATCACAATTTACATAAATATTTATTATTATTTTTATAGATATTTCTTATTACTTATTAAATAAATCTACGCAGGTTTAAATAAACGGTCTAAGGCCAACCAGGTCATAAGTCATGAAGTCAAAATTAGAATGGGGTTTAATTTGAAGTCAAATATAATTTGGTCGCACAGAATTTGCAAAGAAAATTTTTAAAAAGACCAGTAATTGCAATAAGATGATTTAAAACAAAACAAAATAAAAAGAATTCCAGACATGATTCCATAGGAACATAGAACACAGGGATCAGAGTGTATAGTAAGCATGTTTTGTCACCATCCAATAAGTTTGGGACTCACTGTTACAGATTATATTTTTTACTTTCTTCTCTTAGCCTATGTTGAGTGATGTGATGAAACAGCTAAAAGAAATTGAATCTTGTATTTATTTTAGTGACATTGAGACTACTGAAGAACTTTCCTGAAGTTATCAGAGTCAGATTTCAAGTAATCAAGCTATCAACCACTTTTCTTAATAGATATTGTGACAAGTTATTTTACCATTTGCTTTGGTTGTTGGAAAGGTCAAGACAGAGTTATTGACCCACTGTAGATATGCAGCAGTACAAATCTCCCCTGATCCCATTCTAATATTGTAATTTTGTCTTTATATCTTTCTTCATTTTATTATAATCTGATTTTATTATTTATGTATGTTTGTATAATATATTTATATAACATATATAATTATATGCAATTATATATGTATATATGTAAATTTATATTTTAAATATATTTATATATGTTATACAATAGATTTATTGTTATACATATTTTAAAACTACCTCATTTACCTTCTGATCATAAAAGAACAATATAAACGCATGCTAAACAAATGTCATAAAACTCACAAACACCTCAGCAAATTACAATTATGACAGTATCAGATTTATTCCTTTGAGAGTAGCTCTCTTTTCACTGAGTAGATCGGGAAGCAGCCAGAGGAGGGAAAGAACGAGAAAGTGGGATGGGGAACCTAACGAGACAGAAGTAAACTCTCTGCCAGTTTCTTAGAATCCACCTAGCTGGTAAGATAGATGTTGTCTGTTTAAATGGTATAATTTGTCAGAAGCATTCATTTTAATACATAACTAGAAGCAAATACTCTCCAGAGTATATTCTGTTCCGAAATGCTTGATTTATCCCCAGCATCTCAGCTATAGGCAACTAATTTTCTATGTCACTCTGATTATTTTTCACCAAGAGAGAAAAGAACGGGCAATGTAATCAACATTTACTTTCCATGAACTTCTTTATTGTCAAGATATTCCTAGTGCTTGAAGAAATTTTTTTGACCAAAGTATAACATTTGTCTGCTTGTCTCCTTCCCTGTGGTTACAATGGAGCTAATTCTTATTTTAAATTCTTTTTTCTTACAAGCAACTGTTTCAGTAGTATGCTTGGGGACATGGGGATTTTGCTTTCTAGTTCATATTAATAAAGTCTGATGAATACACATTTTTTTTCCGGGTAAGTTCAGAAGTATTTGGGTAGATTTTTAAAATTTCTCCAATAGCAGAAAAAATAAAAGAGAATCTGTTTTATAGAAGTAAACTCATTATAATCAAAACCATAGAGCCTACCATTAAAACCATAAAATCTACCAGTTTTAAGGGCCTTTTGCATGAGTAGGATATGGGTTAAATGACACATTATCCATCTGTAAACTCTGCAGATGTTTTGAACCAGCAAGGAGAAGGCAGATGTTATTTAAATCTGTATTGTTCTTTTAGTGTTTTTGGGTCTCTGCTGAAGGGTCTGGTCTTTGAGCCAGTGGTTTAAGATTCCAGCAGCATTTCTTTGGGTTAGTAAGAACATTCATTATGGGGAGAGATGACAATAATTGAAGAAATTTATGATAGAAAAGAAACACGATAAAGAAATTCTCTGTAAAGAGCCAATGCAAATTCCATTAATTAGACATTCATAATAAAGAATCGCATTTGTAAAGGAAGCAGAAATTTTCTTTTTTGCTTGGGATTAATTATGTACCAAATTCACTATGAAGAGATTGGCTAAATACCTATATCCAGGATATTTACCAGTGACATAGACCTGGCTTAATTACACAGAGAGAAGAGAAATTAACATTTATTGAGATCTTACTGGCCATACACTATACCCGATGATTTCAAATATCTTGCCTTACAAGTGCAATTAACCTCAGTTTTTCAGAAAATTACATAAAATTATCAAAGAGATTTTCAAGTAACTCCATGCCACAAAGCTAGTAGCTTGTAGATCTGGAATTTGACTCTAACCCCATCTGCTCCCAAGCCTCATCCCCACACTGTGTCAGTCTGGCTTCAACTAAATGAAGATTGCATCTTTGCAGTTCTTAAAAAAGTATTTACAAGTCTGGAGATAATTATAATTTAACACTATTCAATTACAACTATCCTGCACTGGTCCAAGATTCTTACTGGAATTTGTATAATTGCTGTCTACAAAATTTATTAAAACATGACTGCTTTGACTCTTGTTAATAATTTGTTTAATATCATTTCAAGAGTGAAAATCTTATAATATATCCACTAAATTCTCTTATTAAATGGTCCAGAAATTGAACAACATGAAATATATTCTCCCCTTTCAGATTTGATGTCCAGTTTTATCAAATGCCGAAAGTGGGTCACTGTTCCTTCCGGTGCCAACACAACAATAGTCTCCTAACAATTTCACAAGTATAAGCAAAAAGCAGGCAGCCCCTTGTCATACAGTCCAGGGTACAAACACTGCTTAACTCCTCTCTTGATAAATGCTCAAGAGCTGGTGAGTTTAATCAAGAGGAAATATTAATTTTAAAGATAAATGGTAACTCTGCATTATTTTGTGCTTACTTGAAGAGGCCACACCACAAAATATAACAAATATAGTCTTTGGCATCAACAAACCAGGCTAAAATACTGGATCTATCAATATTTTGGGAGAACTGAGCAAATTAACTCCTCCTTCTGAGCCTTGGTTTCCTCCATTGTAAAATGAAAATAATAATTGTGAGGGAGCGACTCTCAAGGTTACATATGATAATTTATGCAAAGCTCTTGATATATTTTAGAATCCAGTTATTATTATTTACCATCTCTTTTCTAGATAATTTTATTTATTTATTTGACAGAGAGAGACACAGCGAGAGCAGGAACACAGCAGGGGCAGAGGAAAGGGAGAAGCAGGCTTCCCGCCAAGCAGGGAGCCCGATGCGGGGCTCGATCCTAGGACCCTGGGATCATGACCTGAGCTGAAGGCAGATGCTTAATGACTGAGCCACCCAGGCGCCCCTAGCATCTCTTTTCTAAATACTTTCTACTATCTTCACCTTCTCCTTGCCCCAACCTCCAGTACAGTTAAGGAACAGGCTAATTCTCTTTACATATTTGCTAAACGTAATTTAAACAAATTTTTAAAAATGAAACGCTACAAATGAAAGGATTTTTTTTTTTTTTTACACATATTCAACCTTTTAGCCACCTTCTGTAACCACTGTTTCCTTTCCTTTGTTGAACCTAAAAGTAAACATATAGGGGATTTTTCAGAACTGCCAAAGCAGAAAAACATAGTACTCTAAGAGGTAAGAGGAGTATGCCTCCCTATATCAATGATCAAAACTAAAAACAGTATGCCTATTACCTTTCTCAAAGGACAGAAAATGTGCTGATAGTAATTGGAAATCTGGTTTGGATTTTCAATGTTCACATTTTTGTGTCTATCATAAAGTGGTTGCTGACACAAATTGAATCCATTCATTCTTTGGGGGAAGGTCGTCAGGAAAAACCAGCTCAGGGCTGTTGGGGGCTGATAAGGCTTTTGCAGGTTTTGCTACCAATCCTGAAAATAACTACTGGTGATGGCACAAGGTTCAGGGAAGATGAATTTTGAAACTGGTCCTATTCACCTGCAGAAGAGCCAAAGTCAGAGCTGTGAGCCTGTGTGAAACCCCCAGAGGGCAATCAGGGTGCATTTATCACCAGCCTGTTGACTTGGTGCTTACTAAATAGGTCTTATTTCTTAATTTAATGTATCTCTGGTGTTCTTTATTTTTTGTTTGATCTTTATTGCTAGTTTTTGACAAATAATATTTGTCACTTTTGAAGATGCAACAAAATGCTGATCCTATTTCGAGGCTGGAGTGAGGGCAAAATTAGATACTGCACAAAGTCCCAGCCACCTTTCGGTTAGATTGAACTTTGTTCCTGGCTCAAGCTACCTTCAGCCAGGCCCTGACTTGTCAGAGCTCCTGTGCTAAGGCTCCTAAGGAGTCTGCTTCTAAGATAACGGAATGCCTTAGCCCTTTAGATTGGGTGATTCTATTCCCCCTAAATACATTTTAATTCTAAGTTTTCATGAAAATATCTGTTTTCAAAGAGACATTTATAAGCCAACCAAACGAGACTGAGACATTTTCCCCCCACATTAAACAGACATGAAAGACATATATTTGAAAATGATCCATTTTGTACAGTAAAATGTAAAAAACTGCTTTAACACAGGTAGGTAGTTTTACAACACAGTTACATGATTTTATGGCAATAGAAACACTGAGTATTACAAGGTAACCATCGATGGAAAATCAAATACATAAATATTATTAAAATCATAACAAGTCATATTGCACACTTGGAATTTACATTGAAATTAGAACAAAATTACATGGCTGGTACCTTTGTAACAACGTGGAACATAGAACACTCTAGTTGTAAATTTTCTTATAAACAAAATAATTCTGCATGTACTATTAGAATCAGGAATAAATGTGTAGAAACAGACAGAAAGAAGGGGTTTCTTCGTGTTTTGTGTCAATGCCCTTTATTGTTGTCATTACCATGCTTTTTCTCATCAGGCCTAAGTCATCAATGCAGCCTTCAATGGCAGACGAATAAATAATGTTTAAACTCCAGTTGTAATTGTGTCAACCTCTCCTCTTGTTGCTAAGCCAGATGGTGACTTGCAATTCAAAACAAGAGTGCATGATCGAAAGAGCCTGTGCTTTGGAGAAAACTGACCTTGGGTGCCAATCCTGGTTTCACCACCTATTTATTAACTGTATAACCTTGGACAAATTCCTTGAGCCCTCTTGGGGCACCTGGGTGGCTCAGTTGGTTAAGCGTCTGCCTTTGGCTCAGGTCATGATCGAGCCCCATGCGGAACCCTGTGTGGGGCTCCCTGCTCAGCGGGGAGTCTTCTTGTCCCTCTCCCTCTACCACTCCCCTCCCTCCGCTCATGCTGTCTCTCTCTCAAATCTTTTTTTTTTTTTTTTAAGATTTTTATTTATTTATTTGACAGAGAGAAAGTAAAAGGAGGGGCAGTGGCAGGCAGAAGGAGAAGTGGACTCTCCGCTGAGCAGGGAACCCGACATGGGGCTCGATCCCAGGACCCTGGGATCATGACCTGAGCTGAAGGCAGATGCTTAACTGACTGAACCACCAGGTGGAGATAGCAGTGATCTCACAGGATTATTATAAGACTATAATGGGAGAAAACTTGCGTAAAACAAACCAGTTCAGGGCAGAACCTAAAACTGCGGCTCTGACTGACCTTTCCTATAGGAAATGAAGAGATGCCCACAGAGCATCGGCAACGAGCATATAAACATCCTGGTGCATACAGCCTGAGCATTGCAAACCTGGCCATCTTGCTCAAGTCACAAAATCAAAGAGGGGAATTTCTTCTGTAATTCCTAAGTTTCTCAACGTTAAAGTCCCATCTCCTATGGGAAATGGCGTGCCCTCCAAACACCAGCCTCTTTGGCAAAACACAATTTCTCATCTCTCCCCTTAGGCAAAGGATAGTTATTTTATTCCTGCTCTTATTTCATGATGAATATGATGCTATTTACTTTTTTCTGCCTTGTAAGATTAGTATATTGTTTATAAGCTTTTTTTGCGGTCATACATTAGACACTTGAGAAAAAGACCTCATAGGCATCTCTACCTAATCTCCAGAACAGTGTATACCCACCTGTACCCTTAATCCACTCAACACACTCTCCTAATAGGCAACAGAGTGATAAACTGTAACAGAGTTTGTCCCCAAAGATATATAATAAATGCTGAAAAACATGAAATAAATATGTCTCCATCACAAGATAAGACCTAATTATCATCTTCATGAAACCAGAGGGGCAGCCCTTCAAACTAGGAATCTCTTGAGAAGTATTCATTGTTTGGGTGATATTCCCTTTATCTACGGCCTTCCTCCACTCTGTGTTGGTGCATATTGTATTCAATTGTAAGAAGGAATCCAGTTCTCAAATGTAGATACATTTTGGGATCCCTGGGTGGCTCCGTCGGTTAAGTGTCTGACATCAGCTCAGGTCATGGTCCCAGGGTCCTGGAATCAAGCTCCTCTTTAGGTTCCCTGCTGAGCAGGAAGTCTACTTCTCCCTCTGCCCCTCCCCCAGCTCATGCTCTCTCTCTCTCTCAAATAAACAAATCTTTAAAAAAAAAAAGAGTAGATACATTTTAACAAGTTTCATCCAAATATAAAAAGGCAGGATGCTAATTTATTCACCTACCATAAGACATATTATCATGAAGACCCAGTATTTGAAGTCTTCACCATCAGTAAGTTTTCTTCCTCTTTTTTTTCCACTATGAAGAATTACTATCACATGCAAACCAAGAAGAAAAATTTCCAAAATTAATATTCTCTTCTCCAAGCATTCCATAACCTTCTGAATCACACAGGGCAGAGAAGGCAGAGCTCCCACCCAGAGTGTTTAGTTGTTCAATGTTTGTTGAACTGTTTTAATAAGCAGGACCCCCCCTTTCTCTATTAAAAAAAAATATTTTGTAGTTGATCTTTCTGAACTGTGGCTATTGTACGTTTTTTTGAATAATCACTCATAAACATTGTTACTGATTGTAGCTATTTTCTTTACTCAAGTTAAAGGAATTTTATTGATTAGGGGGTCTTGTTAGTGACTTTAAGAGTAGAACGTGATAGACTACCAACTGTAGACTTGTGTACCATGAGAGCTATGATCCTGCTTTTATGTGCATTTTGATACATCCTTCATATTAGGAAGGATCTAACAATACACATACACTCATATATGTGTATACACAGCAATATTCAATAAAGGATAGCTACTAATATATATGCATTTGCAATATATTCAAGATAATAAAAATTATCAAACATAAGGCATACATTGCAGCGATTTATAGCTTTAGCTGATACTTGTCTTTTCAAGCATTATTTATCACATCTATTGCTCACCTTCACTCCTGGAATGTCTTTCCAACACCTGTTGATATTTTCATGTCAAAGATTATGTTTCCCTAAATAGTAAAAGTAAAAGGACAGATATCAAATGGGAGGAGAAATCAATTAGCAATGAACAAAATAAACACTTACGTTTATTGGGCTTCTATTGGCATTCTACTCAATGTGGAAGGGTCCATAGGAAGGCTAGTTAGAGTAGCTCCAGTATCTAGGGCAGAGTCAGACTTCAAAGACAATTGTCACTCCATCTATAAAGTCCCAAGAAATGCAAATCATAGCCAGGAGTAAGAATTGCTCCATCTTGATTTCATTGTGTTCACTGATTGAATTTAAAGACTGCGTCAGAAGGAGGTGCTGGCCTAGGTGTTTTGATGAGCTCTTTTCTTCAAATCCTATTCTCAGGAAGGAGTCAGGACAATAAAGATGAAATATTTGGGAAGGTATGAAGCTTCTTCCCCATGTTCTCTCCTGATGCTGTTTGCTGGATTGTTTACCATACTGTCTGAAAACAAAACAAAACAGAACAAACAAACAAAATAAACAAAAAAACCCCACATTGAACCCAGAGAGGTTCTGAGTATTTACTGACTCTAAGGCATGTAGATGGCAGAGAACAACTGACAGTGTTCAACTTCTGCATATAAAGTGGTACCAAAGCTCCAAGTTCTAGAAGGTATGCAAGTTGCGTCAACTCTCTCCTTGTCCAACATGATTTATGTAGCTAACTCTTCTGTGCAGGAAACTCCCTCAAACTGCAACTGGTCCCACATACTCAGTATTCTCCCAGTCATGATTTCCATGTTTTGGTCTGGTTACTCACCCACCTCTGTCTAATGCATTCTAATCGCTCATTCAGAAGCTTCATTGTGGGTCAGACAGGACAGAGTGGTTGATGCAAGTGTGTGAACCTGTGGGAGGGAGGCTGTGTCTTCAGGGCTTGTGATAAGGAATGACAAATCGCCCTAAGCAGATTGCTCTATAGAAACTCCATGTTTTTTTTTATTTTATTTTTTCCTCACAGAAGACTCCAGAGATAAACTTCAGTTTCAGCAGATTCACTGTTAATGTAGTTTTCAAACTTCCAAAATGCCATGATATTTTCCCAGGTCAAACACGTTCCTAGGGGAAAATTCTGAACATTTTGGTAAAATTATTATTAGAACAGCCCTAGTAGGCTGATCCCAAGAAACCCTACATAAAGAGCATAGGGCCTCCTTCATTCAAAATATTGCTTTAACTTTCTACTTAATTGACAATGAACTGCATGAGGGACCAACCAGTTTCCCAGATGGTTAACAGCAAAATTTTCCTGAAAGGCCTGTTTTCTGGCTTTTGAACACCTCAGATTCTACAAAACTTAAATCCCTAACAGGAAGGGAGTACTAGTGGGAACAGAAAGGAAAATGAAAGGGATTTGTTTTTGCTATTTTGGGTATCATGTTCACATTCAAAGCACTTTCGAACACATTTACTTTCAGAAATCTTCACATTTTCCTGAGGGGCAGGTAAGTGTTTTTATCCCAATTTTACAGATGAAAAACTTGAAACCCAAGGTTAAGTGACTTGCTTGTAGCAGCACTGGGAGCCAATGTCAAGATCAGACTTCCAACATCAATGTTTGATTGCTTAGACTACTCGACCACGACTCTAAGTATAACACAAATGTTTGGAAAATGGTTTTAACTGTTCTTAGGAACATAAACATTCTAAACTGTGTTCTGGGTCAGAATACACTTTCCAGATGTCTGAAAAACATGGGAATAGTAAAGGCAGAATGATAACTGCTATATTTAAATAAGATGACTACTCATGTAAATAAGTTGGTGGGTTAATTCATTCATCATGTGTATTTTCATGTGTCAATTCCGCAAACACTTATTTAGGAACCAATAGCACAATTATGAGATAAATTAGAAATATATACACATGTAAATGTTATAAATGTACAACATCTACTTTTCCAGCTATTATGTATAGTAATTATTCAGTGTCATGTTATCTGGTAAGTAATTCGTATGTATTATTACATATATTCAAACATATATGATCTCATTTAAAAATTAAACAACATTGCATGATAGATGTTATAGTCCCAATTTGGTAAGTGAGAAAGCTCACAAGTTCCACAGTAAGTCACTTATGAAGCCAATATTCGTACCTAGGTTGGTGTTGGAAAGAACATGGGCTTTTGTATCACACAGACTTGAATTTCAATTCTAGTTTCACCACTTACTGAAGAAGTTAGAGTTGTATTATTTAAATTCTATGAATTTAAGTTTCCTTGCTCGAAAATGGAAATGTTAATAACTAATATCATTGCCCAACAATAGGATTCTTGTGAGGATTAAGAAAAAAAATGTGCTTTTAGTATCTAATAGTTTTATTTTTTTCCCCCAGAAACTTAAGGGTCCTCCTTCCAAAAATAACTTAAAAGTACTCTGGATAAAGCTACTTTAAAACATCTTAAAAATACAGGTGATTAGATGAATAAATAAGATACTATCAGAACAAGGACCAAGTGAAGGCAGAAATCCCTTATTGCAAGCTGAATTTGGCAGTCGGCTTTCACTTCAGAGCATTTAATTTTAGTTACCAGGTGGACCTGAGCTTTGATCTTCATAGACTCATATGGAAATGACTGAATAGATGACAAAGTCTAGATCCTATACAAGGTGAAATGTCTAATAGGAAATCAGACATACAAAGAGTTACAGGTCATTGAAATAAAGAACTAAATATGTTCCCTGATGAAACCAAGCGATATAGAAAATGTAATATTTTGATAAAGAATGGGGGCTGAAATGTGACTGAGCATTTGAAATAAATTCAACCATCAGGTTATGTTTACAACTCAAATGGTTCAAAAATTTCCAACCTGCGAATTTAATTTACAGTAACCTAAATTAGTAGTGTCCCCCCAGAGACTAATAAGAAGCAAATACAGACATATTCTGGAACAAAATAACTTCAATCCATGTAAAAAAATAATAATAAAAAAAGGATATTAGAAAATAGCATACAGTAAAAAGTAGCTACTCTCACAATAAACTAAGACACCATGAACAAGAACCAGCACAAAGAAAAACCAAATAGAACCATGAAGACCAGATATAGATCTGTTAAATACATGTAATTAAAAAAAAAATGAACTTGAAAGTATTTGCAACAAGAAACTATAAATAATAGAGAAGTTGGTTGGAGAAATAACCAATATAACTATTAGAAATAAACTGAAAACATAATTAAAATTAAGATTTTTTAATTTAAATTTTGTTAACATACATGAGCTGTAAAAGTTGAGTAGATTAGATTTACCTTCTTTTTTTTTTTTTTCTTTTTCAAGATTTTATTTATTTATTTGACAGAGAGAGAGAGACACAGTGAGAGAGGGAACACAAGCAGGGGGAGCTGGAGAGAGAGAGAAGCAGGCTCTCCACTGAGCAGGGAACCTGATGTGGGGCTGGATCCCAGGACGCTGGGATTATGACCTGAACTGAAGTCAGATGCTTGACGAATGAGCCACCTAGGCGTCCCAGATTACCTTCTCACATATAATAATTATAAAACCTGGACAAAACATTTTAAAGCCCTATTTGATTAAACTGGAGAGTAACCACAATAGGCATGAAAGAAGAAATTAGGCAGGTGAGATTTACAACTCTGTGGCTTTTACTTGAAGATGTAGACTTTTTTTTTTTTTTTTTTCCATGGATTAGCAGTATCTGAGGACAGAATGTAAGGCTCTCAGAACAGTAAAAAGTCAGGGGGAAATCCTAGAAGGGAATGAGCTATACAAGGGTTGAACCCCCAAATTCCACTTATAAAATCCACCTCAATCTTTGGCTGACTGTTAAGTTACACCTGTACTGGGATGACCCCCCCCCAGAGCCCAACACAAAGTGGCATTTGGAGAGCGCAAGGACTAGAAAAAGATCAGGGCTGAAGGATGACCCCCTCAGAGCCCAGCACAAAGCGGCATTTGGAGAGCGCAAGGACTAGAAAAAGATCAGGGCTGAAGGCCACTGCAGGTAAGCCAGAGTTTGGAATTTGAATCAAGACACATTAGTTACCTTGTAGAACAACAACCACAAAATTACTTGTTAGAGAAAGTAAGCAGAATGCAGAAGCTCTAAAACATGTATAATATGCCATTGAAAATCTAGATGAAAAGGAAGAAAGGATCAATAAATTCAAAGACAGAGTAGTAGAACTCATCCAATCAGAGCAGCAACAAGACAAAAGAATGAACAAGAGTGAAGATAGCTTAAGGGATTTATGGAACAACAGTAAGACGACTAACATACAAGTTATGAGGGATCCCGGGAGAAGAGGGAGAGAACGGGGTAGGAAATTTAATTGAAGAGATAATGACTGAAAATGTTTCAGGATTTCTTGTCCTTTAGTGCCCGCAGTTCTTGGTCACACTGCTTTGAAGTATGAAGAGGTAGGCCAGACAGAGAGTGGTGGACAGCAAAGAAAAGTTTGAGTGATAGCACAAAGCTCCCAAAGAGGGAGGGGAGCCAAGAGGGTTTCTGTTTTGGTGTTTGAATCTAGGGGTTTTTATGGGCTTGTTGGCAGGCTGTTTTAATCTGATTAACCCTCCATGGGTCTGTCGCCTAATCAGGTTTTTGTCCATGTGCTCCTCTACCTATCAGGTAATTGTTCATGTGGGAAAGGGTGTAGGGCTCCTTCCAGGGTGGTGCAGAATAATCCTTTCAGGACAAGGGCTTCTTGCACCTGCCTGCCTTTCTTCTGACTATCCTCCATTAAAAACATCCCTTACCTTGAGAAGGAAACAGATGAGGGACCGCTTTCTAACTCATTCCATGAGGCCAGCATTTCCCTGATACCAAAGCCAAACAAAGGTACCACAAAAAATAAAACTACAGACTCCTAACTCATCTCCTCTGCTGTTGAACCCTTCCATTGTATGTTTCAGTTCAGTTACTGCATTTGTCAGCTCTGTGTCTTCTGTTTGGTACTTCCTTGTATTTTCTGTCTATTTTTTAAAATTCTTTCCTTGTTCATGCATTGTTCTGAGTTTAGTGATCATAATTTTTGTCTCTTTTTTGGGTAAATTTCTTATCTCTGTTTCATTAAGGTATTTTTTGAGGTTTGATGTTTTTCTTTTGTTTGGAAGATATTCCTCTATTTCTTCATTTTCTTTGGCTCTCTATGTTGGTTTCTAAGCATTAGTTAAAATACCCGTGTCTCCCAGTCCTGAAGGAATGGCGCCATGTAGGAGATGAAACTTGCCATTCAACCTTGCACTAACTCTTGCTTGGCTTTCAAACCTTTGTGATTGTCCAATCAGCCTACTTTATTTTGAATGGCCTTCCGTAGTTGAGGGTGTGCCAAGACCTGTCAGTGTCACAGAGGTAGAGGATCTCAGTCAACAGTTAGATTCAGCCTGATTGGAAGCCAGACCTTAAGGCAACAGCATTTAAAGTAGGCAAATATACCTCTTTCAGAGGAAAGTCTTTTCCTCTGAAAAGATCAGCATTTATGTCTGTACCCAGTATACTGAGTCAGCTAAGAACTCTTTCTTTGTTTGCTACTGTTCCATTAAACCCATGAATGTTAGCCCCACTGGCCACCAGAGCCAGATACCAATTGATTTTTTCTGTGAATAGTGACACAAAAGATGGGGCCTCAGATATGTACACAGGATCCTTTCCTAGAGACACTGGCAACCTAGGGCAGGGCAGAGGGAAAGCCAGACATTCTCTGGGATGTCTGGGGAGGATTACACCTTGCCCTTAGATTTGTATTTAATTGTGTTTAATTTGTGTTTAATTAGCTTACGAGATAAGTTAATTGGACTCTTTCATAGAAAGACTGTGTATTTCAGTCATTTGCCTCTCCCCTGTGCCCAGGGGTGTAGCCAGTTAAGAATTATTTCTCCACTTGTTATAATCCCATGGGACCCAGGAATATAAACCCCTCTGGCTGCCAGAAATAGGCAATTAAGTGGTGTCTCTGGGTGGCAACCACAAAGTCTGGGGCACTTGATAGCAGTGCTCAAAAAGCACCTGGAGAAAAGCTTAATATCCTTAGGTATTAGGAAAACGTAAAGCAAAATCATGAGATACAAATTCAGACACACTGGGATGGCTATAAACAAATAACCAGAAAATAACAAGTGTTATGGATGTGAAAAATGGGAGCTCTTATACAGTGATGGAAATGTATAATGGTTCAAGCATTGTGGAAAACAGTTTGGTGCCTGCATGGAAAGTGAAATAGGGTTGAAGGGGAGACGAATAGGTGGAGCCAACAGGATTTTTAGGGCAGTGAAACTAATCTGTATGATATTATGATGGTAGATGCAGGTCACATACATTTGTCAAAATCCACAAATGTGAAATACCAAGAGTGAACCCTAATGTAAACTATGAACTTGGGGTGATAAGCATACAAAGATACTGCACTGGGGCAGGATGTTCATAGTGGGGTAAGCTACATGTGTGGGAATGGTGTGTATATGGATGGGAACTCTCTCTGTGCTTTCTGCTCCATTTTGCTATGAACCTAAAACTGCTACAAAAAAATAAAGTCTATTTTAAAAAGGTGAAATATAGAATTACCATATAACCCAGTATTCCACTCCCAGATATATATCCAAAATAAATGAAAATAGGTACTCAAACACATACCTATACACAAATATTCATGGTAGCATTATTCTCAAGAGTCAAAAGGTGCGAATTACCTAACTGCTCATCAAAGCATGAATGAGTAAACAAACTGTGGTGTGTACATATAATGGAATATTATCAGTTAGAAAATGAAGTATGGATAACATACTACAACACGGATGACCTTCAGAAACACACTGAATGAAAGAAACTAGACACAAAATGTTACATAATGTATGATTCCAGCTGGAATGGAATGCAATAGAATACCCAGAATAGATAAATTCATAGAGACAAAAAGCAAATTGGTGGTTATCAGGGGCTGGGGAGAGGGTGAAACGGGGAATAACCACTTTATGCTTATGCAGTTTTCTTTTTGAGTGAGAAAAATGTTTTAAAGCTAGAAGCAGGTATTGATTGTACAACGTTGTGAATGTACTTGGTGCCACTGAATTGTACACTGTAAAACGGTTACTTTTATTGTATGCAGATTTTACATTTAAAAAAATAACTCGGGGCCTGGGTGGCTCAGTCAATTAAGCGTCTGCCTTCAGCTCAGGTCATGATCCCAGGGTCCTGGGATCAAGCCCCACATCAGGCTCCCTGCTCCGCGGGAAGCTTTCTTCTCCCTCTCCCACTCCCCCGGCTTGTGTTCCCTCTCTCACTGTGTGTCTCTCTCTCTGTCAAATAAGTGAAATCTTAAAAAAGTATAATAATAAAATAAAATAAAAAAATAAAAAAATAACTCATCATAGGTGTGCCTGGGTGGTGCAACTGGTTAAGCATCTGACTCTTGGTTTTGGCTCAGGTCATGATCTCAGGGTCATGAAATCGAGCCCTGTGTCAGGGTCCATGCTCAACATGGTATCTGCTTGAGACTCTCTCTCCCTCACCCTCTCCCCCTCCTGCTCATGCTCTCTCTCTCTCTCAAATAAATAAATAAATCTTAAAAGAAAATAACTCATAGATTAGTTGGGCAAAAAAAGGAAAAATGAGATATATCTGTTATTGATCCAATCATAACTTGTTAAATCAGGGAAATTTAGAGACAGACTTGTAGATGGTATGCATTTAGATGACATCTTCTTATACTTTATATTAAATATAGATTGTTTAAAGGAAATATTGAAATTATGCTTCTGTTTATTCATGTAAAAAAGTCATTGGAAATTATTAAAATGGAGTTTATTTACAAGTAATTTATAAATACTCTAAAACTTCCTTTAATTTATTTGAAGATGGCCTGATTTCTGGATTAGGGTAAGAAATTCTATAATTTTTTGTGAAATCTACATTTTATAAGTAAATATTTTAAACATACCTAATATTAAGATAAATTGTAGCTCAGTTCTGTAGAAACTCTATCATTCAAGTCATTTTAATATTACTAAACACAGGAATGATAGGCATAGTGATAACAATAATCATGTGAATTTCAGAAAAATGTTTCTAATTCACTCCTTGCTTCTCAAAGCCCAACTATGTAACTGAGGGACTTACTGTATTGATACAAAACTTGATTTAGTACCAAGTTCTGTCATGTTTCCATCTATAATAAACCCCCATGCAATGATGCAATGTACATGGAAAGGTCATACATCAGTTTATCTATCTCTAAGAATATTTTGATAATTAAATCAGATAACTTTTTTCCTACACTACAGTTCTGATAGGAAATTAATTCAAAACATTTTCTTTCCTTGCTAGTTCGTGTTGAAATTTCCAACAGAATAGCAAACACTATTTCAATTTCCATGGTAAAACATTTGAATTTATGTTTAATTAAATTGGGAATGGTTTGACATTCATTTGACATTACTAAACTATTTCTTCTTATTTATAACATAGCTCCTATTTGCTTTTTATTTCCTATACACTAACCATTCTTAATATTTTACATTATTTTTACATCAAGTCAAGGAAATTGGTGTTATTGTCCCTTTTTTACTGATAAAAAAACTGAAGTCAAAAGAAGTTAATTAAGTGTGCCCATGATCATAAAAGAGGTTTTTTAGGACTTAAAATCCATGCTTTTAAGCACTGCATAATATAGCTTAATCTATCATTAGCATATATATTTGAAGATTTAAAAAAAAAAAGATTATTCTGCCATTGAGAAGCTTTCAGTGTAGCTGGGGACATAATATTGATACCTGTGTATTACTAGGTCATGGATGACCTTATCATCCATGAGCCTTGATTTGCTTATTAGTAAAATAGATTTAAATATCTTGCCTGCTTTTGGGCTGACTGGGTGACTCAGTCGGTTAAGCATCTGCCTTCAGCTTAGGTCATGATCTCAAGGTCCTGGGATTAAGCCCCACATTGGGCTCCCTGCTCAGTGGGGCGTCTGCTTCTCCCTCTCCTTCTGCCACTACCCCTGCTCATGCTCTCTTGTTCTCTCACTCACCCTCTTGCTCTCTCTCCCAAATAAATAAAATCTTAAAAAAAAATCTTGCCTGCTTCATCCACAAATTTGTGTTTGCCAGTTTATGATACATCACAAAATTAAACCTATTGATTATTAATTTAATAGGGACCAGAAGGCCATTCTATTTAACTGAGATAAGTAATAAAATTATTCAGTAAACACCTCCTGGTACCAGATAATATGCTAATATTAGTGTCAATCTTCAAAATGATAGTGGAAAGTAAATATTATAATATTAACTTTATAGGAACAACAGTTATTAAGAGATGTTAAGTAACTTGCTCTGAGTGGAAAAATAAACGGAGATGGTGGTATTAGAAATCATGTCCATCTGGCCAAGATTCCCAACCTCCTTCCACAGGCTCGTCTCCAATCAGACCAAATGTGCTTGAATCCATGTCAGTCATTATGGTGCTCTGTATGCTCAGTGATTTACTGGGTTTCTTAAAGCCTCAGTTCCCACATCTCTTGGCATTAAGCTGAGACTACTGCCATTTTGTTGCAAATTAACCTGTCAAATATAATGTTTAAATTGTTTTTCTTCCACTGGTAACAAAGCATGCATTGGGACAGTGAGAGATTGAAGATGGAGAAGTCCATTACAACATTGTTGAAGTTACACCAACGTGAGCTCAGGGGTGTGAATGTGAGGAGATCAGGGGTGCGAATGTGAGATCAGGGTCATACTAGGAAATGACATGCAGAATATGAGAGAGGAAATGTACAACAAATACAGCAAGATTCAGTCATGTATGAATTTGTACGGGGAATAAAAGAAGAATATGTTTTTTAAGCTAATCCCAAACCATCTTACTTAAGGAACTAGCTTAATGGTGGGAGGTCTGAAAGAAAGTGTTAGGATGAGAAGAAATCCTAGTTTGAAATATGAAAGATCATTTCTAACTTCACAGAACTCACCAGTTTGTAGGGAAGACATAGAGGCAGGCAGTTAAGAGAATGTGATAATTCTATTGTTTCAGAAATGTTGTTTATGGCACCACTTCATGCCCTGCATAGCATCCCCCCACCTCACTGAAGAAAGGTCCATTACCAAGGTCTTACTTGGTTACCCACAGGAACTGTGACCCACACATAGGGTATGTGAGCCCACACACTTCTATTTACAGATGACTGCAACAAATCAGCACCTGTTCTTCATTTTCAAGACTGCTTACTAAGTAATTCATAATGGTAATCAACCAGAGAATGGGTAAAGCATGAACAGTAAAATGAAAACTGCAGGGATTCGATAGCTGATGATTTGCCTAGCGTGAAGTAATTTGCACGCGGACACTCAGCTTCATCCCTCATGATTTGTGACTGCCAGATGAGGAGCACTCACTCTACTATGCTGGTCATCAGTGGGGCTGGATGAAGTCTATTACGTTCTGTGAGTTTGTTGGCTACCTGAGCCCAAGGCCACCGCTGCAGAACAGGCATTGCAGACTCTTCTCATAGGTTTGCTGAAAAGCACTTATGGAGGATAAATTTATTCTCCATGATTAAGAACTCAAATAGTCTGATCACACTTAATCATACTCTTTGGATCACTGTCCATTCATCTCAATCATTTTTGGATTTTTTCATAAATTTAGTTTCAAGGGGGTGATAAACCTAGTTCACCAAGTTAAATGGGTGTGGTGTCAGAGATTTTGTCATACAAACTGTCAGTCTCAAGCTCAAGGAAAATCACCTCTCAAATCCTCAATTCCTCCATCTATAAAATATAAATGATACAAATAACTACCCTTAAAATTGTTATGTAGATTAAATGAGATACCATTAGTCAATGCCTAGCATAATGTCTAAAATGTAATAGGCTTTTTGATTAATCTATTTTTCTTCCCATCCCTTTTCCCACTGAAACCTAGTTAAGTCATAATCTCTTTTTCTTCTATTTTTAAAGCATTCCTTCCATTTTTTTTTCCTTCTGAAACTCTAGTATTTCTCCTTCGAGGTACATAACTAAAGATCACTTTTGTGTAATCAAAAAAAAAAAAAAACATTAGGAGGGCAGCAGGTGAATAATCTGAATTGGAGACCCAGTTATGACCCTTACTAAGTTTATAGTCATGTTTAAGTCAACCTACAGCTCAATATGGGGAACTTCACGTAGGTTATTTGTGACCTCCCAACTATGCAAGTTTTAGCAAATGAAAAAGGGGAGGCATATACTTATTCTCTGATTCTTAAAACACACCAACTCCATTTTCCTCCTGAAAACATGTTCAGTTGTGTGATATTATAGTAGGAATGTGCTTAAAAATACCCTACTTTGGGGCGCCTGGGTGGCTCAGTTGGTTAAGCGACTGCCTTCGGCTCAGGTCATGATCCTGGAGTCCCGGGATCGAGTCCCGCATCGGGCTTGCTGCTCGGCAGGGAGTCTGCTTCTCCCTCTGACCCTCCCCCCTCTCATGTGCTCTCTGTCTCTCTCATTCTCTCTGTCTCAGATAAATAAATAAAATCTTAAAAAAAAAAAATACCCTACTTTGATTTCCTTCATTTTGCAAATAAGGGAAATCACAGGAGTTAAGCCATTTCCTTGAAGTAATATAATGTTTGCTTCAGAGGCTCTGACCACTCCAGAGCTCACCTCCCGTGATGTCCAGGATAGTGTTCTTTCCCACTGCATCATGTGACCTCTTCTTTCAGAGTCAAGGACAATGTGCCCAATATTTACAACCCAGAAATCAAGTCTATAGTGTTGGAAGATTTAAGACAGAAGCATGTTTATTTTACATTTCTTTTTTGCACATCATTGTTAAACATTTCGTATATACAAAAAAGTTTATGTAATCTGAATATATAATTACAAATATAATAAAAAAATCCATGGAAGCACTATCAAAATTAAGGAAAACTATGTTACCAGTGTAAGTCTCCAGCCTCCAGGTGCCCTTATTCAAACATGCACTGCATATATAACCACTATCCTTAGTTCATACATTTTCCTGTTCAGTAAGTGATGAGTTCTTTGTTACATATCCCTAAATGGCATATTATTATTTTTTTTTGATTTTGTAAGAATGAAATTATACTATCTTATTTCAGATTACAATCTCTACTTACAATTATGTTAGAAATGTATTCATATTGATACTCATTGCTAAAGTCCTTCTCTGTTGCAATGTTGTAATCAATTGTATGAAAATACCATAATTTATTTAACTATTATTCTGAGTATACATTTGAGTAGTTTTCAAATGGTGCTGTTATGAATGTTGTTGCTGCATACATTCCTTTGTATGTTTCTTTGTTCATGGGTGCAAGAGTTTTTCTAGCATATATGCTTGGGAATAAATTTGCTGTGATGTAAGTAATGCACTTATTCAAAATGGTAACTTTAATATGCATTACTAAAAAGGATGAGTGTGTTCCTACTTATTTGCAAGCCATTTAGATTTCCTCTTTCGTTAAATGCCATTTGTTCTTTTGCTCATTTTTTCTGTCATTGTATATGTCTTTTTCTTATGGATTTATATGATATGTATTATATACGTCTTTATGTATATGAAAGAGAGAGAGAAAGAGAGAGTGTTCGTTCTTATTCCAGAGTGAAGGGCAGTGTTCTAGATAGTTATAATCCAGAGTCAAGTTCATTATTGTTGGAAGGTTTCAGGGACAACATATAGCTTTGTAAATGGAGATCAATGATACCATTTTCACGTATGTGATTTCATATGTGAAATAATATTGTGACCTCATACTAGGCATTTGAAGAGCAAGTAAATGATTTGCCATCCTCCCTTATCCTTGCTGAAGGGATAATGTTTGCATGTGTCAAAGTAAAACTCCTTCCTTTTGGATCTCTGAATAACTGCAGTGAGCAAATTCCCCAGCCAACCCAAACTAATTATGTAAGAAATAAACTTTTGTTGTGTTAAACTAGTAAGATTTTGGAATTGATTGACTTATGTTGAAATTTTTACCTTTTTTGTGGGCTTGATAAATAGTATTTCATCAAAATTAGAAATTTTGCTTTTTGAAAGACACCATGAAAAAAACAATGTGAGCCACATAGTGGGAGAAAAGATTGACAACATGCATGTCAGAAAAACTACTTGTATCCAGGGGATATAAATAACCCTTAGAAAATACTAAGAGATGAATGACCTAATATATTTTTTTTGAATGTCAAAATATTTGAGTCGATGATTCATAACAAATACACGAATGACCAATAAACATGAAAAGATTCATAAGATTCATAAATAGAAAATGTAAATTAAAGCATAATGAGATATCACCACACAAACATTAGAGTGGCTAAAATCAAGGAATAAAATGACTAGACCTCATGTTGGCAAGGATGTGAAGCCACTGGAATTCTCATAATTGCTGGTGAGAATGTAAAATTTTATAACCGCTTTAGAAAACAATTTGCATTTTCTTAAAAAGCTAATAATTGGAAGGGGAGATGAACCATGAGAGACTACGGACTCTGAGAAACAAACTGAGGGTTCTAGAGGGGAGGGGTTTGGGGGATGGGATAGCCTGGTGATGGGTATTAAAGAGGGCACGTACTGCATGGAGCATTGGGTGTTGTACACAAACAATGAATCGTGGAACACTACATCAAAAACTAATGATGTAATGTATGGTGATTAACATAACATAATAATAATAAAAAAAGCTAATAATGTACCCATCATAAGGCCTTATGACCAGCAATTCCACTCCTAGGCAGATACCCCAAATAAATGAAAATGTACAGACAAGTACTCGTACGTGAATGTTCATAGTGGCTTTCTTTATATTAGCCTAACTGGAAACAACTCAAGTCTCCAGCAACATGTGAATGGATAAACAGACTGTGTTATATCCATACAATAGAAATATTACTAAGTAATATAAAAGATAAAACTAGTGATACATGCAACAACATAGATGGATTTAACAATCATTACACTATAATGAAGGAAACCAGGCCAATGAACAATATATGTTCAGTGATACTGTTTATAATGTCTAAGAGTAACACAGGAATTTATAGTGACACAAAGTACATCAGTGGTATCCTGAGTATGAAAGGGAATGCTGGTTATAAAGAGGCATGAAGAACTTTTAGCAGCAATTGAAATGCATGCTATTTTGATTGTGGTGATTGATCTATGATTATACACATTTGTCAGAGCTTATGTATGCTCAATTTATTGTACTTTAGTTATATCTAAAGTTACAAAAAAAAGAAACATAATATTTAAATTCGCTTGTCAAGTTTACAGAAAACTGTTTTAGGATATTGTGTGGAATTTCTTTGAATATTTAAATAAATCTGAAATTTTTTTTTAAATATATATATTTTTAAAGATTTTATTTATTTATTCATGAGAGACAGAGAGAGAGAGAGAGAGGCAGAGGGAGAAGCAGGCTCCCAAGGAGCAGGAAGCCCGATGCGGGACTCAATCCCAGGAC
The DNA here is from genome assembly GCF_011800145.1 of Mirounga leonina. Classification (NCBI taxonomy): domain Eukaryota; kingdom Metazoa; phylum Chordata; class Mammalia; order Carnivora; family Phocidae; genus Mirounga; species Mirounga leonina. Next base: position 103,423,987 of record NW_023270377.1, read on the forward strand.
CCTGAGATCATGACCTGAGCCGAAGGCAGACGCTTAACCATCTGAGCCACCCAGGCGCCCAAATCTGAAATTTCTTAACATCATTAATAATACTAATTCTCCCCATCCTTACCCATCGTCTCTATTTTTTTTTTTCTTTTTTCTTTTAAAGAGAGAGAGAGCATGGGGTGGGTGGGGGCAGAGAGAAAGGGAGAGAATCTCAAGCAGATATCTCTGTTGAGTATGGAGCCCAACACCAGGCTCCATCTCACGTCCCTGAGATCATGACCTGAGCTGAAACCAAGAATCAGACGCTTAACCAACTGAGCCACCCAGGAGCCCCACTACAAAGGCTTTACATTTGTACAGAATAGTCATGTATCTTGGAGAGATGTCAATTGTCATCTATTTTACATTTTTTTGAAAATGAGGTCTATTTTTCACTTGTGGTGGCAGTGTAATATACAATATTTGTTAGATTACATGTTAATTGTCTTATTTAAATATTTTATTGTTTATTGACAGAGGTTTGTTAAAGTCTTCAGCTCTGATTATAAATATATTTACTTCTTCCTAGTTTTGTTTCATATTTAAGGCTATATTACTAAATGTACAGAAGTTTAGAATTGCAATAACTTCCTTTTATCATTATAAATTGATGATCCTCTTTATCTCTTAGCAATGTTTGGTTGTCTTAATTTTTTTATTTTTATTGATAAACTTCTACAGCTATACTATGTTCAAGTGGTTAATACTTGTATATAACTTCCCACATCACTCCTCTCAATTTTGGGGTCTCTTTTGAATATGTCACTGTAATCAGCATTTGGCTTCATTTGCCTTTTTGAGTCACACAAATTTCTATTTTCCTTTTAACATTTAATATGCATACTAATATGTTGCAATATGAATTCATATATATTCTTCCTTTCTTTTCATAGCAGATTTTCATGATTCCATTTTTTTGTATTCTGTTAATTTGTAAATTATGAGCTGTATTTCTTTTTAGCATGTATATGGGGGTTCATCAAATTCTGAAGTTAATTGCAACCTTTATTTTTTTCCCCAAACAATAGAAGGTTCTTAAAATAAAACCAGTTTTCCCTTCTTATATCATATGATATTATTATGTATATGGATTCTATCACTTCTTTTCTAATATAAGTAATTTAATAATTTTATATGTTCTTTTATTATGTTTAGACACATATTTGGAAGACTCTCTTCAGCTTTCATTCCTTCTTGTGCTGAAAAACTGAAGATATTCCAATATGAACATATTTCTTCAACGTGATATCAATTTTTCAGAACGCTTACTGCAGTGAAGGTAATGTCAAACTCAGATTTTGATTTCTCTGAAAATGTGGGTTTTTTTTTTTACATTCAATCTTGAAATATATTTTCACTGCCTATGAAATTGTAAATTAACATATCACTCTATGTTGAATTAGATTATTCTACTCTCCTTTGAGTTTCACAGCTACTGCTGGTATCTTTTATCAAACCCCAATGCCAAAGCCCCAATTTTTTTTGTTTTGTTTTGTTTTTCTGGTCCCTCTCAAAATATTTCTTGTCCTTAATGTGTAAATTGTGATTACTGGACTTTAATACTTGAGGATCAATGTATTTTTATCAGTTTAAAACATTTCTTAAGTATTTTTCTTTTTTTAATTTATAGAAGTCCTGTTTTTTCAAATCAGTATAAATTCTGTTATTTCTTATGTCTTTGGCATAAATTACCGTCTATTTTGTAATTATTTTATTTAATGTTATATACTATATAATTTTAACCTGTAATCTTCGTGGATCTGAGTTTATAGTAGATTAGTTAAATGATTTTTTAATTTTTTGTTCTTGTTCCCTGGGATCAGGTCTATGTTTAAAGAGAATTCTTTCATACAAGATTTAACTTTTTTTTTTCCTCAGGTGCCAAGGTTCAACCAAACCAGGTCCAAAAGATATTTTAGGTAACATTATGTGTTAATATAATAATATAATTATATAAATAATATAAATGTTAAATGCCAGCTCATAATAAAAATAATCCGAGGGAAGAGTTTCATTTCTTATCTCTCCATAAAGAACCAAGGCCCAGACAGGCAAAATGGTGCTTTGTCTTACAGCTTCTGGTCTCCTACTGTATTCATTGCCTTATCCCATATAAATTACACCTTAAAAATTTTGGTTATATATTATCCAATATATTTAAGTATTTTCTTTCTTTCTTTTTTTAAGATTTTATTTATTTATTTGGCCGAGAGAGACAGCGACAGAGGGAACACAAGCATGGGGAGTGGGAGAGGGAGAAGCAGGCTTCCTGCCGGGCAGGGAGCCCGGTGCAGGGCTCGATCTCAGGGCCCCAGGATGTGGGACCTGAGCCAAAGGCAGACGCTTAAAGACTGAGCCACCCAGGTGCCCCAATTTAAGTATTTTCTGATGGAAGTTGTATCTGTACTTATTTGTAACCACCAGAAACAGCGGCCATTTGTAATTGTATGAGTCTGCAAAGGTCACCATAACAAAATACCACAGATGGGGTGGCTTGAATAACATACATTTATTTTTTCACAGTTCTGCAGGCTGGAAGTCCAAGTTCAAGGTACCAGCAGGTCTGTTTTCTTCTGAGGTCTGTATCCTTGGTTTAAAGATGGCCACCTTCTCAGTGTGTCCTCACATGTATTTTGCTCTGTGAGTATGCATCCTTGTTATCTGTTCCTCTTCTCCCAAGGACACCATTCATATTGGATTAGAAGCCCATCCATGCAAACTCATTTAACCTGAATTCCTCTTTAAAGGCCCTATCTCCAAATACAGTCAAATTGGCAGTTAGGGTTTCAACATATAGATTTTGTGGAGGAGACACAATTCTGTCCATAACAGTAAATATTTTTTTTTAATCGCAATTCCCTCAGGCTTGGATTACTTCTATTATTATTACCTATGTCCACTTCTAAATTAAGCATATAAATGCCTTGGCAGCTGTCTCAATTTCATTAAAGATATTTTACTTTTCTATTAAAAACTATTAATGGACAAGGGAATATGAATATGTCATCAAATATTTACTGTCTGTTATGGACCAAATATATCTTTTTTAAAAATATAAGATCTGATTTCTTTGTTAATATTACCTTAAGGAATTTGTTGATTTTTGCCTCATTGACCGTCTTGCCAATAGGTGATGGTAGCCATGTGTCCTCTAATCCCAGATACAATTTGTTGCTTGAATTTCAACAAGAGATTCAGAATTAGAATTTTCCAGATGAGCCCACCGTCAGACTTATAACCAGTGTTTCACATTATATTTAAGTAGAAAAGATATCAATCAATAAACTTTACCCCATACACTTTACCCAAATTTGAGCAACAAGATATTCCTTGAAATCATGAACTTATTAAACACTTGAAGGAAAAGTTTAGAGTTTTGGAGATGAGAAATCCCTGAAGATAGAGAAAGCCTCCGCAGTTTATTTTGAATCTTACCTTTTGGTCAGACACTCTTGGCCTGCCTCTTCCCTATGCAGCTGATTTTACTTATGCTTTGACTGATGAGTTGTTTAAATATCAGATACATATTAAAACAGGCTTTATTCCCTCATCACCATTCTTGTTCCCTCACTAATCCATTTGAAGGCTTAATGGGATGGAATCTGCCGATGAAAAAAGAAACAAAAAGTGTGATCTCCTAAGGCTGAGGGCACCAACTATGTATCACCAAATAATTCTACTTTCCCTCTTATCAGCCAAAACATTTATTTTCACCTTAAAGTTCTCCCTTTGGAAACTTTGTCCTACAGATCTCTCCCACCAGCCCTCTGATTTTCAAGGATCTTAGGAATCAACTAACATATACTTAGTTGTGTCCCATAGTTAATTTCAATTAGCATTAGGTTTCAGGTCTGCATTTGGTTAGCAAAAAAAATTATGACAAAGATCTCCAGGTACTACTTATAATCATGCCTTTACTACCACTTAATAGTCTCTGGCCATGGATAAATAATTCACTGCCTGAACTTTCTTTCTATTCATTTAATACAGTATTTAATCTACATTAGTATTGTAAGAATTAATGCTTATGTACAGAGTATCTTACAATAACTTTGTATACATGAGTTACTCAACACAAAGTCTTATTTTATTTTATCCATGAGGTTTTTTTTTTATTTTTTTATTTTTTTTAAGATTTATTTATTTATTTATTTATTTATTTATTTATTTATTTATTTTTATTTATTTATTTGAGAGAGAGAGAATGAGAGACAGAGAGCATGAGAGGCAGGAGGGTCAGAGAGAGAAGCAGACTCCCTGCTGAGCAGGGAGCCTGATGCGGGACTCGATCCCGGGACTCCAGGATCATGACCTGAGCCGAAGGCAGCCGCCCAACCAACTGAGCCACCCAGGCGCCCGAGTTTTTTTTTTTTTTTTAAAGATTTTATTTATTTATTTGACAGAGAGAGACAGTGCGAGAGAGGGAACACAAGTAGGGGGAGCGGGAGAGGGAGAAGCAGGCTTCCCGCTGAGCAGGGAGCCCGATGTGGGGCTCGATCCCAGGACCCTGGGATCATGACCTGAGCTGAAGGCAGACGCTTAACGACTGAGCCACTCAGGCGCCCCTCCATGAGTTTTGTTTTGTTCACACTTCCATCTCCAGTACCTCAAGGAGTGACTGGCACATAGTGTGGATGCAGTATATATTTTTTTGAATTAAAAAATAGTCATTATTTTTAGGCCAATAATACTCTCTGTGTCTTTTTAAGGCCAAAAATCAAAGCTTACCTCCTTAATAAAGATTTTCTCATCAGTCTCATTCTGCATACAACTTAACATGTTATTATAGACTGTTTGATTTCCCTCTAGTTGTGTTTTGTTTATAATTATTAACTTCTTTGAGTGCAAGAGATATCTATCATATTATAGAGGTACTATACCATATACAGCACTTAATCAAGGACTAGGTGTGTGATAGATCCTAGAGAAAACAAAGCCTTGGAGTTGGAAGCATATTTAGAGGTCATTATGCTAATATCCACCTAATGCAAGCACACACCACTTGAATTTGAGTATCTCTTTGCTCCCACTCCCATGGTCTAGCTGGCCAAATAAAGCAAGAACTGACATTTGTCCCCTAATCAGGACCAAAATCTGCATTCACTTGTTCAGAGATGGTCAGACAAGGCTAGGCTCCATTGACATTGATAGATAACTTGGAGAATGTTTGGACAGACCATGCATTAATCTGATTTCTGACAGACTATATCCCCTCCCATATTTAGCCTCAGTGGATGGAATTTTAAAAAATTAAGATAGCCACAAGTTCACTTGAAAGCCGAAAGGCAATATTTAACATATTTATTTCAAAATTATCTGAAACCCTTACGTGCACCAATATTATTTTTTTCTTCTTCATCATATATGAAATCAGAAGATTCATAGAGAAATAACACATCCATTCACTTTTTGTGGCTTTCCTCTTCTGTGGAGCACCTTTCTACAGTTTTAGCATTAGTAATTAAGTATTTAGTGCTTGGCTCTACTGAGTACTTGCACATTGGTATTTTTGTGCCTTTCAGATCTTCCTCTTCATCCCTCACATAATCAGCACCAAATAAATACACTTGATCCTCATTATTCAAATATTCCATATTTGCGAATTCACCTAATCATTAAAGTTTTTTATAATCCCCAAATCAAAACTCATGCTGCTTTTGTGGTCATTCCCAGACATGTACAGAGCCTCACAAATTTGAGCTGTCCTATGAACATGGTCCCAAGGAAGGTCAAACAGGGTAATACTCTGCTTCTTATTTCAGCTCTTGTACTATAAACAAGCATTATTTTCTTAGCATATTTAGTGCTGTTTTTGTGCTTTTTGTTAATGATTTTGCTGTTCAAAATGGCCTGCAAATCTACCTAGTGCTGAATGCTGCCTCATGTTCTTAAGCACAAGAAAGCTGTGATGTGCCTTATGGAAAAAATACATGTGTTAGATAAGTTTTGTTCAGTCATGCATTATAGTACTCTTGGTAGTGAGTTCAATGTTAATTAATCACAATATATATTAAATAAGATGCTCTAAAAATAAATAGATATAAAACAAGATTGTGTTGATCAGTTGGTGAAAATGTCATGCTTGGTGCCTCACAGGAAACCTGTCTTTTCCCTAAGAGCAATGCTCCAGTTTTCATTAATTTAGTGTGGCAACTTTATAGAACATAACTACCACAGATGATGAGAATTGACCATATGTGCTTTCGCTCTCTTTGACAAGTATGGAGGACATAGCTGGCTGTCTCATGTGATATTTACTTCTATTTCTTCGTTAATAGCAAAACTGTAATATGCACACATTTGTATTGATCTCAAGAAACCCATTTCCTCAATGACTAGTGCATCTATGGTAAAATGTAATACAGTTCTGGTCATTGCGATAGAGCTGCGTATTTGGTATAGGTGATAATCCCCGGAGTGGTCTTCTTTGTCTTCCTCGGCACTTCCCACTTCCCATTTTTTGTTAGCATGAAACAGAACAGCTGGGGAGGGGGTAGAGATGGTGGAAGCCATCCTGTAAATGAGAAGCAGTGAGTGGAATGGCCAATTCTCACAATGGATCTTAGAGCAGAACATTCAGATATCTGAAGCTCAGTCACTGTCTCTACCTTGATTGTTCACTTTAGGGTGTGTCTTTGTGTAAGGCAAAGGATTTCATATTTTGCAGTGGACACATTAGTGACATATTCACCTTTCACTCTACTTCCTGAACACTCTTTTTTCCCTGAAATCTTGTTCTATCCTTTTCCCACTGTGTCTTCAAACCTACAAAGATACGATATAAAGGTTGCCGCTGCTTTCCTCCTACATTGCAACTAGCCCTTGATATTTAGACAAATGGTTTTTCATTGCCTTGGGGAATGATCTGACATTTCAGGCCATTTTAGAATCCCATTCTGCTATAGCACCTCAAACCCTTACATTGCACAAGCATTTATCCTACTCCCTGGGAATAGGAACCAAACAAGTAATATCTCTTCTTACAAGTGCAAGGTATTTTAGGAAAAGCAGGGCATTTCCCATAAATTAGGGGAAGTAAGAACAACTTGCATTCACTGAGTACTTAAAGCTATCGATATACCAGGATGTTTAATCTTGATACAAAACAAAATAAAGCAAAACTTGTGAGCTAGGTATTACCTTGCTCATTTTGCGAGTAAGGACACTGAGTTTAAAAAAAAGAAAACCACTTGCCAAAAGTCCCAGAGGTTGTATTAATTTTCTGATGTGTAACAAATCACTCAGAAAAGTGGTGGCTTCAGGGGCACCTCGGTGGCACAGCCGGTTAAGCGTCCAACTCTTGGTTTCGGTTCAGGTGGTGATCGCAGGGTCATGAGATGGAACCCCCTGTCGGGCTCTGCACTCAGTGCAGAGTCTGCTTGAGATTCTCTCTCCCTCTCCCTCTGCTCCCTGCCCCCGTTGCTCTCTCTCAAATAAACAAATCTTAAGATAAGAAAAGAAAAGTAGTGGCTTTAAGCAACAGTAATTAATATAGAAACAAAACAAAACAATTCACTTTTTGGGTCTGGCAGGTTAATGTCCTTACTCTTTTAGGCATTTTCACATACCAAATCTATAGGATAATTTAGCATTCCAGTAGCAATGCCCTTTTATGAAGCTTGGGATAGCTTGTGTCCGTACTTCAACATCAAATGTTCTATTTTCCTTAATTTCCTTGTTGTGATAGGACAGTACGATAGGATCGAAACAGGGAAATTTGGGGCAAATAAATTAGATTTCTTTCAATTTTTACTACTTTCTTCAACTTTTACTACTTTTAATAGTTACTCTAAAGGTATGTTTACTGGGAATTACATTATGATGATAATGATTGGAATAAGATTAAAAATAACTAATAGTCATTGATTCTACCACCACAACCACCATTTACTTAGAGTTTAAAATGTGCAACTCTCTGTGATAAGTGTGTTATATGTTTCAAACTTTATATATTTCATTTATCCCCATATATAGCTTATGGATTAAGTATTCTTGCTCCTATTACATAGACAAAGCTTTGACATATTTAGGAATTCAGCTTATACTAGATAGTTGAAGCACAAAGCTGAGGATTTCAAAAGCTAGGACCATTCTATTATATCCAAATGCTTCTCTCATCCATTGTTCATGCCCATATGGTCAGAGTAATTTTCTAAAGCAAGTAATTCATTTTTCTTCGTCAAGTAAGCAAACTAGTACCTTTTTCATATGCCCTTACCAAAGACTAATATAGTCCACATAAAAGAATTTTCCAGATGGCTGAAGGTTGAAGTGCACAAAATTTATTTTAACCACTTCGGATAGAAGTCTTTCTCAGACATACTTCACACCTTCCTGACTCCTGAATGAGTATATGAAACCTGCATAGCCTTTTCTTGATAAGGCAGATCATTTCTACTCTTGCTCTGGCTTATCATGCTGGGATACTATTAGGGGTAGCTAAGGTATTTAAGATGACTTATCCCCATATTTAGGGACTCCAGGTAAGTTTCTTATATATTCTATAGCAGGATAAAAATATAGAACAGAATGTTTTGTATTCCTTTCATTTTGAATGGTAGTTATCTCTTTTACCTATCTCTAGCTCTATCCTCTCCTACACAGTTCCCACACACTCACCACAGAATGGACTAGAAATACGTAACACAAAGGCTACAGGGTTGCTAGTATTTCACCTTAAATAAGAGTAAGTATTTGATGGGCACCTGGGCGGCTCAGTCGTTAAGCATCTGCCTTCCGCTCAGGTCATGATCCCAGGGTCCTGGGATTGAACCCCGCTCGGGCTCCCTGCTCGGCAGGGAGCCTGCTGCTCCTCTCCCTCTGGCGAACCCCTGCTCATTCTCTCTCCCTCTCAAATGAATAAATACAATCTTAAAAAAAAAAAAAAGAGTAAGTATTGAAACCTCTCCTACTGGAAAAGTGGGTTGGTACTAGCATATAAATTGATTACATCTTACATAATTTCTCAGAGGCCATTCACATATCTTCCATTGTTCTCTGCAGTATTTTCAGATGTGTTTGAGGCTTAAACAACCATTAAATAATTAGGCTTATACTGTAGTTAGTAATTATCACTGTTGGACACCTACAATACTGAACATAAGACAAGTACCAAACATCCACTGGGCCTTTAAGGGACTGATTAAATTTGTCCTCTGAGGAAAAGGAAGGGGAATCATCATGTTTGCCCACAACGTTGCTCAATGCCCTAAACAATGTCCTGAATTAGTTAACTCGTGTTCACAGCTTACATATGGATTTAAGGGAAGTGTCCAAGAACACAGAACCTGGATTCAACCAATGCTTTCTTTGATTTCTATTATTCCTGCTATCAATATGATGGAGTAGAACGTATCAAGCAGAAACAAAAGAAGTATGAACAGTCTTGATTCTGAAGTATTATCGGTTTTAAAGCTCATCAATGGTTTGGCAACATTACAGTGGGAGATAAATGAGTTGGTAAATGTGCCCATTGTCAGAATGAGGCACCATAAATTTTAAAATATATAAACATGAAAATACACCTTCGAATGGGAAATTTCACATTGTAGAACATCATTGACCTAAGACCATTAGTATAAAAAAAATATGTGGTAATTAGAGTAAACTGTGTGTTCTATGACTCTAGAGCAGGGGAATAAAGGACCGATGAGTGCTTGGAAGGGAGTTCAATTTGTGAAGCAATCCTGGAGTTAAGTTACTTTAGGACCAGAACTTGACAAAAGTGTGATAAAAAATGGTTGTAAAGATGAAATACCATTATCATTAACCAGAGAAAAAAACCCACACATTTTCACATACGGGGTTATCTCCTACTCCTCATGCCAGGAGAAAGGGCAAGGTCAAAGAGGCTCTGGGAAACATTTTTAGATCGCCGTGCCTCTCTTTTCGAACTACAGTGACTTCAAAAGTAATCTATGGAATGTCTCTCTGATCCTCATAAATTGATCAATTCGAGGTGAGGACCTGAGCTACTGGGGATTGTTGCCAGAAGACAATAGAGGATACATACCGCTATGCACGCTTTCATTCCCCCCGCCCAACACATATAGGCTCCCCAGACGCTATCAGTAGAATTTCCAGTTTGTGGCACAGATGACAGAAGCTCTAGAGTCAGCAAAGTTCAAAAGGCTAGATGTTACACAGGTGGGATTATTTTAACAAGGCACAGTAAAGCCTGCAAAGATCTTCAGATACTTTCCAAATATACCCTGATGCGTGGGTATAAGAAGAAACTTTACCAAAATAACAAAATGTGTCAAGCAAACTGAAACTTAGAATCAGCTCAGCAAATGGTAACTTTTAATTATCTGCTAGTTTCCCATGGTTCAAAACTAGTAATTTACCATTCTCACTGATGACTTTCTGGAAACCAATCCTTGTGGGGGATGTTCTCCTCCCTTTTTAGTAGAGATTTAGCAGCCAAGGTTTTGGACATGCATATTTGAACATGTGTGAAGTCCATACTTCAGGTTCTAAAAACAGATTTTCCAATCCTGGAGAGAGGAGATTTAACTATTCACCCGGCAACAGACCAGATGTTATTGTTTGTTTCAACTGATAGATCAGGAATAACAACTGATTAAAAGAAAGAAAGACAGAAAGAAAGAAAAGAAAACAAACAAAAAACCAAAATGGTGAGTTCCTTTGTAGTTGAGCCATGTTGAGAAACAGTTGCAAAAAATAAGGGCATGAGGCATTTTGGCAAATAGTAAATGCTTTATTCTGAGGTAGGAAAAGTCTGCCAAAGTCAGGGCATCCACTTAGAAAGGCCAAAACAATCTGATTCATTTTATGGAAGTTTTAAGTCTTTTATTGTATGTAGGGGGGAAAAGTTAATATTTTAATTTAGAATCACTTTTACAGCTACTGCTAGCATAGATAAAAATTTATAGTTTCACAGCTGTAGAGTTTTTAGATTTAATTAGAGGAACTGTTCCCTTTATGCAACAACTTTTTCACGGAGGTAGGCTGTGCTGATTTGAATTAATGTGCTTTAAATAATTTTCACTGAGTTTCCTGCTGTGAATAGCTAACTAGAAGTTTTGTGGTGAGTGATTTTAAAAGGAGAATTCCCCCCATCCTCCTTAACTGAGTTTGGGATATTTTCTTGCCCTTAGCAACAACAGTTTATAAACAAACACTTTTATAAGGAGAGGAGAGGTCAATTTGACCCTGTTTATTTGTCAGTGTTGGTTTTTTGAGGTATCTGTGCTTTGTAATTGAAGACTAAAAGAGAAATGTCTTATGAGGCTTTACCTTTGCATTTATAAATTTCACAGATTAACTCTAAAAACAAAGGAAGGGAACAAAAATAGATGATGCATGTCTACATGCTAAACTTTGCAAAATAATCTGGAATTCCATAAATTAGAAGCAGAAGAGATGCACATGAGGTGGAAGAGTCAAGAAATCCGAAACCCATTTGGAAATACCACCCAGTCTACAACAAAGCTGTACGCATGGAGCACTGGGTGTTATACACAAACAATGAGTCATGGAACACTACATCAAAAATTAATGATGTAATGTATGGTGATTAACATAATAAATAAATAAATAAATAAATAAATAAATAAATAAATAAATAAAAAGAAAGCTGCCCAATCATGGCGGATGGGGAGGATGGTTTAGTTTGTCTGTACATGAGAACCGGTTAGGTTCTTTGGACTTCACAGAAACATCACTTTCAAATTCACATCCTTAAATGTGAAATACAGTTAGGCAACCATTGTGTATAACTTCTTTTGGTCAAACGTTATAAATGTAAAATTGAATTTCAACCAAACGTATGAGCAAGAGGGAATAGAGACATTTTTGGTAATTTGACATAATGGAAAATTTCTATTTTATATTATTTATTTATTTATTTTAAGATTTTACTTATTCATTTGAGAGAGAGAGAGAGAGTGAGCACGAGCAGAGGGGAGGGGCAGAGGGAGAAGCAGATTCCCTACTGAGCAGGGAGCCTATGTGAGGCTCCATCCCAGGACCCTGGGATCATGACTTGAGCCGAAGGCAGATGCTTAACTGACTGAGCCACCCGGACACCCTGGAAAATTTCTATTTTAAATAGAAATTAAAATGATTAATTTAAATGGTTAAAAGTAAATCATTTTACTTTATTCCAGCTAACTGACACACCTAGATGTATTATAAAAAGAGGAATTAAAAAATAAACTAATGAAAGCATATGAATGTTTTATTATTGTTACACCAAGTCCATCCCTCTCTCATTTCCTTAGATGATTATTTCAAACTCTCATCTCTGTCCTAATTCACCACACCTTTCTCCTCAATCCTTCTCTCTGCGGGAGGGTCAGTTGCTACTTCTCTGAGAAAACAGAAACCTGACAGGGGAAATCCCACAAGTTTCCACCACCACATTCATCCACCTGCATGCACTAGGCCAAGGTTCTCTGTCTTCCCACCAACTATTATGTTTATCTTCGTGGGTCTAAATAACACCCTGATGTTGCTGTTGTTGATTTGTAAGTTTTATTCATCAGTTTTCTTCCCAATATGAAAAGCTTATATATATTTTTCTGCCTCATTATACATACAGTTTATATTCATATTCATACCCCCTAAGTGTCATATTGCTGATTGGGTAGAAAAGTAAATACTCCAATTTTAATATTTTATGTCTACTATATTCTATTTACTACTGAGCTCAGAATTAAACTATGATTAGATTCACTTTATTTCATTTGTATGGTGGTGGATTTCTTTTGTGTTGTTTCTTCATTTAGATTTCTACATTCACAAATTCAACGTGATTACTCTGCCACATATCAGAGTCTCAAAAGACTTTCAGATGCTTCAACTATTACATTCACATTATCTTTCTGAAGAGATATGCCCCATAACTTCTGGCCTTCTTCAACTATGCAGTGTTTCCTTTGCTCCTTGCCCGTAGCAAGCTTGCAGAAAAGGGTCTTCACTGCCTTCCTGCAAATTTCCTCTCTCTGATGCTTACGTCGGATCTCCAGATTCCAGCATCTCAGGACTCCTCCCATTTTATTAGTTTACTCCCTTTTAAAATTTTTCAAATAGTCACTCTCCAATGACTTCCTAGAAAAGAATGCACTAGAGGGAGTTGTGTTTGTTTGTTTTGTTTTGATTTTTGCCTTGCGTGTTAATTTTATGTTTATTGGAACTTCACACTTGATTACTTCTACACTCATTAAATATTAACTCCTCCTTGCCCGTTTCCCCAGGTCCTGGCAATTACCATTCTACTCTCTGTCTCTATGAATTTCATTACAACCTTTTGTAAGTGGAATCATGCAATATTGGTTCTTTTCTGAGTGTCTTATTTCACTTAGGAGAATGTGTTCAAGGTTCATGCATGTAGCATATGTCATAATTATGTTTATTTATCTATGGATGGGCACTTAGGTTGTTTCTACCCTTTTACTATTGTGAATAATGCTGTTATGCACATGGACAGACAAATATCTGTCAAGTCCTTTCTTTCATTTTTTGGGGGTATATTTCCAGAAATGGAGCTGCTGGATCATATAGTAATTCCAAGGTTAAGTTCTTTCAGAAAGTGCCCTATCAGTTTCCATACTGGTCAAACCATTTGACATTCCACCAGCAATGCCCAAGGCCTCCAATTTCTCTTCATCCTCATGAACATATATTTCTGTTTTTTGCTTGCTTATGTGTTCTTTGTTTCATCATAGCCATCCTAATAGTTGGGAAGTGGCCTCTCATTGTAGGTTTGGTATGCATTTTCCTAATAATTAGTGACTTTGAATATCTTTCCATGAGCTTATTGTCATTTTATACATCTTTAAGGATATGCCTGTTGAAGTTCTCTGGTAAAGGCAAATGTATGGGCAAATATTAAAAAAAAGTAACATTGTAGTTTTTTTTTTTTTTTTAAGATTTTCTTTATTTATTTGCTAGAGAGAGAGAGAGCGAGAGCACAAGCAGGGGCAGCTGCAGGCAGAGGGAGAAGCAGGCTTCCCGCTGAGCAAGGAACCTGACAAGGGGCTCCATCCCAGGACCCTGGGATCATGACCTGAGCCAGAGGCAGACGCTTAACCATCTGAGCCACCCGGGCATCCCAGTAACATTGTAGTTTTGGTTGGTAATTCCACTTTTTATTACACAAGATTTAAAAGAAAATTGAATGAAAAGAATTATAAATTTATGTTCATGTGTACACAGTATATAAAGATGCAGTCTGTGACGTTAATAACATAAGGACAAAGTCTAAAGGTATTAAGATTTTGTATGTGACTGAAGTGAAGTTGGTATTAATTCAAGATTAATTTAAGATAGATTATTACAATTTTTGGATGTTATATGTAATCTCCACCCTAACCAACAAGAAAGTATCTATAAATATAAGCAAAATGAAATGAGAGGTAGATCAAAAAGTGTCACTACAAAAAATCAGCTAAACACAACTAATGTAATGTAACACGATGGTAATGAGGGATAAAAAAGTATAAAACGTATAGCAAACAACAAAATGGCAAAAGTTTGTACTTCCCTATCAGTAATTACTTAACATAAATGGATTAAACTTCCCAAACAAACAGAAAACAACAACAACAACAACACTGATTGGCAGAATGGATTCAAAAACAAAAATGAAAACAGGATCCAAGTATATGCTGTTTAAAAGGACTCACTTTAGATCTAAAGACATGCATAGGTTGAAAGTGAAAGAATGGAAAAAGATATTTCATGCAAATAATAGAAAACAGTAACCAAAAGAGAATTAGTATGCATATACGAGGCTTTACTAATATCAGATAAAGTAGACTTTAGATCAAACACCCTTATAACAGACAAATAGGACCTTCTATAATGATTAAAGAGTCAATTCATCTAGAAGATATAACAATTGTAAATATATATGCACCAAACATCAGAATTCCAAAATATATGAAACATTGACAGAATCAAAGGGAGAAATAGATATAGCTCTATAATAATAGTAGGAGACTTTAATGACCCACTTTGAATAATGGATAGAACAACCAGAGAGAAGATCAGTAAGGAAATAGAGGACTTGAACAACTCTATGGACAAATTGGACCTAACAACTGTATATAGAACACTCTACCAAATAATAGCATAATGCACATTTTCCTAAGAGCATATGGAAATTCTCCAGGACAGTTCATATGTTAGGCCACTAAATAAGTCATAATGCATTTAAAAAGATTGAACTCGTAAAATATATTTCCAACCATAGTGGAATGATAGTAGAAATCAGAAGAAAGGAAACTAGAAAATTCCAAAGATGTAGAAATAGAACAACACACTCTCAAACAGCCAATAAATCAAAGAAGACATCAAAAGGGAAACTACTAACATCTTGAGACAATGCAATGATATCACAACAGACCAAAACATAAGAGATGAAGCAAAAGGAGTGCTAGGGGAAGAGTTTATAGCTATAAAAACTTACATTATAAAAATAAATAAATAAAGGTCTCAAAGCAAAGAGTACACTTTATGCATTAGGGAACTAGAAAAAGAACAAATTAAACCCAAATTTGCAGAGGAAAGGTAACAATAAAATTATAACAGAAATAAATAAGAGTCTAGAAAACAATAAAAAGAAACAACAAAATAATGGGTGTGAGAAGATCAACAAAATGGGAAAATCATTAGCTAGACTGACAAAGAAAAATCCTGAAGATTCAAATAACTAAAATCAGAAATGAAAGAGGGAACCATAGTACTGATTTTACAGAAATGGAAAGGATTATAAAAGAGTAATATTATAAACATTTCTATGCCAACAAACTGAATAACTTAGATGAATGTGCACATTTCTAGAAACATACAATCTATCAAGACTAAATCACAAAGAAATAGAAAAATCTGGTTTAACCTTTAACTAGTAGTATGATCAGACTAGTAATCAAGTATCTCCCAAGAAAGAAAAGCCTAGGACCAGATTGCTGCCTTGGTGTGTTGTACCAAACATTGAAAGAAAACTTAGCCCTCATTCTTATCAAGCCCTTCCAAAAAATAGAGGGAGGGAACACTTTCAGTTTCATTCATGAGGCCAAAATAGACGTTACAAGGAGAGAAAAACAGACCAATAACCCCATGAATATTGATGGACAAATCCTAAACAAAAGACTAAAACCGAATTCAACAACAAATTAAAAGGATTATATACCATGCCCAAGTGATCTTCCTAGTACACCTTCTTGCTGACCAGATTTTCTCCCTTCATTTTTGAGGGAACACTTTAGATTCTAGAGTTTTGACATGATTGAGATCAACCTAATTTCTGTTAAAATTCCCAATATATTTTTTTTAAAGATTTTACTTATTTATTTGAGAGAGAGAGCACAAGTGGGGGAGGCGTGGTGGGGCAGAGGGAGAGGGAGAAGCAGACTCCCCACTGAGCAGGAAGCCCCACGCAGGGCTTGATCGATTCCAAGATGCTGAGATCATGACCTGAGTCGAAGGCAGATGCTTAACTGACTGAGCCACCCAGGTGCCCCACTGATATAATTGTTATTTAGTATTTAATTTATTTTTGTTTCCTTCTGAAAAGATTAACAGATTTTTATTGTAGTTGTTACCTAGTGTTATAAACTTTCTGAATGATAATTGCTGATGTGGGTTTGCTAATCAACCACATTGAGTACTTTATATACATATCTGTCAATCTTGAAATATTTTGTTGATAACCCACTCTGTTCATTGTTTCTGATCTTCCTTTCTAGAACTCCTGTTATATAGAATTTTGATTTCCTGGATAGTTAGATGATTTCTTTGAATGTATGTTTGTTTGTCTACATAAATATGTATTTTTATCTCATCTCTTTTTCTCTCTTATTTTCCATTTTCCCTTTTTTGAATTTGTCCTCATTTTCAAGGGACTTCACCTTTATCTTGCAATTCTCCAAAATGTGTTTTCATTTTATCCTACAACATTTTTAAATTTTAAAAACTATTTTCCTGTTTCCTGGACATTTAGTTTTCTTATTTAGCTGTTCATTTTTCATGGCTTCATATTTTTCTTATCTATTTAAAAATAGTAATTTTTTTAAGGTCTTCTTGCTCTGAGACATGGAAATTGTATTTATTTTGTTTCTTTCACTTTTCACATTTGGGTTATTCATTATATATATATTATCAAGTTATACACATACAAACATGAGATCACTGATGTTGGTACATGTTTAGCCTTAGCATGTAGATCTGGGCTGGTCAGAATCATCAGAAGACACTTTTTACAGCTTCCTGCTGGAAAGTGAAGGCATGATCATCCATCCAAATTCTGAAGCTAACAGAGTACTGCAGGTTTCAGTATGTCTTTCATGTGTCTCTATTTAGTCCTCCGACTTTCAAAATATCACCAATACCCTCAATCATACGTGGAGTTACATGTCTGGGTGTACTCTCAGAGAATGAACTTCTATCTGAGAGGATCTGTTATTAAGGAACATTTCTACTAAATCCCCTTCTTTCTTCCCACCACTTTACTATACTTCTAGCATTATGTGGCAGAGTATTACTGCCTTTTCAAAAGAGTATGACATGTAAGTTATTTCTCAGTTATCCCTAAGAGTTTAGGGTCCCATTTCTTATGTATCTAGTCGATCTTTTACCACAGGTCCATTTACTTTTCAGATTAACTGTTTTTCCAGACCTGTTGCTTCCCCTTAAGTTATTATCTTTGTGTGGTTATGTCTTTTAAAAAATCCCTTTACTCCATGAGTGATGTCTTGGGAGACTATGATTATAGATGAACGTTTTCTTTCTTTCTTTTTTTTTTTTTAAAGATTTTATTTATTTATTTGAGACAGAGAGAATGAGAGACAGAGAGCATGAGAGGGAGGAGGGTCAGAGGGAGAAGCAGACTCCCCGCCGAGCAGGGAGCTTGATGCGGGACTCGATCCCGGGACTCCAGGATCATGACCCGAGCCGAAGGCAGTCGCTTAACCAACTGAGCCACCCAGGCGCCCCATAGATGAACGTTTTCTATCTACCATCTCTAAACAAGAGACTTCCTTCTATTTTATTCCCCCTTATATACTCCAAGCAGGCTTTCATCCCTGCAACTCCATCAAAATTTGTACTTGCACAACTCTGCAAGGTTATCAAAGACCTTCATTCACCTTGCCCAAACTAAGGGTCAGTATAATGTCCTTCAAAGGCAGTAATATGCTAGACCCATTTCTGAAGTGTAAGTTTGGCACAACTTTGGGCCTTAAGGATGTGTAACACAAGAGCACATTGTGGACAGTTGGGGTTCATTATGAACACACAAAATCACTAACATCAGATATATAATTTTTGGAGTTGTGCAATAAAAAGGAAAAGGCAAAATCATTCAATTTTATAAACAATTCCTAAGAGCCCATTATCTCAGATAAGTTGCTGCATGTTAATGATACACAGATGTACATTTCTGAAATTCATAACCTTGAGAAGAAACACCTGTAAAAATGTAAAATTAGATACTCTCATAGGGACCTGGAAAACATGTCAAAAATATCAAAATTCAGGAACAACTTAGCATTAAAGAAAACTTCCTTAAGATGATTCTGGGGATGGGTCTTGAAGCAAGAGAAGACATTTACTGGGTAGACAAGAAGGAAAGAAAGCATATATGCATTAGCACGAACTCTGAGTAGAGGGATCACTTGCTGCACAATAGTGTGGGATCACACAAATTACCCTGTGAGCTGACACCATGCAAAGGGATCTTAATACTCAATGGGGCAATTTATTAATCTTATATGACTTTCAAAAACGCTTTGTCAAAACCTTGTAAATTTTATTATTGGTTATAAATGTAAAGGGGTATTTAAAAAAATAGTAAACCTAATATTCATTTATCACATTGATTTAAAACATTAGAAACATTGAGAATTAAACAGTTTATTTCTTCATAAAATCTCTATAAATAGCACTTGCATTCTTCTAGTCATATAACTTAGGATACAGAATAAGCATCTTTTCTGTGCCTGTGCAAATTGTTATTACCTTCTATGTTTGGATCAGCTGCTAGCATTTTATCCCTCCTTTAATTTTGTGAAATAACTCTGAGAGTTCTTTCGATGTGAAGTTTTTTGGCATCATCACTTTCTTTGAGATATCTCATCCTTTTCATTATAACCACTTTCCTCACTTATGTTGATAAATACATCTTTGCTAAACTCCTCTAGCTGAATCTCTAGAATCTCTCAACAATTTTATGGTCAGCTATTTCTTCTATAATGGATTTTATGTTTGGCTCAAATTTCTATTCTAGTATTACCACATTTTTGGTTTTCTTTTTCCTGCACTTTCATCTTTATTGGTCGATTTTTTCTTTCAATGATCTATTTTTGTACAATGTCACACAAGGCTATCACTGAGAGACAAGGAGGTGACACAATGACATGCTTTGCTGTACATATATGAACTGAAGAACATATGGGCAGCAACCAATCACCACAGACTTTAAAAATGGTACATGACTAGTCATTGACGGTGATGTGGGTCTGTTATTTACAGTGATTTGTGGACTGAAGAGCTAGCAGCAAGGTTTGCACTCCATGCAGTTACTCACTGTTACTATGTAATAGCACTAGGTAACTGGAATTGGAACTGTTGGCGACTGATGTTGTTTAAGTAAACTGTGGTCACTAAAATTCATGCCCATCAGTGCTATACGAAGGGCGAGCAGCCTGTAAGAACAGTTAAATGAATGGGATATAAGTAATGTACAGAATAGAAGAGGTGAGGGAGGGCCTACTTTCAGAAGCACCAGCCCTCTGCTTAGATATTGGGTCACTGCTCTAACCACTTCCACTTATATTTAGTAGCTCTTGCTCTTATATCCTGTCATGGACCTTTGGATATCCACTTTATTTTTACTTTTTTTAAGATTTTATTTATTTATTTTTGAGAGAGAGAGAGCACATAGAGAGAGCAAACATGAACAGGGTCGGGGAGGGGCAGAAGGAGAAGCAGACTCCCTGCTGAGCAGGGAGCCGGATGTGCAGCTTTATCCTGAGACCCTGGGATCATGACCTGAGCGGAAGGCAGATGCTTAGCCGACCGACTGAGCTACCCAGGCATCCGGATATCCGTTTTATACAATGTTCTGATAGATATAATCTATATTATTGGATAACTTTTTGTTTGCTATTAAATACAGGCCTCCGCAACTAGCTCTTCTCTAAATGACGGTTACTGATGGTTTTAACCAGTAACATTTTGTAACACTTTAGAATAGTTATGATACTAAAATACGCCAACTATAGAGAATATTATCTTTTATGTTAGATTACAGTTCTCTAAATATTCAGTCTATTTATCTGTCAGGGAGATAGCATAGGTATGGAACAACCCAATTCACAGTTGACATCCCTTACAATTGACATCCCATAGCTATTTCTTAGAATCTACTGGTTGCTGAGGTTCCCTTCTAATTTCTTGCTTTTAAGGGGCTCCCGCCTATGTGAAGAGTCAGCAGACCACCTGGTGCAATGTGCCTTTTCGCTGGGCTTCTCCCTTCAGAAGACGGTGGCATATTTTTGTGGTTGTGATTATTGCTGCTGATTTAGGCCTTTTGAATTGAGGGCTTTGAAGCACTGCAGGACACATATTCTCGTCTAAGACACTCTGCAGGCTTCTTGAATTCCAAGCAAGGCAAAGATTGAAAGATATATGAGATCAAGAGCTTGCCCATCCATCAGAAGAGCCATCCCAAAGCTAACACAAAAGCAAGTGAGAGAGAGAAGGGTGCCTGTGGCTTTTTCTGTGTCGGCCTGCCAATCACTGGAAGCTGAAATCCAGCCCAGCAAGGGGAACGTGGGTCAGAGACAATCCCAGAGCCAGGATTCTTCATGATTTTGAATTTACAGTCCAGAAAACAAATGATTCCATTCCCTTCTATGATATCAACTGAGAAAGAGGATGAACCCAAAGTGTCCATTCAGAGTGATTATAAGGAAAGGCACAGATGAGATCAATACACGGTGCATTTTGGTGTTTGTTCACTTCCTTATATAGTTTAGAAATAGCATCTAGAGAGGCAGAAGAAAACTAAAAAGAAAAGAAAAAAAATAACCCTAAGGGTGATGGTAAAATGAATGGGTTTTGATGGCCTCTTCACATTCAAGTGTACTTTTATGATTTTTCATTAGTCACACTATTTTTCATATCATTTTTAGCTGTGTCCCAATACCTAATAGTTGTGTGTTCCTGATCTGAATCTTCATGCAGGTATAAAGAAGAAAAGGAGTAAAATGATAACATTTGCCTAACCAATGGCCTGGAAACCTTCGCCTTGGCCAGACCATTAAAATTATGAAATAAATGGTGTGTTTTATATTTCCATTCATATGTGCAGTGTCCTGTCATCTTTTCTAATCAGAGGTTCTTTAAGTAGCTAGTTCTGGCCTGTCTATATATCTTCTTACCAAATGAGCATACATCTTTTTGTATCACTTGCAAGAAGGTGACAAATCAGCATTTCTCTCTAAATAAATTGAAGCTGAGAATGTAAAGTGGTATCTTTTTTTTTTTTTTCCTTCCTCCCATTTCCTCATTGTGATAGCACCTAACAGATACCATCCTGTGGAAACTTTTCAGAGTTATTTTTAAAGGGCATTTTTCTATTTTTAATTAAAATTTTCTATGGTATCAAAGACTGTTACATATAGTAGGGCATCACTAAAACTTAGACTGGCATTCCTTCCTATCTTTTCTTATTTTCATGCAAGCATATGTTTTATCTAACATTTGGATTTTATTTCCAAGGTTATGTGGTTAAGCAAGAGAATTAGTAGGAGATTAGTAAGTACTTTCAGAATTTTCCTGCCCTAAAGTTTGTGCTTTTTTCCATTGATTGCAGTAATGAAATGGGGGGCATTTTGTATTTTTTTCCCTTCACACCGACATAGAAAGTTTATATTGTGATATGGAGATGCCCCCTGAGATCATGGACATTAATGAAGGAACAAAAGTGTATTCCAAGTACAGCGACTTCTCAAGCCCTCTTCTCTGTTTGCTAAGGGAAGGGTAGACTGGAAATTATTCCCTGAAAATGTTGTGATCAAACTCAATGAGACCAGGGTTTCAATTTGACCCATAAACACTGATTTGTCAACAACCTTGTACCAGGGCTCAAGAGAATTCCTGGAGATTGGAAGGTAAGTAAGACACAGTTGTTCGCAGGAAAAGCTAGTTAACAGACAATCATAGATCAGTATGAGAAGTGTTATAAGTGGAAGACCAGGAGAGACAGTACAGACAAGAACACTTTCTCCTCCACAGAAAAATTCCTTTTCTGATTTTTTATCATCACAGATTAGTTTTCATGCAAATAGAAACATACAGGATGTACTCTGTACAGGATACACTCTGGTGCCTGGCTTATTTTGCAGAGCATTGTGATTGAGCTTTATTCATGTTGTTATGTGTTATAATTAAAACTTGGTTTCTTTTCACTGCTGAGGAGTTTATGTATCCATTCCCCCATTCCTTTAGACTTTGATTGTTTCAGTTTGGGGCTGAGAACTCCAGACTCTTAGCTCATAATGACCCCATCCAAATCTTTGCATTAAGAGATGACCAACTTCCAGCCTGGCTTCAAGCAGCAGAAGGCGGTCATCCCTAGAATGACCCTAGTTGACTATTAAAACATCTGCCTGAGAAAGTTTAATGCTTCCAGAAGAATTGACTGCTCCTTCTAGCCAACACCTGATAATAGCCCCCTGACCTCCCTTTCCCAAAGCATTTACTAAAATTGCAATTGTAAATTCTTCTTCTGTTCCTCTGAGGTGTATCTATATGTGTCTCCTACCACTAAGGAGTGTCTTTCTTAAGGAGCTGAAACCTGTCCTTTTAAAATGTAATCATCACACAGCTGTATGAAAAACAACCAACCATATAAGTGTGGAGTCATTTCTAGGTCCTCTAGTATGTTCCAATGATCTACTAATTTATCTGCTTTTAAAGCAACACCATACTGTGTTGATTACTATAGCTCTATAGTAAGTATAGAATTCAGGTTTTATAGTTTTCCAAATTTGTTCTTTTTTCCCCAAAATTAATTTGGCAACACAAGGTCCTCTGCTCTTCATATAAATTTAAGAGTTAGTTTGTAATTTTTAACAAATGTTCCCACTGGGATTTTTAATCTGATTTCATAGAGTTTAGTGGATGTGTTAACAATACTGATGTTTCTAACCCATGTCACAAACTAAGAAATGTCTGAAGGCTTAGAAGCACTCTGTTCAGAAGCTAGAAGGAGCAGAAAGAATTCTTCCCAAGAGGCTTCTGAGGGCTGCCAACAAGTGGATTTCAGATTTCTAGCCTCCAGAATTATACCAAGATAATTATCTGTTGTTTTAAGCTATGAAGCTTAGGGTAATTTCTTATGGCAGTCCCAGGATAGTAATAGAGAGTATAATCCTAAGAAATAGGGCAGCGTAGAAAGAACAAGATTAAATGTGTAATGTGTCTTCCTTTTTAGGTCTTAGTTCCTTCACTTGTAAAATGAGGGGCATAACTAGATAATATCCAATGTGCTCTGGTGTATTCTCTAATTTCCCAGCATAATGATGAAGATGTGATTTCAGTTCTTCATCAAATGTAACCTGAATAAAGCTTACCAGACTTTCAATTACAGTCCTGCTTTTTTCTAATTTGGAGAATGAATGGATCCCATTCTTTGTCTTATATCCAATCAGATGGCTAGATACGAGATTCCTTTCTAGCTCACCTATTTCCATTTGTGTTTGTAGCATTTCATTCCAATGAACAAGTAGCAAGGACATCTTAAATTATAAATAATTTATATATTTGCTATTCCAGGATCAAGGCCATTTTTATAGGTCATAGTTCTGTCAAGGAAATTAAAGCCCATGAATAACAAAGAAAATTATAGAATTTAATTCACCTTTGGAGAACATTCTTAGTGCCAAATGTTCAGATTGTTTTCTCTGGCACAGCGATGGAGAGATGCCTTTAGGGGAACTTTCTCTTTATCTCCTATAAAACTACCACCAGCAGCACTTGTAAACAGAAAGAAATATATTAAAGATCAGGATTACACATAGACAAACACTTTCAGTCCTGCTCATCTAGAAATAGACATTTTTTAAAAATATTTTATTTATTCATTTGAGACACAGAGATACAGAGAGAGAGCATGAGCAGGGGAGAGGCAGAGAGAGAGGGAGAAGCAGGTTCCCTGCTGAGCCAGGAGCCCGATGTGGGGCTCGATCCCAGGACCCTGGGATCATGACCTGAGCTGAAGGCAGATGCTTAACCATCTGAGCCACCCAAGCACCCCAGAAACAGACATTTGTATGCCTATGTAAACCGTTCTCATAATGACACATTTTTCTGCCTTTTTTAAAAAATGATTACCTTTCAGAGTAGCACTGTAAAGTAACCACCATTAATGAAATGACTAAGTCTAATGTCTATTGTTTATGCGTGTCTGTGCATAAGTGTATATATGCAGGTATATATTTTGAAACTGACCTTTCAGAACTCATGTTGAGAAACAAGGGACAATAGAACAATATTCAAGGGGCTGTCAAATTATGTTCATCAGAATTCAAAGTCTTTGTTTTTGTCTTTCCTGCAAGATGCTTAGTTTGTTTATTTTTTTAAAGATTTATTGATTTATTTGAGAGAGAGAGAGAGAGGGCTCGAGCGGGAGGGGCAGAGGGAGAGAGAAAGAGAGTCTCAAGCAGCCTCCACACTGAGCGTGCAGAGCCTGATGTGAGCCTGGATCTCACAACCGAGATTACAGCCTGATCTGAAACCAAGAGTAGGATGCTTAACCAACCTCGCCACCCAGGTGCTTCAAGCTGCTTCGTTGGTTTATGAGAAAACTGTGAGTAAACTATAGCCAGAGAGAATTAACTACAACAAACGAACTCTGCAATATGAAAGCACAACTTTCCCATGAATTATGTAACAGGAAGGCTTACCTTGCAGGGGTGTATCTTGATGTCTTTTGTGAAGAAGCTAGGGCTCAGAGAGAGGCTGGGCTACCAAGTCAATATTTCCACCCGATCGATTGGGTGGTCTTGGGCAAGTTGCTTGATCTCTCTGGTCTTTCAATGATAAATGAAATCCCTTTGTACAATGCAATTTATGGATTATAGGAATAATGAGACATAGTAAAGAACATTAAGATAGTTTTTAAAGTTCAGTAGGAGTAACTGCAACATTGCCTTATTATTTGCCCGTATTGCTATGTAGGTATTTTGAAATGTCAGGAGTTAGCGTAAGTAACCATAGCTACAACCATCCTGTGACTATATTAGTTCTCCTTTGCTTCTTAACACTGAGAAGAGAGAAGATTAAGGACAGACATTTTATAGTTTATTTTTCTTTATTCCCAATTTTCACAAGGAGTCAATACCATCCTTTAGTGGAGTAATAAAAGGAAAATCAACATGACACCCACAATTTACTAGGCAAACCAAAATACCTTCCTAGGGGGGTTTCAATAATGAAATACTGTCATTCACTTCATCCATTTCAAAATCAAATTGAAGGCCTAAGGGAAAATCTCCCTGAAGAATTAACATTTTTCTTGTTGCGTAAATGTATAATACAATAATTTTTAGAGTGGAAGCAATTTTTTCCTGAGTGTCATAAAAAGGGGAAGAGGGTAAAACAGTAAATTGGGATGAGCCTGAAGAGCCCCGTGTTCAGATTTGCATTTTCTAAGGACGATTTACAGTGGTTTGTAATCCCTCACTGCGATTGGCTTTTTCTTTTACTCATATGGTGGTTACTGGTTCTTCTAAATGATTCTCATCTTGTTGAAAATAGGTCCCAAACCAGGTGCTTTCGTTTTTTTTTTTTCTTCATTTGATTGAGATCCATGGAGTCCTACACATAGTAGGCATTTGATACATATCAGCCCAAACCACAAGACTAGCAACAAATGAATGAGATAGATAGAGATCAGATAACAAAAGAATGCTCTGTACTATTTCATTCAGTCTGTTTTGTGAGGGATTCTGATCAAATACATAGTCTCTTAAATAGCCTCTCTTCACATCCTTTAGAGAAGGGGAAATCCTTTTGTTTCTTTTCTTGTTTTTTTTTTTAAGGATTTTATTTATTTATTTGACAGAGAGAGACACAGCAAGAGAGGGAACACAAGCAGGGGGAGTGGAAGAGGGAGAAGCAGGCTTCCCGCCGAGCAGGGAGCCCAATGCGATCCCAAGCCGAAGGCAGACGCTTAACGACTGAGCCACCCAGGCGCTCCTCCCTTTGTTTCTTAAAAATACAAAATTATTGCAGCTGATGTTGGAATGCCTCATATTAACATAGAGAGGAAGGGAGGCTGCTAGTTTTTTTTCTTTTCTGGATTTGTCCACAGCTGATTTGCGAAGAAAGTTTCCATTTCAGAAATGTTAGCTGTCATAGAGTATAATGAAAGGAAAAATACATGGCATCTGCCCATGAGATACTTACAGATACTATGAAATCCTCTTGGAAATCCACTGGTTATAGTATAGTATACACACACACACACGAATACATGCCTGACATTCTACTGAGTGCTACTTTCTATTGTGTGGAAAGAGAACAAAACTTGTCTAAAATACAAGTTACAATTATCCCTTTTTTATGGTAATACCTAATTTGTATTTAGATAGCTTTCCTTCGTATGCGTTCACTATAACCGTCCCTGAAACAAACATCACAGTCAAAAACACTCTCTCCTCTCTGATCCATGAATTTTTACACCTGTAGAGTGAGCTCAGACTCGTTTTCATCTCTACAGAGAAATTCTCTTCTCCATTTAAAAGCCTCCTTCTTGCTCACATTTTAGTGGTAAAAAATTAAGCAATAATAAGAGCCTATCATGAAAGGCAGTCCCCTTTTTCATCCATCTGCTCTCCCAGTCCTGCCCCCCGGAGGAAGCCAGTTTTTAATTTTCAAACACTCAATAAATATTTATTAACTATATCATGTTTGAGACATTCCCTCCTTCCTTCACTTAAAATATTGCTTGAGTCACTGGTCTATGGCAACCATCATTCTAGGCACTAGTGATTTGAACTTGAAATAAACCAAAGACAGATCGGGGCTAGATGCTGCAGAGCAGTGCTTTTCAAGCTCCCTATGATGATGGACAAGATCTTTTGCCCCCAATCCATCATAGACTGATACTTCTATACACTATAGCACTAGAAAGATGAATGAAAAACATAAAACTTAACAAACATTTAATTGTTTCATTCAACAAACATGAAATCACTTTGTCAAGTTGCTATGCAAGAATCTAAACACTTATTCTCCATTTCTTCAAAGACACCAACTTGCCATTTTGGTATCAGCAAAATAATTCTCTTGAGTTGTGATTCTCTTGAGTCAAAGAGGCATTTGTATTGGTTACAAGGCACAAACACAGTAGGGGCTGATTTTTTTTCTAATTTCTCTTACCTATTAGTACCAAGGATATTTCTTCCACCACTCTTCCAGGGTATTGAAGGCCCCTTCTCTTCAGGGGATAAACTTCCTTGTGATTGTCCTGGTTCATTAAAGGGGAGGGTGTATCCAAATG
The DNA here is from genome assembly GCF_011800145.1 of Mirounga leonina. NCBI lineage: Eukaryota > Metazoa > Chordata > Mammalia > Carnivora > Phocidae > Mirounga > Mirounga leonina. The sequence goes on from NW_023270377.1 coordinate 103,451,552, forward strand.
GAGTGTTTCAAATCGGGCTCACCAAAGTCCCTCCCAGAGTCTGGCATCCTTCTTTAACGGTTCGTGGGCAACATCCGGATTGGAGCCTTTTAATTAACTGCCAATAATATCTTGCATGCCTTTTTAAAATTCATTAACTTTAGCAATCCTTATAGCTTTTCATATGAAAGTTGAAGATACAACTTGCTCTCTACCTTTTCTTCTTTTGGTTATATTCATTATATAGCACACACATGCACACACACTCCAGCTATACACACTATATACATAAGCCTATATTTCCTATTTCATCAATTTTATAATATCTCTTTACTCCTTCCATTATAAATCAACATATTAACATCCCTACATACATAAAACCCTCTCATTCCATTTCTGCCTGTTAACGCTTGTCATCTGCATTTTTTTAAAGATTTTATTTATTTATTTCAGAGGGAATGAGAGAGAGCACGCGAGAGAGAGCATGAGCAGGGGCAGAGGGAGAGGGAGAAGCAGACTCCCCACTGAGCAGGGAGCCCGACTTGGGGCTCGATCCCAGGACTCTGGGATCATGACCTTGCTGAAGGCAGATGCTTAACTGACTGAGCCGCCCAGGCACCCCAGTCATCTGCATTTTTATAAGGATGACATTATTTATATTCTTTTGCTCTGTATTCATAATTAAGTTTTCTGCACATTATTCTATATTTTGTTTATAATAGATGGAAATCATTAAGTGGTGACTTATTATTAGTTTTATATCTATAATGCTCATGATAAAGCAGGTGGATTCCTAGGATTGCATTTCCTTTCTTATAATTCCACTGTAAAAACCCTGTGACAATCAGTGGAAACACCTGCAAGTATTTTAGATGGTCCTATCATTCCATCAAATGCTCAAAATATGATACTGCTTGGTTTACTTTATTTGTGGAACAACTTCTTGTGCCTTTCTTTTATTTACTTGCTAGTTTCCCCCTGAGGTTTTAAAAATAATTTTATGCTTTTATTATTTTTCCTGTACTCACCATATTAAGGATATCTTACAACATTCCTTGTGTTTTATGCATTATTGAAATTATTCCATTTTTATCCTGAAAAACATGTTTCATGGAGGCCTCCAAATTAGTATCCTAATTCAGGCCAAATAAAATTCTTGCCTGAATTATTGACATCCTGAGATTTCTCCACTGAACAATTACCCACGTGTTTCACTTTTGTGGTAGCTACTCCTCGTCAGCTGAAGTGCATCTGCAAGTATCCTCCTCAGAAAGTGTATGAAACAGAAATGAATTGATTCTTTGCAACAGCAACATTCGGAATACCTATTTTAGTAATGTTTAAGCTGAAGCACATGTTCAAAGCTATTTTTCCTCAAAATCTTGTGTGCCCTTTTCTGCTGGTGGGTCATGCCGGGTGGAGACAGGAACTTTTAGCTAACTCTTAGTATTATCTTAATACCAGCTTTATGTTACTGATAAGACATGTTATAACAAAATAATTCACATTCCTTTTTTTTTTTTTTTAAGATTTTATTTATTCATTTGAAAGGGAGAGAGACAGAAAGAGCACAAGCAGAGGGAGAGGCAGAGACAGAGGGAGAAGCAGACTCCCCGCTGAGCTGGGAGCCCGACTCGGGGCTAGATCCCAGCACCTGGAGACCATGACCCGAGCCAAAGGCAGATGCTCAACCATCTGAGCCACCCAGGCACCCCCATTCCTTTTTTTTTTTTTTTAGATTTATGTATTTATGTATGTATGTATTTATTTATATTTTTAAAGATTTTATTTATTTATTTGAGAGAGAGAATGAGACAGAGAGAGCATGGGGGGGGAGGGTCAGAGGGAGAAGCAGACTCCCCGCTGAGCAGGGATTGCGATGCGGGACTCCATCCCGGGACTCCAAGATCATGACCTGAGCCCAAGGCAGTCGCTTAACCAACTGAGCCATCCAGGAGCCCTATATTTATTTATTTGAGAGAGAGCTTGCGCACATATGCAAACAGGGGGAGGGACAGAAAGAGAAGGAGAGAGAGAATCTTCAAGCTGATTCCCTGCTGAGCGCGGAGCTCCACTCAGGGCTGGATCGCAAGACCCTGAGATCATGACCTGAGCTGATAGGCTTAACCTGTGCCTGGGATGCTTAACCAACATGCTATCCCCACCCCCCGCCCCCCCCACACTGCACATTCTTAGCTTATCCTATTTTATCTAGAAGCCGTTAGGACATTATTTTATTATGTTAAATTTCATAACAGTATGTCTAATGTGGCTCATTGAATTATTTTTATCTATCCTCATTGGTATTCAGCCTTTTAAATCTGAAGGGCTATGTCTCTTTTAGTTGAGAAAAACTTACTTGTAGCCACATATAAATTATTACTACATGTGAGTTATTTTAACCACATAGGAATTATTGTTATTGCATATTAATTATTCTCTCTGTGTCTTCTCTGTTATCACCTCTTCTTTAAAATTCACATGCTGGAATCATTCCTGGTCCTGGAGTCTTTTCTTTTCTCTCATATTCTGTCCCATTCTCTTTCTTTTTTTCCTGTTTTTTGGAAAGAATGTTCCTTGTTGTGTGTCCTCACTAATGTCTCTGTTCCTTTAGCCTGTGTTCAAGTAGTGTTTTGACAGAGACTTCATTCACTGTGCTATATAGTTCAAAGGGTGTTGACCAATGGATAATGTCAGATGCCCACAATTACAAAACTATATACAAATATATGTAAGCCTATATTTCCTAATTACCAGATCATACAGATAAGTTCCAGCTCCCTTTATCCTTTGCATAGTCATGTTTTTTAAACTCTTGTGTTTCTTCATTGCTCTCTAACCTCTGGTACGAGTTTTACATTCTTTTATCTTAACATTTTCTCTTTAATGATTTCCTTCAAATATTTATTGTACTTTGAGTATCTACTTGTATTTTAGAATGAAGGAGTAGGAGTCCTATGCCTAGGAGTGGTGGATACGACAGAACTTATAAAGCTTAGGAACTAACTATCTTTGCCTTAGTGGATGAGTGTGCAGAGACCCTAGAATTGCCTGAAGGAGGATGTAGTTAATCTGGGATTCCAAAACCCACAGCACCTATTTCAATTTCAGTAGAATAGATCAACTACCTCTTCAAAAATAGTCCAACACATTAGCAAACTGGGGCTTTTGCTTCCAAATTCTGTGAGAATTTCTCATCTAATGAAGGATTACCTTTCCATTAAATTTCATATATATGAATTTAGAATTTTTAATTATTTTTCCATGATTTCAGTAGGATCTTGGTAGCCATGAGACTCAGTCTTGTGTGCAAAGTCTGACAGGGTAAGTAATGTAATATTTTCTATACCAATATACCTGGTACTTAGCACTTAATATACACTATCATGTGTTATAAATATTTTTACTACCATCTTCTATGTTCTATATTAATTCAAGAATAATTCAAGAATAAAAACTCTTTTATTATCATATTAAGATTATATGTTTGTTGTTTTATAAATGTACAAGCCTCTATAAAAGTTGTTAAGCAATTCTATACTATCATCTAGAAGTATAACTTTTGTTGCATTGTCTTTTAATTTTAAATAATCATTTATTATTAAAATTACTTACCCACATTTTTGTATGGGAAAGGATATAATTATGATGGGATGTCAGCTGTTAGTCTTATTGGAGTTCCAATGTATATGATGAGTGGTTTTTCTCTTGCTGCTTTCAAAATTTTCTTTTTGTCTTTCAATGTTTTCACCATGATGTGTGTCTGAATAGATCTCTTTGGAGCTCACTGAGATTCTTGGATGCACAGAGGTGTTCAGCCATTATTTCTTCAAATATATATATTTTAATATATATAAATAAATAAAAATTATATATATTTATTTAATATATAAATATATATATAAATATATATATAATTTATTTAATATATAATAAATAAAAAAAATATATATTTATTTATTATTATGTTATGTTAATAACCACATCATTAGTGTTTGATGTAGTATTCCAGGATTCATTATTTGCATATAACACCCAGTGCTTTGATATATTTTTGACCTCTTTGTCTTTTTATTCTCTTTTTGTGCCTCCATTATGCATACTTTGGTGCACTTAGTAGTTTTCCATATTTCTCTGAGGCTCTGTTCACTTTTCTTCATTTGTTCTTTAGATTGCATAATCTCTATTTTCAAATTCACAGATTCTTCTAGCTGAAATCTACGGAACCTCCCTAGTGAATTTTCCATTTTTGTTATTGTACTTTCAACTCCAGCCTTTTCATTTGGCTCATTTGTAATTTTTATCTCTTTTGTACTATTTTCTTTTTTATGAGACATTACCATCATCTTCATTTAAGTCTTCAAATATAACTTCCTTTAATTTCTTGAATATAGTCATAAAAGCTCCTTTGACATCTTTGCTGAGTCTTACATTTGGGTAGTCTCAAAGGAAGTTTCTATTGTATGTATTTTTTTTTTTTTTCCTGTGTATGGATCATACTTTCCAGGTCTTTTCATGCTATTTTACTTTTTGTTAAAAACTGGATATTTTATTTATTTATTTTTTCCTGTTAGGAAAAAAGTATGCTTTATTTAAATTTCCTTTAAATATTTCTTAAATATATGTACATAATTACAAACCACAATGCTCATACTGTAACAACTTTTTTTCGTAGTCCATTTTAATATTCACCTATATGCATTTATTTTTTACCTGTTTCATTCAAAAACATAAGGAAGTGGAGCAATGAAAAACTGGACATTTTAGATAACAGACTGTAGCCACTCTGGATACCACATCCCAGCCCCCACCCTATACTCCACCGCCAAGGACCTGCTGTTGTTGATTTGTATAGTAACCTGGCTGGACTAATTCAGTGAAGTCTATTTCTCCTACGGTGTATGTAGCTTCTGATGTCACTCCCCAGAGCCACTGCTTCAGATTGGTCAGTCTCTAACCATGAAGGATTACCGTGGTCTGTCAACTTCCTGGATTATCTCTTCCTGAACTTCTCTGTTAAGCTTAAACTTCTAGCTGGTCTGCCTCTCTTGGTATCATACCCAGCTGTTTCCCTCCACTAATTGTTAGCTGACTGTTCTATTGTTTTTAACAACAGCTTGGGGGCACGAATTGCCCTACAATGTGATTCATTTTTTTTTTTTTAAGATTTTTATTTATTTATTTGAGAGAGAGAGAATGACAGGGAGCATGAGAGGGAGGAGGGTCAGAGGGAGAAGCAGACTCCCTGCCGAGCAGGGAGCCCGATGCGGGACTCGATCCTGGGACTCCAGGATCATGACCTGAGCCGAAGGCAGTCGCTTAACCAACTGAGCCACCCAGGCGCCCCAATGTGATTCATTTTAAGTGGGCAACTTGGCAACTGCAAGGCGTTGTCAATCTCCAGTGCTTCCTCCAGTCTCAGGGGGGCTTCTTAGCTTTCTCTTTCCCTAGTTCTCTCTACTAAACTTTGAGTCAGTCTATTGGTTTGCTTGTTGCTACTAATATCATTGTGCTACTAGCCTCCTCTTATTTGCTTACTACCAAGGTGTTCTTTGGTCATAAACTTTGCATGCTCTGTACCAGATAAAGTTAGTCCCCTTAGGGAAAGCTGCAGAAATCTCTGTTCTTACAGGGTGACTCATCCCTGGGCAGAACCTCTATGCCTTTGCACTAGGTCTGGGAACAATGGCCTTCTTCCAGATGGACACATCTACTCTGTGCGTTGGGTGATACATGGGGATGGTAGCCCCTGGTCTTCTTGCTTTGGCTCTTTCATCATGGAGCCAGCAGCCTATAAGCAAACAGGAGCAAAGCCAATGAGTTCCCAGTATTCTCAGCCCTTTGTGACTGGAGTACAGCTTCTGCCTTATGAATGGGGTAGATGGGGAAACTCCAATCCTCTTGGCCATAGCTACCTGGAATAGAACTTCTGCAACATATTGGTGGGGAGGAGGATGAGAGACACTGGCTGCCTATACCTAGTAGAGTAAAACCATGGCTTTAGATTGGATACTAGGAGAAGAAAGTGCCCATCATCTTGGCCATAGACATGTAGCATAGAGATCCTTCACACTGAGTTGGGTATGAAGGTGGATGCAGGAGCAGATCATGGATCATATGCCACACACACAAACCACACACACATACACATGAAAAGATTCTTGCTGTTCTTACTAATATTTAATAGATTTTCTTAAATAAACATTTCTTCATTTTCTATGTCCTCTTAGGAAAAATTCCAGATACATTTATTATTATTATTTTTTTAATATACTTTCTATTTTACCAATGAAACGGTTACTTCACTGGGGAGAGGGTCTGTTGAAGTCATTCTGGAAGTGAGAAAGCAAATTTTTGACTATGTAAAATTTATTGTAAGGGCAGGAGACTTTAGAAAAAATAAAACCAATCTTTGCAGCCTTTAATACAACATGTAGCGAACAAATGTTTTATAAAGGGCTCAGGACTGGAGCAGGGCTTTGAAATATGATGGAGATTGTGATATAAAGATGCCTATGGCATCAATTCATGTGAAGGGTCATTAAAGTACTGAATAGAGCCTGTAAGCCTTTGTCCTATTGGAAACCATTTATTGAATTTATATGAAACACCTGTAATACATCCAGAGGTAACACAAATACCCCTAAAAATTTCAGGAAGAAATTAGCTATAATTATTTTTCTAGGGATGAGCGGAAAGCATATATCGTATTCAAACAATAAGGAATGGGTAAGAACATATTTCTTTTTTTTTTTTTTTTTTTAAGGTTTTATTTATTTATTTGACAGAGAGAGACACAGTGAGAGAGGGAACACAAGCAGGGGGAGTGGGAGAGGGAGCAGCAGGCTTCCCACGGAGCAGGGAGCCTGATGCGGGGCTCGATCCCAGGACCCTGGGATCATGACCTGAGCCGAAGGCAGACGCTTAACGACTGAGCCACCCAGGCGCCCCGGTAAGAACATATTTCATTCACATTGGTGCTTAAGGGTGGTCAGTTAAACAAAAAGAGATGACCATGTCTAACCCCAATCCTGAGAGCTTATTGCATTGTGTAGAGGGCACAATAGATAATCTCTTGGATAAAAACGAATGCAGATTAATTCATTTACACTTCATGATAAAATGTGTGAAATAAACTCGTAATCTTTTATTTTGTTTGCAGTTCTTAGGATGTAATCATCTATAATTTCAGATACATAGGTACTTTCACTACAGTTTTGTATTTGGAGTTTATTGTTTGGAATCATAGTAATCCTTTTTTTTTTTTTTTTTTTTAGCAGTTTATAGACTATTTTCCTGAGATTTCTCTTCTCTAATTATTACCACTGATTTAACACGAGAAAAGCTGATTTTTTTCCACTCTCATGACTTCTCCATTTTTCTGGTGGCCTAGCCATTGACATTGCCATCTTTGTGACAGCACTGGAAAAACTCTCAGGTGACACTTATCCAGTAAATTGGATTTGGGTTACTTGTAGCTAAGTCATGGCATTTTCAGAGCTCCCACTGTGCTTCCTCAAGCTCTGCTCCCTTAGGCAACACAGTTATTGATTCCAAAATACTCACTTTTATGGATTAAGATCAATACTTGATTCTTCATCACGAACTCTGCCTCTCGACTAACTTCTTTTTTTCAAAGATTTTATTTATTTATTTGACAGAGACACAGCGAGAGAGGGAACACAAGCAGGGGGAGTGGGAGAGGGAGAAGCAGGCTTCCCGCTGAGCAGGAAGCCCGATGCGGGGCTCGATCCCAGGACCCTGGGATCATGACCTGAGCCGAAGGCAGACGCTTAACAACTGAGCCACCCAGGCGCCCCTCGACTAACTTCTATTGACTACTTTACTGCCTTCACTTGCCACTTATTCTAACAACAATAACAAAAATCTTGTCTCTTGCAGCTAGCTTTGAACACACTGAAAACTGGATAAATAAATGCATTCTTTTTGTAGTTTCTTTGCCTTCTCTCAATAGAATTCTCCATCATGTTCTAGCTATAACTTGTCTGAATTTATTGAAACAGTGAGGTAGAAGTTAGGCAACTATAACCTCTCAAAGAACAATTCTCTTTAGATTCATGACAATTGGAGAAAATATTTCTTTCTACACTGTAAGATACAGGTGATGGATAGGGCTTTAGGTCCTCATGAGTCCCTAATTGATCAGAGAAAGGTTTTAAGATTAAGTGGGTCTGAAGTATGTATATTCTGATATATTAAAATTCATTTTGTATTTGAATGAATTTTTGGCATACCTTCAACAGTGAGGTCAAGGCAATGACTAGATTGGTTATCTTTGCTATATAAACTATATTACTCTAGGGGCACCTGGGTGGCTCAGTCGGTTAAGTGTCTGCCTTCAGCTCAGGTCTTGATCCCAGGGTCCTAGGATCGAGCCCCACATCAGGCTCTCTGCTCTGTGGGGAGCCTGCTTCTCCCTCTCTCTCTGCCTGCCACTCCCCCTGCTTTGTGCTGTCTCTCTCTGTCAAATAAATAAAGTCTTTAAAAAAAAAAAAAAACTATATTACTCTAAATTAAATTGACTTTTGGATAACCCTTTTTAATAACTACTTTACTTTTTATTATCTGCCCCTTTTCTTGCCTGGATTCCTACATGGTACCATGTTTTTTTCAAGCTAGGAGGCAGTATGACTGTCATGCTCAAAGCTCCCCTGGAAAATCTCTGGCCCAGTCTTTTAGTTTCACATTATCTCTATTTCCTACTGGAGGCCTTATTATCTCTTGGTCATTTGGCAGAGTCAATATAAAAGCCAGATCATAGCAAATCTATAGGCTTCCAAAACAAAACAAAACAAAAGGATGGTATGAACACAAGATGAACCAAGATAATTTTCTACTAAAAAGTGAACTTATTTTCTAGTTACAGAAATGGGTGCACTGAGGAAAAAATAAAACAAACAAACAAACAAACCACATATAAATTTGTAGATACTGTAGTAAGGAACTGACCATCTTAATCCTAATCTTGACAAGGTTTTTGGCGACAATGAGACTTTGTCAGCAAACAAAACAGTAGTCTATCCTCTAACTGAACTCACAGGATTAGCAGACAAGAAAGTTTCTCTTAGACTTGTTAATATCTGGAGAGGCTTTACAATCTCCTGCTGGAACCATTCACCACATGATATAGAAGGTCAAATCTTCCACCAGAGGCAAAATGTCCCCCCATACTTGCAGGAGGAGACCAGCCTCAAATTTAATCTCTGGCTGGGCAGTCACTTAGCCATTCTAAAGATCTGTGGCTGGAATCACTTCTAACCTCGCTTTTGTGGAATGCACTAGTCAGCTCAGGCTGTCATAACAAAATACCATTCTGTGGCTTAAACAACAAAAATTTATTTCTCACAGTTCTGAAGGCTGGAAGTTCAACATGAAGGTACAGTCAAGGTTGGTTTCTGGTGATCTATTCCTGGTTTGTGGATGGCTGTCCCCTTGCTTTGTCCTCATGAGGACTTTCATGAGGAGAGAGAGAATCTCTGGTGTGTCTTCCTCTTGTTGTAAGTACACTAATCCCATCAGATTAGGTCTCCACCTTTGTGACCTCATTTAACCTTAGTTACCTCTTCAAAGACCCTATCTCCAAATACAGTCCCACCAGGGGTTATAGCTTCAATATATGGATTTTGGGGGCACAGAGTTCAGTTCTTAACAGGATCCCTGGCTGTACATGGAGAATGGCTCACTTCCTCACTTCTCTAGTTTTTGGTCAGGTAGAAAATCATCTAAATCCATTTTCTCTGATTAGGCAAATAATTAAATGATCCTTAATTTCTCCTTCCCCAATCTTCATCTGATTCCTATTGCTAGGGCTCAGTAAGCAAGTGGAGAAGGTCTGGGGAAGCTTACCAATTAAAAACAGCATGGTAACCTATTTACAATCTGTGGTTAGACTCAGTTACACAGGTATATTTTAAATCACTGCTTGCCAAAATTTCACACTATATTGCAAACAGATTCTATCAGCTACTATTACAGGTAGCGTCTCTAGGTTCCAAGAATGTATGTAACCAAAGGAAGATGGTAAGACTACAACGTGTCGTTTGCTTTGGAACACTACCCAGGGATCACCACCAGGCACAATGCTAGGTGCTGAAAACTCTTGGTGAGAATGGAGCCTCCCATTGCAACATTTGTAATGAAGAAACAAACTCTGTAGTTCAGATGTACATGGCTTGGGGCAATTAAACTGGGAGTACCAATCACTCATTCATTCAAATGTTTCTTCCACACTTGGAATTTGTTTTTATTCCACCCACTAAATATGCCTATTTAGTATCACTTGTAGCTAGTAATACAGTTTATTACTTAAGGTCATTTTTATTATTCTAGAAATTGTTTTTGTCCACAGTTTTAAATTTGCTCTGAAATCCACCAGGGTTCAGTGGTTAAAGATGGGAAGTATTGGTAATACAAATGCCTGAAATTAAAAATGAGCATAAAGTTGATAATTGTGCCTCAATAACTTGTCTCAAGTTATTCTACAGATACACTAGACTCATTCATTTGATCAAAGTCATTTACTACTCAAGATGACTCTAGCACTACAAAAGCTTTGCTAAAGAGTGAACATATAGAGATGGCTATAGTTAAATTTGTAGTGAGAATACATTGATCAAACCCATAATATGTTACTTTTAAGTAACTGCTTATAAACATTAATCAGAAAATATTTATTTTCAATATTCATGATTTATAAAAAGGACTCATAATTTTAAAAGAAAAGAACTAAAAAAGCTGAAGGCAGTTTTTGTCTTATTGGATTAAAGTTTAATCTATAGTTTAACATATAAGTTTTGGATCTGCATGGCAAAATAGCATTTTATAGTTAAATTTATTTCTTGACAATATGTGCCCTTAGAAAAAGAAATAATTTAAATAATTAAAAGTAGCATATACTTTTTCTTTGCATTATGAATATCGTAAATCATTATTTAAGTGAATTTTCTAGAAAAATTGTTGGTCATATAATTAGCTTAAATGATATTTAACTCTGTGTGACAAATACCATATCAAATGCTTGAAATTTAACAAAATGAGTACACTTAACAATATCGTGAGATACTATTTTAGCCCAATTTTACAGTTGGTAAAAAGAAGAGAGCTTTAAAAACTCAATCATTTCTGTATCCTGCAATAATAATGACATTATTAAATCCATGAGATATTTGTAAATAAGATGTCACAGTGAGAAGGGCTTTGGAGACAAAATTATTAGGGAAAGGTGAATTTAGGTGATCTCAAATGCCCATTTATGTCAGCCAGAAAATTTCATTATCCATGGATTATCTGAACTTCTTAGCCCAAATAAAATAATGGGGAAACAATGAAACACTCAGATATGGAATTCCCTGCTTTCTTCTGGAATGTTAGATTACAGATCGCGGGTGCCCTGTTTGTAGGAACAGGTTCCTGTCCTTTATTTTTAGTAGATACTAAATGTGTAAGTAGTGCTTTTAACTAGAAGAGAGATTTGCAAAGTTCCCATGAGGAAAAGAAATAATTATCATGCTACAGGAGAGCTTAACTCTAATTCTGGGGGGCACACACAGCATCCATCTTTAATGAAAGCCCTCAAAGTTGAGATCTAAGGAATTAAAAACAAATATAATAGCATGCACACACAAATGCATTCACATATAGAAAAATAGAGATGGCACCTATTCCTAGAGGACAATAGTCCAATGTTTTAGTTCTCCACTGTCCTAGGAGGATTGGCATTCCACTACACACATCATCTAGTCTCGGTGCTTCAAAGAAGAGACTTTTTACCACCACCACCACCACAAACTGACAACAACCACCACCACCAAAAAAAAAAGAACAAAGCAAAAAGGACAAATATTTTTTTTTATTTTTTATTGTTATGTTAATCACCAAAAAAGGACAAATATTTATTTGGGCTTTATTTCAGCTCAATTTAACCCAAAGAGAACAAACAACACATTTGGCTACCAATGGAAGAGTCAGTAGGCATATTACTGGGTAATGAGATGCTGTAGAAGTGTGTTTGATCATATTTCTATCCCTTCCACTGGCTAACTGCTGTTTTGCATACACTACTTAACTTCATGGGCTTGGTTTCTATCTTTGACACAATTATATGAAAAATCTACCTCTACTTTTTGGTGATCTTATGTGGCTGAACAACAATTTGGAAATTGCTGTGTTAAATTAAAAAAAAAAAAAAACTTAACAAGGAGTATCACTTAATAAAGTACAAGCACTCATTTCTCTTCAGTCTTATTAAATCAGCTTTTGTTTTGATTAGAACTTGTTTGGCACTGGTTGAAATCTGTACAGGAAGATGGACATGTTTTTGTGGCATGATGTGTAATCAACCACTGTAGCGCATGAGTTATATACAGGAAATACTTTAAAACTCATATCTACAAACACATGAGTCCCCTTATAGTCATCCATTTTGAACTAATGGTTAGGGATACCTATTTGCATACTATTCCTAGTCAAATCAGAAAGTTCCCAACTTCTGATAACTTACAGTCAAACATGAAAATCACAGAGATGAGTCCCTGTAGTGTGGGTCAATGCAAAACAGGTAACATATGACGCACAGAAGGCCTGTCTCAGTCACTGTCTGAAATAGTAGTCAAATGATGACGGCAAACACGTCTTAGTGATCCAGACTCATGGAGAAGAAATGGGAATTTTGAAAATCCTCTTGAAAAAGGTGAACATGGAGCTGTGGAACTGTTCCTTGAAGGATGGGGAAAATTTGATAAGACAAGTGTAAGGGGACAGGTATGTGATGCATAGGCAAATCTGAGTGAAGATCCTGGCATACATAGAACATAAACATTGTAAAATCTTTGAGTTTGCTTTTATATAGCTAGGCCCCTCCCTCTCTCTCTCTTTCTCTTTGCCTCTCTGTCTCTATGTGTATATATATATGTTTGCGTGTCTGTGACTTTGAATTTGTCATAATCCACTCATGTTGGAACACAATTTATGTTCGTGTCCACTATTCAATTTGACTGTCAAAGCATAAGATTCTCAGAATCCTTCTAAAAAAGCTTCTTGTTTGCTTTTTACTTAACCTGCATCTTCTATACATCAACTGCAAAGGGAATTATTTCTTTAAGAAAACAGGATGTAGACCTGACAAGAATCAAAACGAGATACACCATGAGAAGTGGAGGTGTGGGATTAATATCAGCATCAGCATTAGGATACAGACAGTATTTTTGAGAAGTGGCAAGAAAGTATAAGATCAATTAATTCAGAAATTTATATTTACTAATTAATGCTACATCTTATTTTTTTTTACATAAATATATTTTAGCAACTGACTTAGATTTTTAAGAATTTAGTTCCTGTTCTTTCCAAAATATAGGCCTGTAGCTGTCAGAAACCAGATAACATTTTAGTTCTTTGCTAACAGATATCAATTTATATTTTTGTAAATGATGCCATAGATAATAAAAATTATTGTCTAGGAGTTGCTTATAATATGTGGAAGAGAAATGTAGAAGTCTCTAATGGTTTTCTGAAGAGTTAAAAGGTAATAGCATGGCTTTGCTATGCTATCCTGAATTTAAATTTTTGTTCTGATACATTCTAGCTATGTGACATTAGGTAACTTCATTTTACTTATCTCAGTGTCCATATTGAATTCCCATCTGAAGTGAGAATTTTTGTGACACTTGAATAGAACTATGGAGATGTGTGAAACCTTTGCCTTAGAACCTGTATATAGTAAAGACTTCAAAGGCTGTGGGCTGTGTGTGTGTGTGTGCATGTGCGTGCACACACATACATGTATCCTTATCCATAATGTATTTAGGACAGAAAGAAGTGTGGAAAAATATAGAGAATAACACAAGATGGGTCCTGACAAAGAAATCAATAAATATATGTAGAAGGAATGAAAAATTAAATATGTCTACAAAGAAGTAAAATAAATGTGAAAAAATAAATGAATTAAGTGTCCTAAAAAGAGAGATAGCAGGAACCTGATCTGGTGTAATCTATGTGTCCTCTTTTTCTTTTCTTTTTTTTTTTTTAATTTCCCTTTAATCTCACTAGCCAAAACTCCACAATTAACTTTATCATTCATGCAAAGAAGGTCTCACTAAAAATTGCAATGAAGAAGAAACATATGAGAAATGGTTAGGGAAATGGAGGTTGGCACCATAAGCTTTGTTAAGTTCATAGAAATTTTTTAAACTTTGAGTTACCCATGATTTCCCAGTTAGGAGTTGCAATTTTATTATTACTACATTATTCAATTAATCAGAATATTTAGATATGACAAAGGAACCTGTATTTTTAGGAGTTTTTCCAAAGGATTCAATACAAATCACCAAAGTACTACATTTTGAAAAACAATGATGTAAATCTCATCCAGAAAAGGAATAGGTAATATAAGGCCCAAGTACTACTGAGAAAAATCATTTTCACAATGCATATGCACTTGTTTGGTGGCAGACTCTGTGCCTCACCAGACAGAGTTTATTAGATGCAAGTTGTGATAAAATTATAGGTATTTGAGCTGATCCATTGTAATAGAGGATAATTTAGAAATCATGAAGCTAGGAGAGGAACTGAGACAGATCCATTAAAGAACACACAATGAGAGAAATATTAAAAATTATAGAAATATAATTCAGTGGTAATATTCAATGCAGGAACAAACATTTTGTGTAAATTTGGAGCCCTTTAGTCTCTTACTGGATATAGATTTGAACAAGCATGCTTTCTTTGGAAAACACAGCAGCAAATTTCAGCAGTAAACTTTCAGTTTATTATATTTGTTAAAACTTTGCTGGATAGGGGCACCTGGGTGGCTCAGTCGGTTAAGCGTCTGCCTTCGGCTCAGGTCATGACCCCAGAGTCCTGGGATCGAGCCCCACATCGGGCTCCCTGCTCATCGGGTAGTCTGCCTCTCCCCTTCCCCCACTTCCCCCCCGTCCACCCCGCTCGTGCTCACTATCTCTCTCTCTCTCAAATAAATAAATTCTTTTAAAAAAATACTTTGCTGGATAGACAAAATCTTAGAGACAATCCCAGCTTTCAAGGTGCTTACAAATTAACAGGTAATGTTATCAACAGTTAATTTGGAAATCAAGCTGCTGATTAGCAGCACAGGAAAACAAGAGAAGAGATGTCATAAGGCAGGAAGTGATTAATTGTCACTTAAATCACATTGACAGTAATTAATAGGGGACTTCAAAGAAAGGAGAGGTTATCTGATGACCCTGAGTAATCCAGAAGTGAACCTGTACCAGGCGCCTCTTGGTTTGAAAAAAGCAGGCAGAATGATAAAGCACCGCAAAGGCCCTCTGAAAGCTTTTTTTTTTTTAAGATTTTTTATTTTATTTATTTGAGAGAGAGGATGAGAGAGAGAGAGAGCACATGAGAGGGGGGAGGGTCACAGGGAGAAGCAGACTCCCTGCCGAGCAAGGAGCCCGATATGAGACTCTATCCTGGGACTCCAGGATCATGACCTGAGCCGAAGGCAGTCGCTTAACCAGCTGAGCCACCCAGGCGCCCGGCCCTTTGAAAGCTTTTATAAAATTAAAGTAGGAAGGAAAATTGATCCTTTCACTCAATTGAAAATGTAGTAGGTGTTCTACATATATTATTATTTTTTTTAAATCTTCATACCCTGGGAATTAGGGTGTTAATGCCCATTTTGCAGATGAGTAAGTAATTGATCTAAAGTCATTTAACAACTGAATACAGGATTTAAATCAGAGTTGATGATTATAAATCTTGTTCATGTCATATTGCATCATGCTAATATCCAGTATATTTGCTTATTTGGTAGAGATGATAAAGTGAAACAGGTGATGATGTCAGACCAACAAGTTTTAACCATAACTAGGTCCAGCTGTGATGTATTTTGATGCCATCAACTTCCGTACTTTAGAAGGTTGGATTTTTCTCTTTCATATTCTTTCCTTAACTGACTGACTTAATTTTCTTTTTGGGTACCAATTTAACTTTTGTTGAAATTGCCCACAACGTCTACTCTGATTTTAATCTTGCTGAGATGCTTAAGAATTATTCTCAGTTTGGGGGCACCTGGGTAGCTCATTCGCTTAAGTGTCTGCCTTCAGCTCAGGTCATGATCCCAGAGGCCTAGGATGGAGCTCCATGTAGAGCTCCCTGCTCAGCGGGGAGTCTGCTTCTGCCCCTCCCCCTGCTCCTTCTCTCTCTCTTTCTCTCTCACTCTCTGTCTCTTGCTCATTCTCTCTCTCAAATAAATAAATTAAATCTTTTAAAAAAAATATGCAATATTTAGTTTTAGCAAGCAAATTACCTCTAATGTAAGATAGATGGATATTTTGTAATTACTAGAACTAGGGATTGAGATCAAATGTTAAAAATAATGTCTTCAAGGTTCATCCCTGTTGAGGACATTAGGTTAAGTGAAATAAACCAGTCATAGAAGGACAAATACTGTATGATCCACTTATATGAGGAATCAAAAGTAGTAAAAGTCATACAAACAGAAAGTAGAGGGGCAGTTTCCCAAAGACGGACATGATGAGAAATAGAAGTTACTTTAAAAAAAAAAAAAAAAATATTATTATGTTCAGTTAGCCAGCATATAGTACATCATTAGTTTTTGATGTAGTGTTCAAAGATTCATCAGTTGCATACAACACCCAGTGCTCATCATAACACATGCCCTCCTTAATACCCATCACCCAGTTACCCCATCCCCCCACCCCCCTCCTTTCTGTAACCTTCAGTTTGTTTCCCGAACTTCTGAGTCTCTCGTGGTTTGTCTACCTCTCTGATTTCTTCCTATTCAGTTTCCCTCCCTTCCCCATGGTCCTCCATGCTATTCCTTATGTTCAACATATGAGTGAAACCATATGATAATTGTCTTTCTCTGCTTGACTTATTTCACTTAGAATAATCCCCTCTAGTTCCATCCATGTCGATGCAAATGGTAGGTATTCATCATTTCTGATGACTGAGTAATGTTCCATTGAATACATGAACCACATCTTCTTTATCCATTCATCTGTTGAAGGACATCTCAGCTCCTTCCACAGTTTGGCTGTCATGAACATTGCTGCTATGAACATGGGGGTGCATGTGCCCCTTCTTTTCACTACATCTGTATCTTCGGTGTAAATACCTAGTAGTGCAATTTTTGGGCCATAGGGAATTACTTTTCAATGGGTATAGAGTTTTGGTCATGCAAGATAAGAAAAGAAGTCTAGAAATCTGCTGTAAACAATATGCTTATAGTTAGCAATAATGTAGTTCACACTTAAAATTTTGTTAAGAGGGTAGATGTCTCTACATATTTTTACCACACTAAACAGAAAGTTAAAAATAGAAATTCACATAAGAAAAGTATTCCCTTCAAGAACTTCTATGACAATCAGGATAGTCACAGTTATCTTTCAAGCATTCCTTATTATCTTTGCAAGTAAATGGACCCAATGAGTATTTAAAAGCAATTTCAGGGAAACAAGCAGGATGCTCTTTCTCAATTCTTTTAACTTAGAAAAATGCCAGTCATGCTTGTCCTCTAATGTCACTGACTGCAAAAGGCAGCAGATAACCTGAAACATAAATCCAAAAATGAATAAATAGAATGTATTTTCAAACTGCCATTTGTTTATTTATAAATGTAGGTATTTTAGAAGTTAAAAGTTTACCTCTTGGGGGCGCCTGGGTAGCTCAGTTGGTTAAGCAACTGCCTTAGGCTCAGGTCGTGATCCTGGAGTCCCAGGATCGAGTCCCACATCTGGCTCCCTGCTCAGCGGGGGGTCTGCTTCTCCCTCTGACCCTCTTCCCTCTCGTGCTCTCTGTCTCTCATTCTCTCTCTCAAATAAATACATAAAATCTTTTAAAAAAAAAGTTTACCTCTTTTATTTTCTGAAATTTACATTAGAAAACTTCAATATAGAATACAATCTAGAAATCCACAATATTGCTTCTACCCTATCTATGAGAAAAATCTTAATTTTTCTTAAGTCCATTAGAAAGTTGAGACTGCAGGGCAACCAACTGATTTGACTCCTAAAGACCGAGGACTTTTTCTAAGGAGAGTGGGATACCCAATTGTTTTCCTGGTGGCAGAGCACAAGAGAAAGCCTTGGCTACTTTAAAATTAAATAAGAATAAAACAGCTACAATCATAATGATCTCTTGTAGGTTGAGAATGGGCTAGCATGACATTTTAGAATAACTGAGAATTCCCAGTCCAAGGGTTGTCTGTATTCACACATGAGCTGTTTTCCAGAGCCTTCCACTGGGTATTCAAGAGAAAGTTTGGGGACAAGGCAGAAGATTATTGAGAGTCCTCTTTGGTGATTCAGAGAGCCAAAATCCCATCCATTCTCATGGACTTTGTTTATAAGTGAAAGACTTAAATTGGTGGAGGAAGAAGCAGAAAACTTTTGTAACTGCAGGGCTTAAGCGAAGATAAACTACTGAAGAAAAGGAGGAGAAAAAAAAATCTCTCTGGCACTGGGAGTCAGGATGAGAAGCCCTACTGGGGACATGATTCTAAATGACATAAGGAAAAAGTCAACAACCAACCTGCCACTGGCTGAGGGGTAGGAAACTCCCTTTAAAACTTCTCTTCCCTTCCCAAACACAAGGCAGTCTTTGGCTGAAATAAAGTGGAAGAAACACTGAAAAATTCTCACTTCTAAATTTCCGGTTCACATTCACATTCCGGTTCACAAATTGACCTCTAGAGTCAAGCAAGAACACTTCCTCCATCCAACTTGATACAAAGAAAGAAGTAAAATCAGACTGGTTCTAGTAAAGAAGCAATCATATGAAGGGAATACCCAAGGGGCAGGCATGCAAAGTCAGTGGAAAGCTGAGAATGGTACTGAAATTCTAATACATCTATATATTAATAATGAAATCCCACTTCCCACCCTAAGCATTATATATCAGCAGCCCACTGCTGGAGATGTTTGGAGTCTGTGGTATCCTGAATGTAACTATAGCAACAACAAATCCAGAAACCAGCTAAAGTACTGACAAGAGAAGTTCAATTCCCCGCACGGATGATGCCTATTTCCAGGTGTGAAACAATCTCCCTCAGTGTTTATTATTCTTCTAAACACAAAGATAAGACTTCACACACAGAGCCTCCACCATTTTACTCCCTCCCTATTTTATGATCTTGGTATCACAGTTCACATCTTTTGATATTGTGTATTCATTAACCAATTGTAGCTATTGCTCTTTTTAATATTTCTATCACTTAACTTTTATAATAGAATTAGTAATTTATACAACACCATACTGCAGTATCGGAGTATTCTGAATTTGACTATATATCTACCTTTATCAGTGCATTTCATATTTTCAGTTTGCATGTTAACGGATTAGCATCCTTTCACTTCAGCTTGAAAAACTCCTTTTGGCATTTCTTATAATGCCGGTTTAGTGGTGATGAACATCCTCAGCTTTTGTTTGTCTGGGAAAGGTCTTTATTTCTCCTTTATTTCTGAAAAATAACTTTGCCAGATAAAGTATTCTTGATTGGCGGTTTTTTTGTTTTCATTTCATCACATTGAATACACCATTCATTCTCTCCTGGCCTATAAAGTTTCTGCTGAGAAATCACCCCATAGCTCTTATAAGTGACAAGCTTCTTTCCTCTTGCTGCTTTCAGGATTCTTTCTTTGCCTTTGATCATTTACATTTTCATTATATTGTTTCTTGGAGAAAATCTTTGAGTTTAATTTGTTTGGGAACCCATGAACTTTATGAAGTTGGGTAACCGTATCTCTACTCATATTTGGGAAGTCATCAAATAAGCTTTCTGGATATTTTTCTTTTTCTTTTTCTGGGACTCAAATAATATATAGATTCTTTCTCTGAACAGTGTCCTATAAGTCACATAGGTTTTCTTCATTCCTTTTTATTCTTTTTTTTTTTTTTTTTCTCCTCTAACTGGTTAATTTCAAATGATTAGTCTTGAGTTCACTGATTCGGTCTTCTGTTTGATCCAGTCATATTTTAAAGCTTTCTACTGAATTATTCAGTTTAATCATTGTATTCTTCAGCTCCAAAATTTTTTGTTTCTTCATTATTTTCTCTTTGTTGACTTCTCATTTTGTTTGTGTATTGTTTTCCTGATTTCATTATATATATTTTTATCTGTGTTTTCCTGTTGCTCTGTGATTATCTTTAGAACAATTACTTTGAATTGGTTGTCAGGAAATTCATGTATTTACATGTCTTTGTGGTTAGTTATTGGAAATTTACTGTTTCCTTTGGTGGTATTATTTTTCCCTGGTTCTTTGTGATCTCTGTAGCCTTGTGTAAGCATCTGTGCATTTAAGGTGCATTCACCTCTTCTACCTTATGAGTTGATTTTAATAAGGAAAGATCTTCATCTGTGGGTGGGGTATGCAGGAGAGTGCTGTAATCCCAAGGCTAGTGGTGTGGGATACCCTGTGTGGGGGCATTTGCTAGCTGCAGGTACAGGGCCTTGATGTCTCATTGCCTCAGGCTGCTGGGCTCCATGACATCAACTGTGTGACTCTTGGCAAAAGTTGTGGGGAGGTCTGCAGTAACAGCAAAGGCCATTGGTGACTTCAGTGGCACCTCTTGCTCCAGTGACTAGGGACCAGAGCAGGCAGCAGTAGTAGCCAGAGATCATGCTTGACTCCAGGAGCTGACTTTAGGTGCCTATGTAGTGTCAGGGGCTAGTAGCTGCAGACATAATGTAACAGTGAGAGCTGGAATGGAAGCAAGAGCCAGGACTGATTGTGGGTGCACTAGCAGCTATGGGTATCCCGGATGTTGGTGTGCACTCCTGTGGCTCCAAGGGCCAGCCACACATACACACATATCAGTGGAGGCTGGTGGTGGAAGCCAGGTCATGTTGTTTATACCACTAATACATTCAAAACTCACTGAACTATCCAAGGAAAAACTGGCATTTTTTTTTTTCCCTCAATGTAAGGCATGTCTCAATAAACATAATAGAAAAAACAATACAATATTCTTTGTCATGCTCAGAGCCTCTATTGGAGCTCAGCTGCTCCTTCTTCCAAGGTTTCGATGGGAGATTGTCTATTTCCCAACCAGCATTTATTAGAAATGAATAAGTCTTCTTCAGGGACTTGATATTAATATAGATGGATATCATAATAGAACTTGCATAAACTTTGGGGTTACCAAAAGACCTACCTAATAATTGCATGTGTTGCACTTTAACTTAGAAAAGAAAAGCTCAATATCATCCCCTTCCTAAGATGCCTTAATATCTATGGAGATTATATATATTAATCACTATCTCAGGCCTCTGTCCTTACAGCTGCCATTTTCTTTTTTCTTTTTTTTTTAAAGATTTTTAAAATTTATTTGTCAGAGAGAGAGAGAGCACAAGCAGGGGGAGCAGCAGGCAGAGGAAATAGAGGGAGAAGCAGACACCCCGCTGAGTAAGGAGCCCGATGCGGGGCTTGATCCCAGGGCCCCGGGATCATGACCTGAGCTGAAGGTTGACGCTTAACCAACTGAGCCACCCAGGCATCCCAACAGTTGCTATTTTCTAACATACTAGTTCATAAAATGCTCATCGTGCAATTTCATGACCTTTTAGTCACTATTGAATGCTTCTTCATATTTGTGTTGGTCCAATCTGTGTGTATGGCTTTCTTTTTTTTTTTTTAAAGATTTTGATTATATATTTGACAGAGAGACACAGAGAGAAGACAGAGACAGAGGGCACAAGCAGGGGGAATGGCAGGCAGAGGCAGAGGAGAAGCCTGCTCCCTGCTGAGCAAGGAGCCAGATGCGCATCTGGATCCCAAAACACTGGGATCATGACCTGAGTTGAAGGCAGATACTTAGCTGACTGAGCCACCCAGGTGCCCCCTGTGTATGGATTTCTTAACTATACTCTAAGCTACTAATAGGACAGGGTGTAACTAGAATATCTCTAATATATATATGTTTAAAACTGTCTTATTTCCTTGGATGCATAAAAAAGAAAATATATTTAATTATACATGATGACAGGAAGAGAATTAAATCTCATTTCTTTTTTTAAAGACTTTATTCATTTGTTTATTAGAGAGAGAGAAAAAGCGCGCAAGCCAGAGCAGGGGGAGGGACCCACGGGGAGGGAGAGGGAAGGGGATGGGGAGATAAGAATAAGAATCCCAAGCAGACTCTACGCTGAGCACAGAGTCCAATGCGCCCAACATGGGGCTGGATCCCAGGACCCTGAGATCATGACCTGAGCCAAAACCAAGAGTGGGACACTCAACTGACTGAGCCATTCGGATACCCCATTAAATCTCATTTCTATTGTGTTTTATTACACATGCACCTCCCCCCACTCACCTGCTTTCCCACACCCCATATCTCAACCAGGTTTTTAACAAATTAGAGGTGTTTTACTGTGATTTCTCAGCCCCGCATTATTGTAATCTATTCAACCTTGATAGATACCCACTGTTCTCTTTGTATATAAACGATTTTTCTTTTCTTTCTCTATTTTCTGCAATTTTGGAAATAGAGCTTTCAGTGCTCTTGACTCCTTAACAGGTACTGTGCTCTTTCAGAAAGACATTTTTGATTTTTACTTAAAAACTCTTAAGAGCTGAAATGTAGAGCAAAGAATCATAGAATATACACCAAACCCAGTCCACATAGTCACACACACACATTAAAAAAACAAAATTATTTCTTTTTTAAAAAAATATTTATTTATTTGAGAGAGAGAGAGAGAGCACAAGCAGGGGGAGTGGGAGAGAGAGAAACAGGCTTCCCACTGAGCAGGGATCCTGATTTGGAATTTGATTCCAGGACCCCGGGATCATGACCTGAGCTGAAGGCAGATACTTAACCGACTGAGCTACCCAGGTGCCCCCCAAAATGAAATTATTTTCTATGCCACCCTACTTTCTCAAAAACAATAATTTTCCCAGATGCTAAAACACTGATTTAGAAAACAAATTTGCTTCTACTCACACTTTTGTGAAAGAAGATTCAAAATCGAGTAAGCATTGTTAAGAGAGCTACTCAAAATAGGGACATTGAGGAAGAAGGGCCTATGCACCCCTCCTGTTTCAATTCTCAGAACACCATGAGCTTTTGACTATTCTGAATTGCCAATAGACCACCTCCCGGATAGAGATAAGATAATACTTGTTAGCGAAATAGTCTATCATGTATTAGATAGTCAGTTTAAACTCTATGGCACCAATCATAATCCTTTCAAAACAAGTTATGCAACCTTGTGGATTTTGTTTTATAAGCCTCTGCTCCCCACTGCAATTCAGAGCACACTTTGATTCCATCAGCTCTATGTCTCCCAGGTTGCAACCCCTAAGATCACAAATAAATGCTTAACACTTTCAACAAGAGATAAGTTATAGCTGAAGGAGAATAATGCTAAATCCACTCAAGTTTGACCATGTTTGGGTTATTTAATAAGTGGGTTATGTGGTTAAGGGGTAAAACAATTAAGTCTATGGAAACAAAACATGATTTTGATAGTTTTTCTAATTTGTGGTATCTGATCTAAACTGAAGATTTTTGACTCTTCTAAAATTTTAAACATGATACAAAAATATTAAGAGAAACCACAGAATTTATATCAAGGATGAGAGGTTGGTTGTAAAAATGAATACAAATCACCATTCGTTTGTTGGTGTTAGCGTATCTTCATATATTTTTGCCATTTAAATGTGTTTTCTATAAAATTTCCATTTATTTTAAAGAAACTATTTTGTAATTGAGCTGATTATTTGAAATAATTTGTGACACTTTGCAAAAATTATAGACGTGTTATCAAAATATTCTTTTTTTGTTCCTAGAAATTTTGCCATGGAGAGTTATATTTTTCATAAATATGTATATTCCATTTCTTTCTCAGTCTTCTATTCTAGTTGAGGTGTTCTTCCCTTCACACCTATTTTAACTTTCTTTCACATTTTTTATTTAATTGATTTTCATATGTTCTTATTTCTAAGTTTTTTAAAGATTTATTTATTTATTTTAGAAAAGGGGAGGACTCTGGGTGAGGGGCAGAAGGAGAGGAAGAGGAAGAATCCCAAGCAGACTCTCCGCTGAGTGCAGGGCTGGATCTCACCACCCTGAGATCATGATGTAAGCTGAAATCAAGAGTTGGATGCTTAACTGACTGAGCCACCCAGGTGCCCCTTATTTCTAATTTTTAATTGAAATAGATTTAATGATTTAACTAACTTAGCAAAATCGTTAGTGTTGATCTTCATGAAATAGTCTCATCTTTTTTGTACATTTTTCTTATATTTTCATCTTATGTCAAGTTTTTTTTTTTTTTTTTTTTTTTTTTTTAGTGTGATCTACTGGGTTTTAGTGAATATTTTTTAGCATATATTAGTATGGATTTTTTTTTAGTTTTATATTTGTTGATGTTAAACTTGGAATCCATATGGTAGTATTTTATTTACCTATTTTCATAAAATAGATGTATGCAAGAACAATAAACAAAATCTGACCAAGAAAATGAAGTGTTCTCTGCATTCCTCCCTATTGACATCCAATCCGCATTCCACACATAAATTTTTTTTTAACATGTATGTGTAGGTGTCCTTAAACAACTTCCAGTTTACTTAAACTATTTATTAGTTTTATATAAATAGAACAATATTGTATGTATTCTCATATAACTTAAGTGTTTTGCTCAGCCTAATGATTTTGGGAATTCATCCATGTTTAGAGTCAAACATTTTCCCTTATGTTTATGAACCACTGATATTTGCTCCTCTGTGATTTTTTTTCCATTTTGTTATATGTACTTATTCTTCTACGGGGTTGTGTAGCAATTCTGAACACTTCATAGGGATTCTGTTATCTATCTCCAGTATCATTCCTCTGTTGGTTATTATGTTGCAAATATCTTCCATCATTTTGCTGCTTACTTTTGTGTTCAGTGAAATTTTTCTTCTACAAGTTTTTGTTCAAAATTGAGTTTAATGTGTATGTCTATAACGCAGCTAGATTGATATGAAAAATTTTAACAATTTTTTGGGTGAGGCAGCAGTTGAAGTGTATTTTATTTTTAAATATGGGTATCAGTTTCCAAGCATGATTCATTGAAATGTCCATCTTTTCACCCTGATCTATAATGCTAAAATTCTGTTTTTTTTTTTTTCCTGGATCTCCTGTTATATCTCATAGGTTTTTTTGCGTTTATTCTTATGCCAGTATCTTACTCTCTTAAGTACGATAGCTTAATAATTATACTTTAAATATGTTGAGGCATATGCTCACAGTTTGTTTTGTCTTTGACTATCCACATAAATTAGAGAACTATCTGGTTAAATTAAATACACAGACCTATATACATACATGCATGCACATACCTGCACACACACAGAAACATCATACCTGTATTGTCTTTTTTAAAAAAACTAGAATTTCACTAAATGTTTATATATGTATTTGGGGAAATTCAACATCTTTATACATTGAGTCATCTAACCTATATATTATATAGATACTGTATCTTATAAATGTTTTCTTAAAAAATTTCAATTTCCTACATGTAGATACATTTCATAGCTTTTGATAGAAATATTGGTAGATATCTTTATGCATTTGAAGCTAATGTAGATTCCATTATTTTGTTTTATAAGTATATTTGATAATGAATAAAATATATTTGATTTGATATTGATTGTTTATAAATATATTTTATTTTTTTAGGACTTTATGTTTACAGAGAAAGTAAGCAGATAGTAGAGTTCCTATGTATTCCTGAGTCCACATTTTCTTCTAGTATTAATGCCTTAGCTACCATATTTACATATGGTAGTCATTTGTTACAGTTAAACAACCAATAATAATAGATTATTATTAATTAAAGTTGATTTTATTTGGATTTCCTTAGTTCTCACCTAATGCTCTTTTTCTGTTCCAAGATCCTACTTAAGATACATTATTTACACTTGTTATATCTTCTTAGGCTGTAATATTTTTTCGGACTCCTTGTTTTTTTTTTTTTTTTTAAGATTTTTTTTATTTATTTATTCATGAGAGACAGAGAGAGAGAGAGGCAGAGGGAGAAGCAGGCTCCCAAGGAGCAGAGAGCCCGATGCGGGATTCGATCCCAGCACCCTGGGATCATGACCTGAGCCGAAGGCAGACGCTTAACCATCTGAGCCACCCAGGCGCCCCGGACTCCTTGTTTTTGATGACCTTGATACTTGTGAAGAAAACTTTGTCAGATGTGTTGTAGGATGTCCCTCCACTGCAATGTGTCTGGCTTTTCTTATTATTAGGCAGAGTGATCAGTTATTGGGAAGAAGATGCCAGAGATTAGGTGCCATTTTCACTATATCATATCAAGGGAACATATTATTTATGTAATTTATGACTGCTGACATAAACCATGATAGCCTGATCACCAGTAGTGTTGGTCAGGTTTATCCACTGTAGGTTACTCTTTACTGTATCCCTTCCTCCCTGCTTTTCATACAGGACTCTCTGGAAGGAAATCACTGTGTATAACTATGTACAGCCTACACTAAAGAAGTGGGGGGTTATTCTCCACCTCTTTGAGACCAGACTATCTATATAAATTATTTGGAACTCTTTGGTTTGAGAGATTCATCTTTTCTCTCATATATATTTGTATATATGTATGTACATGTATGTGTGTATATATATATATATATATATATATATATATATATATATACACACACACATATATGTACACATTTGTTTGTATATTTTTTGTATTTAATAATTTACTTGTATTAACATGGACTCATGGGTATTTATTTTGTACTTTGGGTTATAAACAGATACTACTTTATTTTCTTGCTCAAGTTGTTCCAGCTTTGTCCACTGGGAGCTCTTTCAATTGGCTCCTATGTCCTGTTGACATGCCTCCATTATATAGACATGTAGGGGCTTTTTTAAGAGTACTTTCTTCCAGTATGGTGCTACAAGATGATACAGGTTCATCTTGTATATTTCCTTTCTTAGTCTTGAAATAAACCATTTCTCTAAGAACTTCTGGTTACTTTTTAGAATGTTATTAGAAACACAGAACTAGGAGGTAGGTACTTACTGCTACTGAGATGTCATTGCTTCTCTACCCTCTCAGCTGACAGAGAAAGGAAATGTATGTCTGTGTACTAACTTGTGTACTCATACCGTTTATAAATGTTTTCTCATGTAAGCAACAGTATGTACATTAAAGATGAGTTCATATGAATATTACCAACTGTAACCCATTAGCATGTGGATCATTCTAGCCTCCTTTCTCTGCTAATCTCTAACCTCCTTCTTCAAGAGTGAAGCCAATGACCAAATAGCTACTAATTATTCAACTCCACTAAATATGTATAGCAGTACCAAATTGTTAATCCATACCCCAATGGGGAGCAATTTTATCAACTGGATTACAGTGTTTAGCATTTTCTTTTGTCTTTAGTCTTGCAGATGCCACTCATTTTCAAAGTTATTTAGTTCAGCACTCTCTTCCATCATTCCCTTTATAAATTTGTGGATACCATTAGATTTTTTTCTGTCACATTCTGTATTTTGTACTAGAATCCCCTAAACTCTGAGATAATTTTATTTTAGATTTGCACATATTAAGGTTAAGTTTCACTCATTTTGTTTTACTGTTCTATGGGATTTGTGAAATGCATAATATCGTGTCTTCCATTATCATATAAAATATTTTCACCACCCTAAATATTCCGTGTGCACTATCTATTTTTCCTCAAATCATCTCCCTAAACCTGGCCAATCATTAATTTTTTAAATCTCTATAATTTTGCCTTTTGCAGAATTTTATATATATATATTATATATAATGCATATGTACATATATGTATATATATGTGTGTGACATAAATATGACATAAATATATGACATATAAATGACATATAAATATATATATGCACAGTATGTAGTCTTTTTGACCTAACTTCTTTCATGAAGAAATATGCATTTAATTCTATGTCTGTTCATGGCTTGATAGCTCATTTCATTTCAATGCTAAATAATACTCCATTATATGGATGTATCTATCACAGTTTGTTTATTCACCCACCTCTTGAGAGCCTTCTTTGTTGCTTCCATTATTTGGTGATTATAAATAAAGCTGCTGTGAACATATGTGTGCAGGTTTTTAGTCAGACATATATTTCCAACCAATTGAATAAATACCTGGGAGCATGATTGTTGTATCATATGGTAATACTATGCATAGTTTTGTAGGAAACTGACCAACTGTCTTCCTAACAGGCTATATTGCATTTTGCATTACCAAGACCAGTGGATTATAGCATCTGTTGCTCTTCATTCTCAGCATAATTTTATAATGTCAGTTTTGAGGATTTGAGCCATTCTAATAGTTGTGTAGTACATTTCATAATTGTTTCAATTTGTAATTCCCTAATGTCAAAAGCCATTGAGTGTTTTTTTATATGCTTATGTGCCATCTGTATATCTTCTTTGTTTAGGCATCTGCTCTGATATTTTCCTATTTTTATTGGGTGTTTGTTTTCCTATTATTGGGTTTTAGGATTCCATTGTATATCTTGGATACCAGTCTTTTATCAGATATGTGTTCTGGAAAGATTTTCTCCGACACTATGGATTTTTCTTTTCATTCTTTTATCAATATCTTTTGTGGAGTAGAAGTTTTTAATAAAAGTTTTTAACAAAATCCAACTTACCAATTCCTTCACTCATGGGTCTTGGTTTGATATCATGTCTAAAAATGCATTGCCAAACCTAAAGTCACCTAAATTTTCTCTCTTCTCTTCTGGAAGTTTTAAGTTTTGTATTTAACATTTAGGCTTACAATCCATTTTGAGTTAATTTTTGAAAAAAAGTATAAGTTCTTTGTGCAAATTCATTCTTTTGAATATGGATGTCCATTTTTTCACAGCACCACTTGTTGAAAAAAAAACAAAGCTCTTATTTTTCCATTGAATTACCTTTGCTCCTTTATTTTAGATGAGTTAATACTTATGTGAATCTATCTGGACTTTGTATTCTATTCCCATAATCTGTGTTTTTTTCACCAATACAATGCTGTCTTGATGACTGTGGCTTTATAGTAAGTATTGAGGTCAGATGATGTCAGTCCTCCAATTGTCTTTTAATCAGTACTGTGTTTGCTCTTCTGAGTCTGCATATAGAACCGGTACACACTTAATTAGATCTTTCTTCCTTCCTTCTTTCCTTCCTTCTTTCCTTCCTTTCTTCTTTTCTCTTTCTTTCTTTCTTTTTCTTTTTTTCTGATGCTAATGTAAATACTATTGTGTTTTTAATTTTAAATTTAAAAATTTCCTTATTGGTATACATGAAAGCAACTAGTTTTTATATATTAACCTCTTAAGTGCAACCTTGCTATCATTGTTTATTAGTTATAAAATTTTTTTTGTTGTTGCTGTTTCTTTCTCTATGAGAGTATTTATTTCTCTTTGACTTTGGAAGGGTAATTTTTCTGGATATAGAATTCTGTTTTTGTTTTGTTTTGCTTCTCTCTAAACTTTAAATATTTTACTCCATTTTCTTGTTTGCATGGTTCTGACAAGAAGTCTTAATGCAACTCTTCTTCTTCTTCCTCTATACATATGGTGCTTCTCTTGCACCCCACCCCTGACTTTCCTGACAATTTTCTGTTTGTCTTTGGTTTTCTGAAGTTTGAATATGATAGGCATAGGTATAGATTCTTTAATATTTATCCTGCTTAGTATTTTCTGGGATTCCTGGATCTATGACTGGTGTCTGTCATTAATTTAAAAAATTCTCTGGTAATATTACTTTAAAAATATCTTCTGCTTTTTTTCCTTATCCTTCTTGTATTCCATTACATGTATAGTACATCTTTTGTAATTATCTCAGTTTGGGGCTACTTTGTTCTGTTTTTATATTCATTCTTTTTTCCTCCTTGCAGTTTAGTTGGTGGCATTTCTATTGACACATCTTCAAGCTTGGTAATTTTTTCCTAGTCCGTGTACTGATGAGCCTACAAATAACATTCTTTATTTTCATGAGTTCAATTTCTAGCATTTCCACTTGATTCTTTCCTATTTGCCATTTCTCTGTTTACATTATCCATCTGTTTTTGCCTGTTGTCTACTTTTTCCATTACAGTCTTTAACGTATCAATCACAGTATTTCAAATTTCCTGTCGAATAATTCCAGTGTTTGTGTCCCATCTGAGTTTGGTTCTGATGCCCACTTTGTCTCTTTCAGACTATGTTTTGTTGTCTTTAGCATGCCTTGTAATTTTTGTTTAGATATAGATATGATGAAATGGGTAATTGAATCTAAGGTGAATCGATCTTTAGAACGAAGTTTTCTATGAATCTGGCTAGACGCTGGGTTAGTGTCTCCTGTAGCTGTGCGTGCAAGAGAGGTAATTTTCCTGTAGAGTCCTTTTCCCCCTCTCTCTCTCCTATTATTTTGGGTTTCCTTAGCTCCTTCTTAAATAAAGTCTGTGTTTTATAGCTCTTCTAGTTCTAATCCGCTGTTATTATACTGGTGCCCCACTGATATATAGTATGGTGTTGAGAGAAGGAGAATAGTCTTTTAGTGAGCCTGAGTCATTCACCTGTGCCCTTCAGAAGTAAGTGATCCTCAGTCTTCATTTCTCCCCATGGGTGAGACAGAAAAGCTGGGGGAGTAGGGAGAGCTGGATAATCACCCTTACCCAGATATATAACCTTTGATAAAAGACTTTCTATTGTAAAGTACTTTCTTTTGCAAAGCAGGCCGTTGTTATGGAAAACACTTCAGACATATTTTTAATGGTTATTTTTTCCTTTCCCCTACATGAGATAAAAGACTTTTCTCAGAACTTTACCATAAGAATCTGGAGTAATTCTGGAAGTGTGAGGACTCTGTTAAGACCGGACTCCTGGAATTTTTCACTCTCAAGCTAGTCTACACTCAGCCTCCAGTGGTTCATTATGGCCCAGGTGGCTTCTGCTTCAGGTAAACCAACCTCAGTTGTCTTTCTCTTTAGGTTTTGGAATGTGATCCATTCTTCCATTCTCTGAAAGATCTAATAAAAGTGGTTGATCCTCAGTAAACTCGTCTCCTCTTTTAGGCTTTGAGGAAATTAAGAGATACCCTGC
The DNA here is from genome assembly GCF_011800145.1 of Mirounga leonina. Lineage (NCBI taxonomy): Eukaryota > Metazoa > Chordata > Mammalia > Carnivora > Phocidae > Mirounga > Mirounga leonina. The sequence goes on from NW_023270377.1 coordinate 103,482,623, forward strand.
AGGCCCTTTACCTGTCAGAGTTCAGTAATTGCTAATATTGATTTTGCATCTTGCAAAATGTTACCTTCTCACAATAAAACTAGTAACTGATCTTTAAGTTCATTCAGAGTTTCTTTATATATGACCATATAACTTTTCAATTATGGTGAATAGGATTAGTGATTGCATTAGCTTTCTATTGCTCCTATAATAAATTATCACAAATTTGGTGTCTTAAAACAGCAAAATTTATTATCCCACACTTCTGTAGGTCAAAAGTCCTATGCAAGCCTCACTTGGGGTAAAATGATGGTTTTGGAAGATTGTGTTCCTTTCTGGAATCTCTAGAGAGAATTGACAACCACATTGGGCTATTGACAGAATTCAGTTTCTTGTGGTTGTAGAATTGATTTCCATTTTCTTACAAGCTATAAAATGAGAGCTGTCTTCGGCTTTTAGAGGCTTCTACATTCCTTGTCTAAGGCCCCTTTCCTCCATCTTTAAAGCCAGCAAAGGCAGGTCCAGTCCTCATGTTGTATCTCTGACTCACTCTTCTGCCTTCCTCTTTTAGTTTTAAGTACTCATTACTGATTACTTTGGGTTTACCCATATACTCCAGAATAATCTCCCTATATCAAGATTCTCAAACTCAATCAACTCTGTAAAGTCCCTTTTGCCATGTAAAGTAAAATATTCAAAAATTCAGATAAGTAGGGCATGGAAATCTTTGGAGGCACACTATTCTGCTTACCACAGTGGTAATGGTCATTCTTCTTTTATTCCGAGCATCAAAGGAGATTTTTGTTTTGTTGTTTTTTGCTAATAAATACTTTTAAGTTTTATTTATTTTAGAGAGAGAGAGCAGGGGAAGGAGCAGAGTGAGAGAGAGAGAGAGAGAGAGAGAGAGAGAGAGAATCTCCAGCAGACTCCCTGCCTGAGCATGGAGCCCAGCATGGGACTCGATCCCACAACCCCGAGATCATGACCTGAACAGAAATCAAGAGTCAGATGTTCAACCAACTGAGCCACCCAGGTGCCCCTTTTACTAATATTTTTTAAATGCTCTTTTTAATATTAAAAAAGTCTTTCTATTCCTCTTATTTATTTATCTATTTATTTATTTATTTATTTATTTATTTATCACAAATGAATGCTAACTTATATTACATAGTAGTTTTGGAATTGAGATAACTAAGGTAGTTTTCTATTAATCTGTCATTACGGTGAATGTTCTTGAACTATTTTTTTCTAATTTTAAATAAAATATGTATTCTGCATGCCTTAAATTAACCAATATGAGCATAGTGTATTATATTATATATCTTTTTATACACAGTGTACTTTTAATGAGTTAAGAGTACAGCTATTTCCATTAGCTTCTTTTTTTTCTTTTCCTTTTTTTTCTTTTTCAAGTTTTTATTGAAATTCTTATTCATTAACATACAGTATAATATTAGTTTCAGGTGTTAAATTTAGTGATTCATCACTTACATACAACACCAGTGCTCATCACAACAAGTGCCTTCCTTAATACCCATCATGCTTTTCACCCATCCTCCCACCAACTTCCCCTCCATCAATCCCCAGTTTGTTCTCTATAGTTAAGAGTCTGTTTCTTGGTTTGCTTCTCTCCACCCCACCTCCAGCATGTTCATTTGTTTTGTTTCTTAAATTCTCCAAAATAGTTTCACAATAGTTTGCAACCACAGCAATGTCTGTGCACTCTAGTTGCTCCACATTCCTCAAAAAATTTGCATTGTCAGTCTTTTTGATTTTAGGCATTTTAGTGAGTGTTGTTTTAATTTACATTAACTAATGGAATGTGAGCTAATGTTTCTTATTTTAGAAAGTTTGCTCTTTTTCAGTAAAATATATTTTCAAAATTTTTCTCATTTTTATTGTGTTGTCTTTTTATTTTTCAATTATAGGAGTTGTCTATAAAATTTTTCCCAGGCTGAGATTTGCCTGTTTATTTTCTTACTAGTATTTTCTAATGAGCTAAAGTTTTTAATTTTGGTGAAGTCCAGTTTACCATATTTTTCTTGTATGGTTGGGTTTGTGTTTTGTGCCCTCTCTTTAAGAAATCTTCCCCTACTGCAAAGTAATAATGCATGCCAACATTTGGTATTACTGTCTTTTTTGGTTAGTCATTCCAGTGGGAGTGTAGTGGTCTCTTATTTTGATTTTTATCTGTCTTTTCTGTTAATTAATGATATTAAGGATCTTCTTATATGTTTACTAAACCTTTATATGTCTTCCTTGGTGACCTATACATTCAAACCTCGTCCATTTTTTGATGGGTTATTATTTTGCTTAATATTGAATTTTAAGATCCCTGTATATTCGCTGTAACAACAACAACAAAAAGCTCCTTATCTACTACAATATGTGTTGCAAATATTTCTCTCCAGTCTGTGACTTGTTTTTACATTTTAATGGTACTTTTGAATAGAAAACTATTTTAATTTTGATGAAGTCCACTTTATCAAATTTTATTCTTTTTTTCTTCTTTCATGGGTTATGCTTTGAACTAAGAAATCTTTAACCAACCCAAGGTCAAAAATAATTTATTCTGTGTTTTCTTTATGTAGTTTCAGGATTGTAGTTCTTACATGTGGCTCCACAATATATTTTTAGTTATTATTTGTATATATTAAGTGATAATAGAACTTTATTCATTCATTCATTCATTCATTTACTTATTCTCTCTTTTTTTGAGATTTTATTTATTTACTTGTCAGAGAGAGCAGAAGCAGGGGGAGTGGCAGGCAGATGGAGAAGCAGGCTCCCCACTGAGCAAAGATCACTATGTGGGATTCAATCCCAGGACCACAGGATCATGACCTGAGCTGAAGGCAGAGGCTTAACCAACTGAGCCACCCAGATGTCCCTCATTTACTTATTCTTTATTTTGTATATGGATATCCCATGTTCCATCACAGTTTGTTAAAAATAGTAATCTTTTCTTTCATTTCATTACCTTGGAAACAGTGTTAAAAACCTATTGACCATGAAACTAAGGATGTATTTCTGGGCTCTTTATTCTTTTTCTCTATAAAGAATTAGTTCTTTCAGTCTGGAAAATAGTAAAAATTTCTCTTCGTCTTTGAAGCTCAAAATTATTATGTGGCTGGTGCCCGGGTGGTTCAGTCTGTTAAGCGTCTGCCTTTGGCTCAGGTCGTGGTCCCGGGGTCCTGGGATCGAGTCCCATGTGGGGCTCCTTGCTCAGCGGGGAGTCTGCTTCTCCCTCTGCCTGCTGTGCTCTCTCACACACTCTCTCTCTGTGTCAAATAAATAAATAAAGTCTTTTAAAAGATATTATGTGGCAATGTCTAAGTATATGTCTTTTGTCATCAATCCTATTCTGAACTCAATGATTTTCTTATAACAACAGAGCCATGTCTCTAGCTCAGAGCAATTGTTGACTCTTAATTTATATTTTTCTCTTCTCTATCAATTCCATTGGTCCTTTGGAATTCTTGTTAATTGCACACTAGTTTTCCTGGATCTAGACACACATGCACACATACAGTGTTAGATATTTTCGGTATCTTACAGAACTCTAATGCAGCTCTCAGCAGATACTAATCTTTCTTTTCAGTTTATCCAAAGTGAGTTTTTGTTAAAAACTGTATACTTTATATTCATAATTTTGGCTTTATTTAAATCTACTTTTTCATTCTTTATTGTTTCTACTTTATTGTTCTTTACCTTCTTTTATTCAAGTTGGTGCCATTTCCCCCCAAAGCTATATTTTTTTAAATTTTATTTTTGATATCTGATTTTTTTTGTTTATTTTTAACTCTATGTCTTACCTAGACATAGTTAGGCATTGTATTAATTTCCTAGTGTTACTGTAAGAAGTTACCATGACCTTAGTGTCTTAAAACAACACAAATTCATTATCTTATAGTTCTTGAGGTCAGAAGTTTATAATAGGTCTCACTGGTTACAGTAGAGCTCGTTACTTCAGGAGGTACCAGGTGAGAATCTACTTCTTGCCTTTTCCAGTTTCGAGAGGCTACCAGCATCCCTTGTCTGGTGGTTGATCACCCACACCTCCATTTCCCCTTCCCTTCTCCCCTTAAATAGACTCTAACTTAAGTACTATAGCTTTTTACTCGTTCCACGTGCTCATCCTTACAAGCAAAGAACGACAGTCCACTCTTGTATGTTGTGTGATGATCTAGTGTCTGGCAGGTAATGCTAGGACTGTATTCCTGGCTTGTAATTCTAACACAACCAAGGGCTGCACTATTGAAAACAAGGTAAGTGCTAGTTTGGCCTCTCCTGGATGTCCATTGACAGAGACCTTGGGGAATGTGGAGTGGAGGCTGGAGATGAGGCATACATTCTGTTCCTGCTGCCTGCTATTGTTACAACAGCAACAATCATTGAAATAAGAAGTCAAACAGCCTGAACACAGCATGGTATTGTGTTTTTGAAGAAATTATGCTGTTTTCTTCTCTTGTGGTAAATTGTGAATTTTTTGACAAAATACCCAGATAGGTATGAGATGGCAAATGCTAACAAATATTAATAATAGTACTGATAACAGCTAAAATTTATTGAACATTTCCCATGTGCAAGAGGAGAGAAAGTCTTCCTCTTTATGCTCCCTTTATACTCTCCTCTCTCACCCTTGGTTTCATTACTTAGATCTTCTCAGAAGATAAAGGACATAAGTAAATTTGTGACGCTGATGGTATTTTAACAGTACTCAGAAAAAAGTGATTGTTGCATTAATTCAGACCAGATACAGAAGGAGGCTTTCCACAAGAACAGAGTAGATGATTCACATTTGTACTTATTTTTACCTAAAAGAGTCCCACTTGTCTTAGAGGAACGTCTCTATCAAATAATGACAGAGAATCAAATGGCAGCAGTATTTTGCTTTCCCTCACCTGTACTCCGGAAAGGGGAGTAGTGTGAGGCAATCCTGAAAGCATCTAGCTTCTTCCGATTCCCCTGCAATCAGTTGCTACTTAAAGTTAGCATGATTATTTTTTTCCTCTTTCTTTGTATTGCTAAACGCTGAAAAAGCACCTCTACCCCAGTTCCTGAGAACAAAAGAAAGCCTTTCTTCCTTGCATCTCCTCTTTGAAGCCAGTGAGAGTGTTGCAAAAAAGGAAAAACAATATGAGCTTTGGGTTCAGAGAAAAACTGCAGTCTCTCTGTCTTAGTAATGAAGTTGACAGTTTCAGGAGAACAAAAACAAAAACAAAAACAAACCCCTAAAACCAAAAAACAAATCCCATGTGGTAGATCCATATGTAGTAAAGTATTCCCAGAGTGGTTGTAAACTGTTCTTGGAGTTGTCCTTCATGTTGATTTAAAAAGGGACTTCATTTGTTTTCATTTTAATATAAAAATATACTTTTTTTGTATCAAGTAGATCATTAAAATAAAGTAGGAAAAAAAAACTGACATTCAAAAAAAACACCTGAAGATAGAATATTTTTCTTCTTGATAAAAAAATAACATAAAGGAAAATGCACAAACTCATTACGGTTGTAAAACTTGTTATTTGGAATGGATGGGGGACACATGAGACAATATTAGCCTACTCTTTTAATGAGTTTATCTTTAAGATGGTTTCTGATTTACCATTCACCCACTTCCAGAATATATTTTTTCAAGTTGCAATAATGTAAAATAAAGCATCTTAAGCCAGCTTGGAACACAAAGAAGAGGTGGAAGATTTTCTTCTCTACAGTTGAGGCAGATTTATAGTTTGAGTGGTAATAACTGCTTATAAAGATTTTCTTTCAAGAAAGTTAATGATATTCTTGGGAAATTTTCAAATACCATGATGAATTGTATTTGATCATGTGTTGTGATGGCTAATTTTATATGTCGGATTGATTGGGCCACAGTGTGCCAAGGCATTTGGTCAAACATGTGGATGTGACTGTAAGGGTGTTTCTGGATGAGATTATCATTTATGTTAGTAGACTGAGTTAAGGAGGTTGCCCTCCTTAATGTGAGTGAGCATTATCTGATCAAGTAGAGATCTGAATAGAACAAAAAAGATGAGTAAGCAAAGAACTCCTTCTGCCTGACTTCTTGGAACTGCAAAATCAGTCCTTTCCTGCCGTTGGATTTGAACTAAAACATTGGCTCTTCTCTTGTTGGATCCCCAGCCTGTCAACTTTCAGATAGGAACGTACACGATCAGCTGTCCTGGTTCTGCAACTTGGTAACTGCAAATCTTGGTACTTCTCAGCTTCCATATTCACGTGAGTCAATTCCTCATATAAATATATATGTAAACTATAAGTACAACATAATATTAGTTTATTGTATTATATAATTTATAATATAATTATATATTTTATAATAAAATTAATAATAATAAATATAATATGATTATATAACTATATATGTAATTTATATTATATTTATGATTTATATTATAATATTATCATTTATATTATATATATAATTGTTTCTGTTTCTCTGGAGGGCCCTGACTAATACATGTGTGGATACATGCATTCATATATACAGTGTATTATGCATACTGTAATGAACATTTAAAATAGATCATATATTATTTGTAGAGGACAAAGCAATAGAGAAAGGAAGAGGTATTAAAAGATATTGACTGAAATGTCATCGGAAGTTACAAGAAAAAGTAGAGGAGGAGCATATACTTTGGAAAGTTACAGTTCTGGATTCCATTATTAATTTAACATTTAGTAGGAATCAGATCTCAGGTATGTTGTGGGAAGGTTGGGCAGGGTGTGCAGAATCATCCCTTTCAATCCTGGATCAAAGTAAGACATTTAGTGTAATTCAAATTGTTGAATGGTGCCAGCATATTGAGAGAATCTTGGGCAGTCAAACTCAGTCATCATTACCCATATGTGGTAGGACCCAGGTGGAAACCCACAAAAAGAATGTGGGCACAAGAGAAATGAGAGCCTCACCATCACTCACTGACTAAGGCTTTGATTCAACAGTAAACAAAGTTGACCATAAAGGTTTTCATAACTTAATTGTGTTACCTTGTAAGAAAGCCAGTCTTGAACCCTGGCGTCCATGTTTGACTAAATGTGAGTATATTCAAAAATTGCATAGATCATTAAATCCCTGGTATGTCCAATTCCAGGTCATAATTTGGCTCTTAAGTATCACCTTTTCCAAGAAGAAATCTTTGTTAGAATTGATTATTTGTTTTTATTTTTCTTAAGAAACATTTTTTTTTAATTTTAATTCTTTGGTAAGCTATCATAACTTAAAATCCATAGGCATGAATTTTATAATACATAGTAATGTATGTGATAACAGTATGTATATATTCCATTACCTTTCTCATGATTCTGGAAATTTTATTTTATTTTGCATTTGTTTTCCTACCCTTTACTATTATTAAACATAAGTTGCTGAGCCCCACCTCCAAAGTTTCTGATTCAGTAGGTCTGGGATGAGGCTGTGGAACTGACATTTCTGACAATTTACCAGGTCATCTCAGCAACTGTGTATTAAGAACATGAGCCCTAGCACAATACCTGGCAATTAGGAAGGCAGAGATTAAAATTTTTTTAATTTTATTTATTTATTTGAGAGAGAGAGTGAGAGAGAGAGAGCACGAACAGGGAGAAGCAGACTCCCTGTTGAGCAAGGAGCCCAATGCGGGGCTCGATCCCAGGACTCTGGGATCATGACCTGAGCCGAAGGCAGATGCTTAACCGACTGAGCCACTCAGGTACCCCCAGAGATTAAATTCTTAATGAATGCATAGAGAAGGGATAATTCCTGATAAAATTTATTTGTTGAAACTCAGCTCAGAAACCAAGATCAGCTTGAGCTATTGAGAAGAGGGTCTTTGAACATTTATTTGATGGAGTTTAAATGGGACAGGAAGAGGGAAGGAAAACTGCTTAAAGATTGAAGCAACCATTAATAAAAACATCTCAATATGAATATGATGAGTAATTATATGAACACCTTAAATTTGTGCTGCACCTCTTTAACAATTAACTAGTAAATATTATTTTGTTGAGTGCCTGCTCTGAGAAGTCACTAGTACACACTCACTGCAGCTTATGGGCTAATTTTATCTTATTTATTTATTTATTTATTTATTTATTTATTTATTTATTTATTTTTAAAGATTTTATTTATTTGACAGAGAGAGACACAGCGAGAGAGGGAACACAAGCAGGGGGAGTGGGAGAGGGGAAAGCAGGCTTCCCGTGGAGCAGGGAGACCGATGCGGGGCTCCATCCCAGGACCCTGGGATCATGACCTGAGCCGAAGGCAGACGCTTAACGACTGAGCCACCCAGGCACCCCTGGGCTAATTTTATACTGGTCAAATAGCTTTTGTACTGTTTTTCCTGCATGTTAACTTCCCTGCATCTTCTAACATTGAATCCTCTGGTTACATACCTCTGCAAACAAACATAATCATATTTTCAAAATCGTGCTGATAATGTAGTGGTTGTAATGTACTTAATAGACTCTGATTTAACCGTGTAGGACATGAAACAGAAATAAGAATTCACATGCCAAGGGATCACTGTAGGATTAGGAGAAACAAAAAAATTAAAACAGAAATAGGTAAGAGAAATTGCCTCTGGTGAGACTAAGCTGAGGAAAGATGGGGATGGGGATGTGTCTACTTATCAGACGACATCCTACATGTTTTATAAACATGTGCATGCATTGCTTTGATTACAATAATACAAAAATAGATACACCCAAACACATTAGACATATATAAATAATTATGCCAATTTTCACCTACTTTGGAATTTCCATGATCCCTTTTTTGTGTGTGGAAAAACTGGTATGTTCTTTACTACCTATTTACCATTTAATCACAATTATCTTGCATTTTATTTACATTGATGTACATTTTTAAGATTTTTATCTCCTAAACATTAAAAAAAAATTTTTTTTTTATTCTTATGTTAATCCCCATACATTACATCATTAGTTTTAGATGAAGTGCTCCATGATTCATTGTTTGTGCATAACACCCAGTGCTCCATGCAGAATGTGCCCTTCTCAATACCCACCACCAGGCTAACCCATCCTCCCACCCCGCTCCCCACTAGAACCCTCAGTTTGTTTTTCAGAGTCTATCACCTCTCATGGTTCGTCTACCCCTCCGATTTCCCCCGCTTCATTCTTCCCCTCCTGCTACCTTCTTCTTCTTCTTTTTTTTTTTTTCTTACCATATATTGCATTATTTGTTTCAGAGGTACAGATCTGAGATTCAACAGTCTTGCACAATTCACAGTGCTTATCAGAGCACATACCCTCCCCAGTGTCTATCACCCAGTCACCCCATCCCTCCCACCCCACCCCCCACTCCAGCAACCCTGTTTGTTTCCTGCAATTAAGAATTCCTCATATCAGTGAGATCATATGATACATGTCTTTCTCTGTTTGACTTATTTCACTCAACATAATACTCTCCAGTTCCATCCACGTTGTTACAAATGGCAAGATCTCATTCCTTTTGATGGCTGCATAATATTCCATTGTATATATATACCACCTCTTCTTTATCCATTCATCTGTCGATGGACATCTTGGCTCTTTCCAGTTTGGCTATTGTGGACATTGCTGCTATAAACATCAGGGTGCATGTACCCTTTCGGATCCCTACTTTTGTATCTTTGGGGTAAATACCCAGTAGTGCAATTGCTGGATCATATGGTAGCTCTATTTTCAACTTTTTGAGGAACCTCCATACAGTTTTCCAGAGTGGCTGCACCAGCTTGCATTCCCACCAACAGTGTAGGAGGGTTCCCCTTTCTCCGCATCCCCGCCAACATCTGTCGTTTCCTGACTTGTTAATTTTAGCCATTCTGACTGGTGTGAGGTGGTATCTCATTGAGGTTTTGATTTGGATTTCCCTGATGCCGAGTGATATTGAGCACTTTTTCATGTGTCTGTTGTCCATTTGGATGTCTTCTTTGGAGAAATGTCTGTTCATGTCTTCTGCCCATTTCTTGATTGGATTCTTTGTTCTTTGGGTGTTGAGTTTGATGAGTTCTTTATAGATTTTGGATACTAGCCCTTTATCTGATATGTCATTTGCAAATATCTCCTAAACATTTTTAGAAATTTTTATTAATATAGAAATTCTAAAGAATAAGACAACAAATACCCATTTATCAGTAACCTAGATTCACCAATTGTAAAGTTTTACCACATTTAATTTTCTTCCCCTTCTATACATATATAATTTGGTTGCACATGTGTGCGTGCGTGTGTGTGTGTGTGTAGTGCTTTTTGTAAGTCACAGATAGTACATTTCACATTTCATACTTCCTCAGGTACCTTTTAAGAATAATTTCCTATGTAACCACAAGAGTATTGTACCTCTAACACTGCAATTAAATTCTCTTATCACCAAATATAAAGTTCATGTTCAAATCCACTCAATTACTCTGAAAGGAGTTTTTATTGTCTTTTTCATTTTGAAATTCAGGGTCCGGTTAGGTTTATATATTGTATTTGATTATTGTCTCTTTAATACCTTTAAATCTAGAACACTCCCCATAATCCTTTTCTTAATATTGACTCTTTTAAGGTATCTAAGACCATTATTTTGTGTAATTGATCATATTCTGAATTTGCTAGAGTATTCACTCATAATCATCTCATATTAAACATTTTTTTGGCAAGAAAACTATACAGGTGATACTCTTTTTGCTTTGCCTCAGGGGACATATAATTTGAAAATGTCCCAAAACTGTGATGCTAAATTTGGTAAGTTGGTTAAGCTGGTAAACACCAAACATCTCTGTTTTAAAAGTATATTGTCCCTTTATCATACAATTTGTAAGCAATTTGTGAGGTGACTTTATTTTTTTTTTTTATGTTTTAGATTCATGCTTGAAGACTGGGATTTTATTATGATGAAGGGTACACAGTATTTAAGTTTATCATTATTGAAACTTAAAACAAAACAGTCTATAGTTAACATCATCTTGAACAGATCTCTTTTTCATTTCATAATCTTAACCTCCCACTATAGGATTATATTTGTTTAATAAGAACATTCAATCCAGACAGAAACCTAAAGGAAAGATTACAATATAATAAAATAATTAATGTAAATAGTTTTAGGTTTGTTTCCCATAAGAATTGCCAGAACTTTCAACCTTCCCTGCTCATACCCATAAGTTTCTTCTTTATCCCCTATCACTCATCATTGGGGAACATGGCTCTGCCCATGCTAAGGCTGAGTGGGCTCGTTCTCTCCACCCAGCAGCATGGCTTTTCCTTTCAGCCTGCTACTTAGAGCACTAGGGAAATGGCTTGTCCCGTTGTACAGAGTGAGGTGACATTTTGAGACAATGTGTTTTATTCCTTATTTTCACCAAATGATTTTGCATATATGATGACTCTTGCCAAAGTATTAGTTTAGTGGTCACAAAATGACAGTTTTCTTATGACAGTATATTTTCCTTTTAGGCATAGCCTCATCAGTCTTTGAGAACCTCCTTGCTTTCTGGTAAAACTAGGTACTTTAAGCTGATATTGTATTTTTCTTAACCCAGACTCAAAATAAGCTACTTTTGTAATGGTTCAGTGACTTATAAAGGGAAAGGTATTTAGAATAAATATCTTTCTTAGATGATTGTTCTAGGATGTTTTACTGCTTAGAATTAGAAAAAATACGTATTTATTTTTATACTTATAAATATTTGAGTTCATGTTGACATTTCCAATTCAGATTTACCATTGAAAGTTTCTTTCTTTCTTTACTTTTTAAAAATATTTGTAATGCTTTTCTCTTACAGATAAAATCTAGGTTTCTACTAATATTAATATATTTACTTATTTATTTCACATTATAATACTCATAAAATAATTTCATAATTATAATACCAATCTTCTAAAAATAAACCAACTAATTAAAGTTTAAGGTTTGTTTGTAATTATGTTTGCTCTTAGAGTATATCCCTCTAAGGACATGCAATCATTCTGCTACTTTAAAATTTTAGTTGAGAGGATGTTTTCACCTCATAAATGTAGAGAGAACAAGCAAAAGCATTGCTTTCACCTTAGAATAAGAAAAAAGTTGGACAAAATGTAAATCAGTTCCCTTTCTGGAATCCATCAGAAAACTAAGGTTGAAGGGTAAACAACTAACATGAATTCTGGGGAGAATCAGTAACCTGCAGGGAGATATAAGGCCCAAGGATTTGTTTGCTGGGGCAGATGCTGCCAGAATTACATAAGCTAATAAGAAGATTAAGCAGCAATTTTTAATGAATTGCCAAAGGCCAATTATTGGCTGGCTAGAGACCTTGAACACAGCGGAATCTGACTGTCTTTAGCCTTTACCTCACAGGGAAGATTGGTCAAGATGTTGAGAAAGTTTCTCTCATGATACTAGCTGGGAGAAGATTACAGCCCCAAATGATCTTCTCTTTTTTATCTATGAAGCAGAAGCCTTACTCTGCAGAGAAAAGAAATAAAAACAGTAGCTTTGGAATCTGGTAGAAACCCATTCAGTTAAGGGATGGGGAATGGGGAAGTAAAAGATTAAAAAAAAATCTCTAGCCACAGGAGATGCAGGAAAATATGCTAAAACCAGCATTCCAACAGAAGGAGGGGTGGAACACAATGAAGTGCCTGCTTCATTCTAAGACTTGATCAAAATCCCCAAGAATGTGTCCCTGTGCCACATCACTATATGGACAAGGAAGAAAGGGAATGACAAGAAAAATTTACAGTGAATGCCACAGGGAGAGTAGAAAAAAAGGTAGATTTTATTTGAAAAGAAATACAAAAGAGAAAATGGTATTCCATAATTTTTCAAATGACCATTCATCTTGATTTTCCAAAGCAAAGCTGAGGCGCTCAACAGCAAAAAGGAAAAAGAACAACTGCGATAAAAAGTTTTAGACCAACAGTCCAGAAACTAAACACAAAGTATCATAAGCGCAGGTAACACAAAGTAAGCAGAAGCAGAGTCTGAAGGTTGTGGTGAACTTAGGGTAATGTTAACAGCCTCAAACTTTGTATCAGCTCGACTACTGATTATGTAAACATAAATTCCCATAGAGAGCCCTGGGAGAAAGAAAGCCTTGCTCATCCTCAATCATAATGGTATCTAATGTTCTATATACAACGTACTCAATTTTCAATAAGGAAAAAAAATAAAGAAACATTGGGGAAAAAAAAAAAAAACAAGGGTAAGCCGAGTATAAAGAAATAACACAATCATCAGAACCAAATTAAATTTATAAGAATAGACAGTATAAGAAAAGATATTAAAAAAAAAAAAGCTGTAATGTGATGGTCCTGTGACAGGGTTTTTAGTACACTAAAGATGGTCAAGAATAGAATTGTTGAACTTATGAACAGATGATGAACTTATGATAGGTAGGTCTTTAGAAATAACCTAACTTGAAAAATAAAGGTAACATTGGTGAAAAACAACATACAAGAGCTATTGGACAATATAAACCATTCTCAAATGCATGTGTTGGAATCCCAAAAGTAGAAAAGAAAATAGAGCAGAAGAACTATTTAAAAGAATTATGGCCATTTTTTCCCCCAAAATTAATGACAGATTTTAAATCACAAATTCAGAAAGTTAATAGAACACCAAGCAAAATAAACATTTTTTTCCATAGGCATATTATATTCAAACTATTATAAAACAAAGAGATTCTTGAAAGATAATGGGAGTGGGCCCATGAGCTACAGCAGAAAGGAATAAGAATTCAAAGTGATTCATAGTCACAATTCATGCAAGCAAGAAGAAAAACAAAATAAGTGCTAAAAAATACTGTCACTCAGGAATTATATTTCCAAAGAAAGTAGCCTTCAAAAATGAAGGAAAAATAAAGATTTTCTAAGATAAAAAGAAAAAAAAATATCCACTGCTAACAGACTACAAAGAATGCCAAAGGAAGTCCTACAATGAGAAGAAATATGATATAGATCAGAAACTTGGACTCACACAATGGAATGAAATGATAATATTGATAAAAAGAGGTCAATTCTCATGGCGCCTGGGTGGCTCAGTCTGTTAAGTGTCTGCCTTCAGCTCAGGTTATGATGCCAGGGTCCTGGGATTGAGCCCCAAATCTCCCTCTCCCTCTGCTGCTTTCTCTGCTTGTGCTCTCTCTCTCTCTGTCAAATAAATAAATTTAAAAATAAATAGAAAAAAAAGAGGTCAATTCTCCAAGAATATATGACAATACTAGGTTATTCTTTATACAGAACAACAAAGCTTTGTATATGAGACATACAGAGTTGAAAGGTGATGTAGATATATGCGCAGCAATAGTTGGAGATTTCTATACTCTTCTATACTTGACAGAACAAGTAGGGAGATATACAGTAGTTTATAGAGACCTAAACAAAACTGTTAGCAAAGTTGACAGGTATAGAATACTCTACAAATAATGGAAGAATATAAAATCCCCGTATTTGTACAAGGAACATTGACCCAGATAGTCCATATTGTGGGTCATAAAACAAATCTTATCAAATTTTAAATGAATTTAATCATATTAATTAATTTTCAGTTCATAACAATATTAAAACAGAAATCTGTTAACAGAAATATTCCTGGAAAATGCCCAAATAGTTGGAAATTAAGTTACCATACTTCCACATAAGTCCTAGGTCAGAGGGAATGTCTCTAAGGAAATAAAATTTAGTTTGAACTGAATGGAAATGAAAATGCAACATATCAAGCTTCTAAAGTTTCAGGTAAAGCAGTGCTTAGAGAAAACATAATGGCACTAAATTATTATATTAAGAAACAATTTAAAATTAATGGCGTTTACTTTAACAAGTGAAAGAAGAACATATTAATCTCAGAGCAAGCAAAAAGTAAACACAAGGGCATAAATAAATAAAATTAAAAACAAAACAGTATATAAAATCAATGAAACAAGCTTTTTAATGAAAGTTACAGCACAGAGAATATAGTCGATGGTGTTGTAATAGCCTTAGGCAGTAACAGAGGGTAGCTACACATATGTTGAGCACAGCATAATGATTAGAGTTGTTGAATCACTCTGCTATATACCTGAAACTAATATAACGTGGGTCAACTATGCTAAAAAAAAAATTCTTTGAAACAACCAATACACTGTATGAACTCCTATCAGTATTGACCAAGAAAAAAGATAAAGACACAAATTTCAACTATCAGGAATAAAAGAAATGCTATCACTATTGACCCCCCAGACATTCGAAGGATAAGAAGTGAATAATAAAACAACTCTTATGTCCATAAATCCAATAAGTTCAATGAAATGAACCAAGTCCTTAACATACATGAGTTAAGAGGACTTACTCAAGAAGAAACAGGTAACCTGAACTGTCCTACAATTATTTTCAAAAATTGAATTTGTAGTTTAAAATAAGGCCAAGCCCATATGTTTCACTATCAGTTCTACCAAACATGTAAAAAAAAATTGTAACAATTCATGCAATATTTGAAAATAACAAAGAAGATCTTTTTAAATGGAGAAATGTACCATATCTAAGAAATGGGAGACACAATATTATTACTAGGTCAATTACCTCCAATTTGATCTAGGGGATTAATAGATTCCTATTTAAATTCTTACAATTTTTGTGTGTGTGTATGTATGTATGTGTGTGCATTTCAACAACTAATTCTAAAATATAAACAGGAAGGCAAATAAACTATAATCACCAAATAATTCTGTAAAGAAAAATGAATATTTAGGATCTACACTATCCTTCCACAGCTCTCAATATAAAGCTACCATTGTCAAGACTATGGTTTTGGTGATAGGATAGACCCAGAGTTCAAATGGAACAAAATAATGAGCCCAGAAACCTGCCCATGCAAATATAGTGGACAGATTCATGACAAAGGTGCAAAGACAATTTAACAGAGAAAAGATACTATTTTCAATAACTAGAATAGAAAAATCAAGCATCTAAAGGCAATGAGCTAATATAAATAAAACAAACAAATATCATTGGCTTATGTCTCACACCTGTGCAAAACTTAACTCATAAATGATCATAGACATAAATGCAGGACACACAGCTATTAAAACTCTCTGAGGAATTATAAGAAAAAGTCTGATGATTTTGAGTTGACAATAAATTATTACACTAAAGGCATTATCCATAAGAGAAAAAAAATTGTAAGTTAGATTTACCAAACCCAGGAGATTTTACTCCTTAAAAGAAATTGCTACCTCTGAAAAGAAAAGCTGCAGAATGGAAGAAAATATTTGCAAATCACATATCTTCTAAAATACATTATAGGGAATAGTTTTTAATCTCTTAAATTCCAATAGGAAAGTAAACAACCCAATAAGAAATAGAATATCAGAACAAACAATTCACCAACAATAATATTTGTGTGGAAAATAAGTATGTTAAATGATTCTCAGCATCATCTGTCTTTAGAGAAATGCAAATTTAAACCACAATAAGTTGCCATAGACATCTATTAAAATGGCAAAAATAAAAGCAAATAAAGCAAACAACAAAACACTGACAATAGCAAATGGCTGGTGAGGATGCAGAGCAGTGAAAACTCTCATTCATTTCTAATTCCAGTGAAAAATGTCACTGTCAACTTAAAAAATGATCATATATACATTTACCATAGGACTCAGTAATAGTGTCACCAGATTTTTATCCAAGTGAACCAAAAACCATATGGTCACCAAAACCTATATGAAAATATTTATAGTATTCATGATCAAAAACAGGAAACAACCTACATGACCTTTGACAGTTGAGTGTATAAACAAACTGGTACATCAATACAACGCAACACCACCTAGTAATATGAAGGAACACATTATTGATTTTTATTTATCCACATGGATGGATTATAAATGCATTTTGATAGGTGCAAGAGCAAGACCCAAAAGCTGTTTACTGTGCCACTCCTTTTATCTCATATTCTGAAAAGGTAAAACTATAAGCAACGAAGGAAAGATCAGTTGTCACCTAGGGTTGGGGCACTGGGAAGAGGCTGACAACAAGGAGGGAAGCCACATAAGGAGATTTTAGTGTGATTGAACCATTTTATGATTCCACGGAGGAGGATACATGACTGCATTTTTTAAATGCATAGAACTATATATGGAAGGGTGCAGAAAAATGTATGCAGAAACTTTTAAAACATGAGCATGTTGTGGAAGCCTAGAATGAAATGTGAACTGTGACAAAAGAATGCACTCTTTTGCCAATGTACAGCCTATCTGCACCAAAGAAGATAGGTCAAAAGGAGATGGCCTAATGACTTTGGAAAGGTGTGTATTGACTGTATTCTGTAAGACTCACAATAAAAATAACTGTACATAAACTCTCTGTTAATTAATTAAGTTAATTAATAACTTTGTTTCTCCCAGGGATATGGATTAGCGATTTTGGAAATGCATTACATGTATGCTGGAATTGAACACACAAGTAAATAGATTACTGCAAAAAAGGAGGCAGGTTTCTTACTCCGTAGAAAGAAGTTACAAATCAGCATGGGGAAGAGGCTATAAGAAATACTGTAGTACTGGATTGGAGTTAGACATCAGTATGCACTCCAGTTTATTTTATACATACAGATAGGGAAATAAATATAGATGAGCGTCTACATGGGTTATGATACATGCATGTATTTCCTAGCTCTCTCTGCACAGATAAACTAGAAACAGGGATACCACAGTAACAGTGAGCCAAACCTAGTGCACAGGTCTGATTTCTAAATACCATTCAGCAATAACAGGAACTGGATTCATTGGAGAAATGGTTGATCGTAGTGATAGAGCAAGGAAAAATAGGAGTCTGATGCATCTTGTAGTTCCAGAAAGTAAGGAATTAAAAAAATATATGTATATATATATACATGTGAAAGGGACACAGGAGCCATGCTAGAAATGGCCAAAATGAAATGATTTGAGTAACAATATAAATAATGATAGAATCAAAATCAATAATAATAAAATACTAAATAAGTAGCATAAAATAAGTAGCAGTGAGTTTGTACTGATATAAATAAATGGTAGCACAAATAAATAAATGGATAGAGAGAAAGAACACATGTTGCTTACAGAACTAGTTCAATTTATACGTATAGAAGAAATGAGAGATGCTGATAATTGCCATGAGGACATCACTGTGAGAACTGCTGGAGGCAAATGCACTGATGAATGCTGTAATCATTGTTGAAAACCTTATGAAGAAAAAAGCTGTTCAAATAGAATCAAAATACCCCCTTGAATTATTTATTAATTAAAGTGTTGTTTTTAGCATGCGTCCACAAATTGGCAACCCACCCTCCAGGAGGTGGAGTTTACTTCTCTCCCCCTTGAGCCAGGAATGAACTTAGTATCTCATGTCTGACACGTACCTTCTGGCAAGAGAAAAACAGCAATTTTTCGGCACACTTGGCACACGCTACCTTAACCGAGTGGATCAATGTTAATATCACCGGCAGTTACTTATACTGATATATATACCCCCGGTTTGATACAATGTATTTCACATTTGTGGTGTTCTTCTCCAAATCCATACTCCCAGTCATGATAAAACCGCAGACAAATCCAAATTGAGGCATATTGTAAGAAATAGCTGACTGGTACCTTTCAAACCTGACAAGGTTCTGGAACACAGGGAAAGACCGAGAAACTGCCATATGTTAGTGTTGAATATGGAATCGTGAAGACTAACTGCAATGGTATCATGCATTGGATTTTGACAGAAAAAGGACATTAGCAGAAAAACCTATGAAATTGGAATAAACTTGTGAATAGTATTGTGCTACTGTTAATTTCACGGTTTTTATATATATTTCATCATTAGTAACATTAGGGATAGTGGGGGGCAAATAGTACTGCCTTTGCAACTTTCCTGTGTCTAAAATTATTTTTAATTTGCATGTTTAAAATATCAGGGAGACAATTTTGTTGAATTGCTTTTATTTTCTATAGTTCTATTGTCAGTCTTACAGATACAGGTCACCATTTGTAATATAAGTATATTCTAACTAGGGATTCATTATTTTCATCTTCATGATTTAATTATATTTTTGAAATTATAAATAACTAACATGATTTAAAACTCAAAGCTATAAAAAGTAATATCGGATAAATCTTGCGTCTAGTTCTCTTTTACCCTGTTTCTATCCATCCCCTGAATGTAATGATTTTTATTAATTTCCAGTTGATCCTTCAAATATTACTTTTTTAAAATTACTATTTTGTTTTCTGATATGTATTGGTTATTTAGAAAATCCAATTTTATAGACTCATGTTTAATTTTACACTGAATCCTTTATATTATAAAACTAAAGTTTCCCTTGGCCATCTCCTGATGGGAAAGGCCTCTTCTCTTAGATATCTCGGAATGGGCTAATAAATATAATATTCTGCAAATTTTTGCATGTGTGAAATTGTTTTTCTATAACCTGGATGATTTAAATCAATTTGCCTGAACATGACATGTATTTTTAATTAACTTCATCTCTTATTCATCTTTTCTCCCACTTTCTTCTTGGCAGATCATAATGTGGCACAGTGCTGAGCAATCACGTTCTCCCCAAAAATCATTGAACTAACTGCCTGCATTTCACTTTTGTTGCACTGGATCAGGTACTGCGGGATGGATCTCTTATGTTATCCCATGAAGGCATTTATGTTATGCAAGAGTTATTATAGATGACTACCATGAGGGTAAGCATTATACCATGTGTCCACCACTCTATCTGTTGTATTTTGTTTCTTTTTCTTTTTTTTTCTTCTTCTTCTTCCCAATTTCTCCACATTCTTATTTTAAAAATATATACTTCTGTGGGGTGCTGAGTGGCCCAGTCAATTAAGCTGCTGCCTCCATCTCAGCTCAGGTCTTGATCTCTGGGTGATAAGTTCAAGCTCCATGTTGGACTTCACACTGGGTTCACACTGGGCATGGCCTACCTTAAAAAAAAAAAAAAATATATATATATATATATATACTCCTTTTGTGTCATTCTCACTTTTTCCTCCTAAACTCCAGGGTTGGAGATTTATGTCACCATAGTTTTGTAATGAATTATAATGCTCAAATTATGTTGTTGTTTGATTAATCAGTGTGAGTTGTCCTCTGAATGTTTGCTATAGGGATAAAGCAAATGCACAATGACTCAATTAATCATTCAATTAATTACTTAATTAAAAAAACAAGGTGGTAGTGAAATCATTCACCTTGTTTTTTCCTTAACACATGGATATCCTCCACAGAGATCCAATATAGAGCATCTTACACTTCATTGGTAGCTACCAAAAATGTCTAGCTAATCTCTTTATTAGTTGATGCATATTTATTCACCCAGTCAATGAAAATTTTATTTTGAATTCTTAATATGTTCTAGACCCAGGGGATATAGCAGTGAACAAAAAGAAAAAAAAAAAACTATTATGCTATATAGAGAAGCAGCACATCTCAAGAATGGAACCAGGTGAAGTTAACATTGAGAAGAGATTATTTTAGAGGCACAGACTATATATTAAGTTCCCATACAGACTCTTGTACACAAAAAAAGTGAAGAGGAGAAATCTCAGAAGGAAAGGACTAGGATCCTGCAATATGAATGTGTAAGGAAAGTAGACACCATATAGTATCATACCTTAAGAAGGAGTATAGACACCATGAAGAATCTTTACATGTACTGATTGGACAATAAACAAATATTTAAGTACACACTCTTACATCTTTGTTGATAAGCCAATGTACTTTACGTGGGCCCACTAGATCTAATATATTTAAGTGTGTGTATACACACACACATATACATTTATAAAATTGTATGAATTATGACAAATTCATAGTTAAAAAACAGAGAGATCTCATGTACCCCGACCCAATCTCCCCCAAGGGTCACATCTTGCATAATTACAGTACAATTTCAAGTCCAGGAATTTGGTATATTGTATACACTTAATTCTATTGTTTTATTACACGTGTATATTCATGTAACCCCCACCAGTATGTAATGATGCAGAACTATTTTATCACCAGAAATGTCTCTCTCAAGCTATCTCTTTATTGTCATATGCACACCTCTCCATAAACCATCCCATAACTTCTGGCAACCACTGACCTGTTTCCCATCTCTATAATTTTGTTGTTTTGATACTGTTATATAAATTGAATTATGCAGTATGTGACCACTTTGAAAAAAAAAAAAAGAGACTGTATTTTCTCATTCATCACAATGTCCTTCAGATGCTAAGTTGGTGGGTGCATCAAAAGTTCAATCCATTTTGGGGCACCTGGGTGGCTCTGTTGGTTAAGTGTCTGCCTTTGGCTCATGCCATGATCTCAGGGTCCTGGGATCAAGCCCTGCATCAGGCTCCCTGCTCAGCGGGGAGCCTGCTTCTCCCTCTCCCTCTTCTCCTCCTCTCTGCTCATGCTCTCTCTCGCTCGCTCCCTCTCTCTCTAACAAATAAATAAAAAATATTAAAAAAAAGTTCAGTCCATTTTATTTCTAGTTAGAATTCCACGTTATGGTTGTACCATAGTTGTTTAACCATTCACTTATTGATTGTTTCTAGCTTTGGCTTCCAAATAAACCTGCCAGGAATATCCATGTATAGGTTTTTGTGTGGGCATAAGATTTCATTTCTCTGGGATTAATTGCCCAGGAGTACAATTGTTAGATCATATGTGAAGTATACATTGATTTTTTTTTTTTTTTAAGAAGCCACCAAACATTTTCCAGAGTGGTTGTACTATTTCAAATTTCCACCAGCAATGTATAAGAAATCCAGTGTCTCTGTAATTTTGCCAGCATTTGGTATAATTTGTTTTTTATTTTAGCTGTTGTAACAGGCATGTAGTGATATCTCCTGATTTACAATTCTCCAATGCAGAATGATGTTAAGCAACTATTTTTTGTGTTTATTTATCATCTATAAATCATCCTAATGCAATATCTCTTCATTTTTTCACCATTTTCTGATTGGATTGTTTAAGTTTGTAATTTTGTTGTCTTAAAGAAAGTTGTATTTTTACATTTTTGCATTTAAATCTGGAATCCATTTTTAGCTAATTTTTTGGTATAAATTTTGGGGCCTAGGTCAGAGTTTAATGTTTGCCTAGGGATATTCGTTGCTCGAGAATAATTTGTTGAAAAGACTTTTCACCTCGGTCAAAGTGAGTTGGCCATACTTGTGTGGAGCTATTTCTAAATTATCTATTCTGCTCAGTTAGATGTGTTTGTCTATCCAAATGTGAATACTACACAGTCTTGACTACTGAAACTATATAATCAATCTTGAAATTGTTTAGACTTATCCCGTGTTATTCCATTTTTTCAGAATATTGGCTATTCTAGTTCCTTTGACTTTCCATAGAAATTCTATTATAAACTCTTCTACACACACATGCTATATGCACACACCACACATACTCTATCTTGCTCAGATGCTAATAAGAATTGCATTAAACCTATCGTGTATCAATTTGCAGAGAACTGACATCTTTACTATGTTGAATCCTTTAATCAATGGTATGTCATCACTTGTTTAGATCTATTTTGAGGCATGACATGTCTCATCATTTAGATTTTATTTCCTTCATCAACATCTTATTTTCAGTGTATAAGTACTATATATGTTCTGTTAGATTTAAGCTCCTGTTTCTTCTTTCTTCTTTTTTTTTTTTTTGAGTAGATGTAAGTGGTATTGCATATTTATTTACTTATTTAATTTTTGTTAGTTATAAAATTTGATTGTAAAGATCAAGCAGTGGTTTTTGATTAAACCAATCTACATTTTTAAAAGCTTTGAAGTGTGCAGACACTAGTTTTTAAATAAAGATGACAAGTACAAATCAGATTCTTATAACACTGCCCAGGATCTAAATAAATGTGATTCTGGACATAATTTAATCCACAAGACTAATCGAATGATAGTGCAATCATCAATAATTAAACCAAAGGCGTAATTTTCCAAATCACTTTTAATCAGAATAAATTCTAGTTTTTTTTTTTTAAGTTTAAAGCTATGTAAAACTCAAAGCAATCTATTTTTCTACCTGAGATCAAAACAAATTACTTTTTTCCTATCTAAACATAATTCTTGGCATTGAGGTAAATCTGAAGTCACATGATATACTCTGTCACACTTTTCCAAAAAATGTTAAGCCCTGCTTTAGAGAGAAAATCTCATGTTACCCATACATATTTACATATTTTATTCTTCAAAAACTAATGACAAATTTATGAGGTCAATAGACATGTAATAGGACCAGGACACCACTAATACTGTGAATATAAAAAGCCATTCATTATACAAAGTATTCCTGGAAGCAGCAATATGCAATGGGATCATGGAATCTATGTACATACATGAATCACCAGAAGTTCAGAAACTAAGTTCGCTTTAAGAAAATTCATTCTATTATTTGGAACAGAGGTTGCCAAGTTGTGATGTATAACAAAAATATTGTAATAACAGCTCTGAGACCAAGTATTAGCTTAAATTGGCAATAACTGTAACTTAAATTAAAAACTAAACCCAACTAGATCCTTACTGTGGCTATACACCTTTTACTCTGTGGCCGGCAGGGTTTACTGAAGGAACAACCTCTTATCTCTTGCCTCTCCTCCTAGTGTTACCCCTTGCCTCCATCTTCCTTTTTTCATGGTTGTCTTTGGCAATGCTTCCAAATCTGGAGAGCAAAAGAATCTGCTGAAGAAAATGAGGAGGATGAAAACAAGCACTATATATGAAGTACAAAAACCAATCTAAGAGTATGAACTGAAAAAAAATTCTGGAAGGAAAGCTGAGCAGTAGTCAACTCTCAAGGGAAAAGAGAACGTAAAATAATAGGGGGTCTACTCTTGGCCCTTCTTGCACATTATCTTCTGGTTAAAACAGCATGGAACCAAAATGTCAAACTCTGAAGGAGGAACTAGAGAAGTGAATACAGGATAAGCAGAGCAGCAGCTTTAACTGTAAATGACTTTTCTTGCTCTGGCATTGGCAGACTCAATACCATCTTTGTTGACATCAGCCTTTTCTGTGATCTGTTCTATTTGTCCATCTGGAGCCTCAACCTCATTGCCCATGCCTGGGGCATTGTTTTTCAGATGTCCTAGGGTACCATCCACTTGAGTCAGGTTCTCTTCCATTTCCTCTTCTCTGGCATCGTTAGTTCTACGTTGAATGTATCCACCACTGGCTGTTGCAGTGGTTCCTTGTGGAGGCTGACCGTTTGTCACTCCACCTGGCTGCTTAGGTCCTACATTGCTAGGAGAGTTGTCTCTGCCATCTTGTCCCATGTTGCCTTGTAGGCATTACTGGACTCAGAGTTTTTTGCCCAAGCAGTTCCAGCTACTCCTCTGGTGCCCCAGCAGCTAGGACATCCCCACACCTGACCTGGAGCTGTGTCCTCCTAGTGCCTGTGTGAGCCCTGGTGTTGCGTTTTAATTCTGGATTCCATGTGTTCGTTGTTAGTGTATAGAAATACAATTAATATTTGTCTATTTATCTTTTATCTTGGGGCTTTGCTGGACTCAGTTATTAATATTAGAGGTCTTGTTTAAAAAATAGATTCCTTAGGGATTCTTGTGTAGACCAGTAGCCTCCACTGATACCGTGGAGAAAGCAATATTTTCCCCACAAAACATTAGTGAAAATTTTGACTCTCCACTAGCTCTCCTCTGACACTGTATGAACACCTCACTGAGCACACAGGCTTCTGGTTCCCCACAAGTAGGAGTGAAGTGTAGGGCTCTCTTGTGGTATCTACTTCTCTAAACAGAGGGGCCGGCACCTAACTACTCACCAGTGATGCACTTGCTGGGTCCCTCCTAGGTCTTCACTGACATCATCCTGATTATGGATTTGGGGAGTCTTGTTACACCTTGGTGAGGATGCAATTTCAGCTTTCTACTCAGGTTCTGCTTGTGGAATTGAGAGTGGGGCCTCAGTTGTTTTTTATCACCCCCCCCCCACTGTGATGTTTGAAATAGAATGGTTATTTCCCAAAGTTTCTGTCCTGCTAGGCTGCCTCTTTTCTGATCTTTTGGATAAGAAAGCAGTCTTTTCTTATGGCTATTTATTTATTTATTTACTTACTTTTATTTTTGCTTGTATCTCTGCCCATTGATGTATCTGGATTGCTAGCTTCTCCAGTATTTAGTCTGGGACATAGGAGGCAAAGAGAAAACCCAGGAAACTTGCTACCATGCCATCCCTCAGTTACCAATGTCCCCAGCTGGGCTGTCTACTTTTCTCCACCATTTAGTGTCTGTATGTTTGTTGTGTAAATAATACCCAGGACTTGTCTTCCATTTACCGGGAGAAATAAGGAAAAACCCGTCCAATGCATCTCACTAGAAGTAGAAATCTCTGTAATATATTTTTAATCAAACTATTTATATAGACAGAGATCCCAGAAAAATATTTGCCTAGAGCCCTGAACAAAATGAGATGGCCCTGTCCAGAACTGTGAACGCTGCCATAACTCGCAGCCAGATGGGTTAGAAGAAAACGTATTTTTAGCAGAGCATAATGCTGCCCCAATTAGAACTGGGGCTCTCTTAGTAAGTAGGAAGAGAAAACAAATGGGATTTTAATAGGCAACCTGCTGTGTCTGCCACACATTTCTATTGTTTAACAACTTATTTTAAAAATAATAAGTGCTGTGGGAGGCTCCAGTGAGCTTTATTAAATTAAAAAGTAAATATATACTTGTGAGTAAATATGCATATATAAAATGGGTTAATGCCATGTTGTAATGTGGAAGAAACCAAATTAAAATGTTGGGAAAGTTCAACAGACCAAATATATATTTCTTACAGCAGCTGGAATGCCAGGGATGATCTCAGTCCCAGAATCCAGATGACTTAGATGGGGAGATATATGTGCTCCATGCAAGGTTAACTGGCCTGATGAGCCTCTGAAATCCCCACTTCCTTCAGGTGCAGGAAAGTCACAAAGGAAGCAGAAAATGTCATTCTGGGCTTAGCAAACTATGGAGGAAAATGAAAGAGTGTTAGGAATGTCAGAAAGTTGAAAAGCACTCGATAAATATATTGGCTTGTATGTAGGTCAATGAATATTTCTGAAACCCTAAGATAGTTCTGGAAATTCACCAAGAATTTTGGAAAGCTGATGACAAAAATAGAAAGATTGATTGACTGATCTTTGGAAAGAACTCCTTAACTAAATGGTACTAACAATCAACTATGTTGCTTAAAAAAACCCAAAAGAACCATAAAAACAATTACTGAGTGACTACTTTTATATTACATTTTACACCAAGATACTGTGTCAATAACATCTTCCCACATTATACTTTCAATCCCTAAATATATCGTTAAAATTCTAAATAGACAATACATATAAAGGGTGGAAAATAATTTTTTTTAAATTTACAAATCTCCCTTTTTTTCCTGTACCTTGGCAACGGTATCTTTCCTCAAGGGTAAACAGTGTTTATATTTTTTCAAATAACTTTGCAGAAATAATCATATATGAGTGTTATGAGTGTGTATTTCATTCTACTCAAATAGTAGTATAATCAGTACAATCATTTGCGTCTCTATAACTTCATAAACAATATATCTTGAAGGTTTCTCCTTACCATGACAAGGGGAAGGTCTCATTTTTTAATACATATCTGAGATAAACTTTATTTATGTAGAAAGTATAAGATAACATACATAGGAAAATTGCCTTTCCTTTCTACCTTTACAATTAGTTGCTGTTATCATACTAATGTTTTTAAAATTGTTGTGTCATAATTCAATAACCTGGTTATAATGTGGTTGGTTACATACCATTTTTCCACTAGACTATTCCCACACAGTTCTTTAGAGTCGGTACAGTGCCTTCATTGTGGTTCATTTCCCTAGCATCTGACATAATACCTAGAATATAATAATGACATCAATTTTCATTTATTGAGATCATGCACTAGAAACATGGCTATGTGCTTTGTAAATGTTATTGTATATAACTTGCTGAATAAATCTCACAGGAAGGTAATATTATTATCCTACCTTTACAGCTGATGAAAATAAGGTTTACATAGGTCAAATCATTCTTTGTATAAATGATGAGCATTTGTGTATGTTTTACTTTTTTTCTTCAAAAGTTTAATCCTAAACCCTGATCTGTCTAGAATTACACTGTATGTGCTTCCAGCATCGTTTAAAAAACAAATGAATAATAAAATAGATATGTGTAATAAATAAAATGTGGAAGGCCCAGAATCAGTTCTTATCAAATAATGAACATACCATTTAAAACTTGGCCTTCACTTATCATATATATTTTTTAGCAAAGATAATTTAAAAACACTAATGTGTTAAATATTATGATAATAAAATTAAATTTACCCAGAAAGTTCAGATAGAAAGTTTTTCTATAGATTCACATAATATCCAGTTTATCTGGGTCCTAATATTATCATTTCCCCAAAGAGGCCCGATTTTCCCACCAAAATGCATTTCAATTTAAATCTCATGTTTTACATTAAATTTATGTAAACTTATGTATTTAGTTTACTGCATAAATCCAAAGTCTTCTATGGAACCAAATATGGCATGGACGTGAGTTCATAGTTTTTCATTTTGTCACAAGTTCCGTTATCACTACAGGAAAAATGCACAGAATTATGTTCCTTTCAGCCAAGTTTGCTGTCTTTAGCCATCTCTCCTGCTAAATCGCTGGACAAGATGCAAAAAATAAAGTACCTGAGGATCCTTCAAAGTAAGTTGTAGGGAAGAGTGAAAAGTCAGAGGGCCAACCTGGATATCGGTAAGGTTCTCATATTTTATTTGTTTGTTTCTTTTGCACTTTTACCTTGAGAAAAAATCTCGTCATGAGCCTATGTTAGCCCTTGTTATGCTGTCAGCTAAATCTCCAGTTGAAACCCTATCTTTCTAGCTACAGGAATCAGGGAAATGAGACTGCGTACTCCAAGGAGGAGGCGGTATCCATGTTTGTTTTCTCTGTCTCTGTGGCATTTCAGATGGTGAGACTCAGGCAGAGAGCTCTACGACTTGGGTGGCACATGTTTTAGTAAACATAATACAGTATTATTTTCATAGGTTCTTTAAACATATACATGAATATTAATGACAAAAATTGCCACATTATCAGGAGGGTTTTTATTATATATAGTTGTAATATATATGACAACTACAAAATAAAGGAGCATAGGGATGGTAAAGAGTCTTAAATATTTTAAAGACAGCACAGTTCAAAGTGAAGTACTTAAACATTAAACCAAATAGGCTGTAAGAAGGAAGGCATATACAATTGCAATTCCTAGAGCAACCACTAAAACAATAATACAAAGAAAATAGCCAAAAAGCCAGAATATAAATTAAAATTAAATTCTCAAACTTATTCATATAATCAAAAAGAAAGACGGAATAGAGGGTTAAAAACCAGAGAACACAAATAGAAAATGAATAATAAGAGGATAGGTCTAAATACAATTATATAAATAATTGCATTATATATAAATGATCTAAAGAGCAGTCTAAAGAGAGATACCTGGTTGGATAAAGAATAAAAACAATTTGGGGCACGGGGGCCTCAGTTGTTTAAGCGTCCGACTCTTGGTTTCTGCTCAGGTCATGATCTCAGGGTTGTGAGATCGAGCCCCACGTTGGGCAATCTGCTCAGTGCAGAGTCTGCTTGTCCCTCTCCCTCTGCTTCTCTCCCTGCTCTCTCTCTCATAAAAAAAATAAAACCTTTTTAAAAAAAATAAAAACAATTTGACTATATACTGTATAAAAGAAACTCCATTATAATATAAAGACATAAAATGTTAGGAGTAAAAAATTGCAAAAATATATACCATTCAAACAATAATCAAAAGAAAGCTAGAATGGCAATATTAACATGAGACACAGTAGCTTCAGAACAATGAATAGTATCAAGGATAACAAGAGACATTACACAATAATGAAAGAATCAATTGTCCAATAAGTGTTATCATTCCTAAATGTGTAAGTACCTAATAACAGAACTCCAAAATAAATGAAGAACTGATCAAACTAAAATAAAAAAATAAATAGTACTATGATTATAGATGGAAACTTTGATACACTTTTTCCATTAGCAATAGAACAAGTAGACAGAAAATCAGTGGTAGTAGAAACAAGTAGTAGAAAATTAATACTGTCAATATGCTGAACTAAATAACAAAAAATTAAAAAAAAATATTTTCTAATGTGCATTGGACATTCACCAAGATAAATCATATTCTGTACCATAAAACAAACACTAACAAATTATAAAGACTAGAAATTGTACAAATTCTTTTATAAAATCATGGGGACATTAATGTAAAAATCAATAAAAAATGGTATCTGCTATCTACCAAAATATTTGGGAATTAAAAAATTCACTTTTAAATCACTGCAGGGTTGAAACAGAGGTCACAAGAAAAATTATAAAGCTTTTAAAAATGAATAAAAATGAAAATTCCATATATAAAATACATTGAACATAACAAGAGGTCAAAGGGAAATTTATAGAATTAAAAGTTTAACTTAGAAAAGAAGAATGAGAAATCAATGATTTAAGCTCCCACCTTAAGAAACTAAGAAAAAAGTAAATACAAAGAACACAGAAAAAGAAAATATTAAAATAATAGAAAGTAATGAAATTAAAAGAAAGATCAATGAAATAAAAATATGATTTTTTGAAAATTGAGATAAACCAATGCTTTTTAAAATTTTTTTATTAAATGACACACACTTTAAATCAATTGTTCTCCCAACTTCTATTATTTGAAAAATGTAAAATATTTTTAAAACTAGACTTACCAATTGTTAACTCATTTAGCTCATATTCTCTCTCTCGTACACACACACATACACATACACACACACAAATATACACATACACACACTTCATTATTTCATTCATCTTTGCTGAACCATCGGAAGTAAGTTGGAGGCATCAGGATGCTTAAAAATGAAACACATCAGTGTTATGTCTACCAAGTATAAGGATATTGTCCTACATAACTGCAGTGACACTAAAATTTAATTTTAGATAAAATATTTATATGTACTTAGATATTTATATGTAGATAAAATGTTATATATGTATAATCCATATTCAAACATCTCTAATTTCCCAATCTTGCCCCCTTTATAGCTAATTTATTGTAAGTTCAAAATTTAATCAGGCTTCCTGTCTCATAGGGTTAATGAGGTTGAAACTAACAGGACATTGAAAGCTTGTTTTTCAGAGACTTGTTGCTCCTTAATCAGCTCTTACTTCTCTTCAGATCCCAGTAACAAATCTGTTAGCTGTCCCCTCAGAGACTCAGACTGACAAAGATGAAGGTCAATGATAATGGTTCCAGCCTATGAACATACAAGGTCCTTCATTCCTTACCCGAAATAACCCCAAGACACCTTCCAGTTTTTATTGGCCCTCAGAGCACACTATGACCCTCTTTCTTGTCCTACAGTTCACCTCTTGATGTCAGGGGCCAAAAATATTAAGTCTCCAGCCCAAAGTCAACATGGGATATGTGTTACTATATGTTTGCTCATTGTGCATGCTCCATCTTTCCTCATGAATAGTCCTAAGCTTCCCACCTTTTTCTCCAATATGTATGTAATCTTAACCCCTATGATTATAATAATTTGTAACCGCATTTGGGTGAGGCAGATTTGAGGTCCGTCCTCCCATGTCCTCCTTTGGCTGCTTCTCAAATAAAGCTTTTCCTTGCTGCATATGCCATGCCTCAGTGATTGGCTTTGCTTGGCTTTGGGCATATGCACTTGGGTTCACTTATAACTACATGAATGCACCATAGTTTATACAGCCAGTCTCCTGTATCTAGTTATTTAGGTTGTTTCCAATATTTTGGATTGTTTATTTTTATTTTGATGGGTATATATTCATGACGAATTCCAAAAAGTGGACATGGAGGGCCAAAATGTCCTTTGTAAGTGTTGTTAGATTTTGCCAAATTCCTCTCAAGTGTATTGTATCACTTTGTACTTCCACCAGTAATGTGGAAGAGTGTTTCTACAAAGATTTGCCAAAAGAATGTGTGGTCAAGGTGTTGATTGGTGAGAAAGGGTACCAAATTGTAGTTTTAGTTTATAATTTTCTATTATCAGTAAAGTTCAGCAATATTTCATATTTTTAAGATTCATTGGCTATCATTTTTTTAAGAAACTCTTCATGTATTTTGCCCATTTTTCTACTAGGCTTTTTCTCGATTGGTTAATAATTTATTATACATTAAAACATTATCTTTTATCTCTAACATAACTATAGCAAACACTTCTTATTTTTAAAAATTTTATTTATTTATTTGAGAGAGATAGAGAGTATGAGAGATCAAGAGCAGATGGGGGAAAGGGTAGAGGGAGAAGCAGACTCCCTGCAGAGCAGGGAGTCAGATGCGGGACTCAATCCCAGGATCCCGAGGTCATGACCTGAGCCAAAGGTAGACGCTTAACTGACTGAGCCACCCAGGTGCCCACAAATATTTATTTCTGACTTTTCTTTGTCTTTCATTTTGTTTACATGCTTTCTTTATGCAATGCATTAAAAATCTACTTAAATTTATCAGTCTTTCCTTGAATTTGAACTTTGAGTCACAGATAAAGACTTTTCAGTACCCAAATAATGAAGGAATTCATTCATCTTTTCTTCTATTATTCATGTTGTATCATTTGGTTACATTTGTATGTTGCATATTTGGACTTTATTATGATGTATGAGCTATGGATCCCATTTTACCTTTTTCTAAATGGCTACCTTAATATTCTAACATCATTTATTAAAATTTTATCTTTCTACCATTGCTTTGAAATGTGACATTTGTGAAATGTGACATTTGTCAAATGAGAAATTTGTAATGTTTTTGCTTCTAATTTTAGATTTTCCATTCTGTTTCATTATCTCTCTCTCTCCATGTGCACTACCACACTGTCTTCATTGTAGGGGCTCTTTAATACATTTATTTGCTGGTGGGGCGGGTTTGTTCTCTATTCAGGGTTTTTCCAGCTATTTTTTCAAAGTTCATTCCTCTGAATGAATAAGAGATTCATTTTGTCTCTAGAAACAAAAAACAAGTTCTCATTAAAAAATATTTTATTTCTAATTTAGAGAGAAATGTCATCTCTGTAATGTTTACTCATCATATTCAAGATTAAAATAATGTCCTTCCATTTGTTTAAGTCTCCTTTTGTGTCTTTCAGTAAAGAATATTTTAAAGTTTTCCTCATATAAATTTAGCAGATTTCTTGTTCAATTTATTCTGGAATACTATATTTTTGATGAGGTTATCTCAAATGGCACTTAATGTTTCATTATATCCTTTAACCGATTGTATATATAAATGGTACTGATTTTTGTTAATTTTATGTTCTGTTACCCAACTAAATTGTTTTATCATTGATATCATTTGCAAATAGAGATAATTTTATTTCTCTTTTCCACATTTTAATGTCTCCAATTGTTTTCTCTGGTTTAACTGCATTGTCTAATACATCCAAGAAAAAAATAAACAGGCAATGTGTGCATCCTTATCATTTTCTTCACATTAGTGGGGATGGTTTTGGGGATTCCACATTAGCTAAGATAAATGCCACATCTTTTTAATGA
This sequence comes from Mirounga leonina, assembly GCF_011800145.1. Classification (NCBI taxonomy): domain Eukaryota; kingdom Metazoa; phylum Chordata; class Mammalia; order Carnivora; family Phocidae; genus Mirounga; species Mirounga leonina. The sequence continues at coordinate 103,515,177 of NW_023270377.1, forward strand.
CTGCTTAGTATTCCACAATATGTAGATATAATTTATTTAGTTGTGTTTGGCTTGGGTCATGATCCCAGGGTCCTGGGATCAAGTCCCACATCAGACTCCCTGCTCAGCAGAAAGTCTGCTTCTCCCTCTCCCTCTGCAGCTCCCCCTGCTTGTGCTCTCTCTGTCTCTCTCTCTGACAAATAAACAAATAAAAAATTCTAAGTAGAAATATTTGAATTATTTATTTATTTCTCATAAACTTGGCATGTAGAAGGCAGTTCCCATGGTGCTATAAAACCCAACGTGGGGCTCGATCTCACAACCCTGAGATCATGACCTGAGCAGAAACCAAGAGTCGGACGCTTAAACAACTGAGGCCCCCGTGCCCCAAAATGAATAATAAGAGGATAGGTCTAAATACAATTATATAAATAATTGCATTATATATAAATGATCTAAAGAGCAGTCTAAAGAGAGATACCTGGTTGGATAAAGAATAAAATAAAAACAAATAATAACATTTACAGATCATAAAAATAAAATATATATATATTCACAAAACTTTTTTTATTATGTAGTAAATTTTGTCATTTTTATGGTTGCTTGAAAACTGCAAAATTTTACTGAGACAAATTTAGAAACCTCTGCCAAAATTTATTTTTTTTTAGGATTTTATTTGTAAATGTTTCCTTTTTTGTCCATATTCTCCAGTAATTTAAACAGTATTAGAATGGTGTGTTCAGAAAAAGAGTAATAACTAACTTTTATATATTACTTACTATATGCCATAGACTCCTCTAAGACCTCCCATCTAAATACCCATCACGATAAGCTCTTTTATTATCCTTGTTTCACAGACAAGGAGTACAGTCCAGAGTGGTTAATAATGTGTCCACATTCATACGATCAGTAGGGATGGTGCTAGAATGCACACCCAGGCACTTCAAACCTAAATCTCTGAGCTTTTTACTACAAAGCAATCACTGGAAGAATTTCCTTATGAATTCGCTAATGTTTTTTTCCATGCAGATGTGCCGTTTAGTTTGGAAAGCTCTGTTATATGGGCTTTACCTGTGACTTGTAGTTGCAAGATCCTCTTATTGCACTTGTCTTACCCTGTTTGAACACTCTTCATTTAGAAGCTCTTCCAAACATCTTATCAGGGCTGATGTTATGACCACTGTGCTTGTCCAAGAGCACAGGGCCCTGAGCTTAAAAAGGTTTGGTACTTGGTTTAGTGCTATGCTGTCATTACAGTGATAATCATTTTCAAAAAAAGGTCTCACATTTTCATCTTGCACTGGACCCCACAAATTATTTAACTGGTCTTGCATATTATGTTTCATGGGTACTCCCATTTCTTTGTTTTGTGAACACTAGGAATCTGTTTTTCTACTTTCTTATTTCTTTTAGATAATTATAGAGATAAAGGAAAAAATGGTATTCTATTTTGCCATTTTAAATCAAATTCAAAAAAGTTTAAATAGTTTTCCTACAGTCACAAAATCATAAGTAATCATTCAAGCCAGAGTGTTTTATTCCAGAGGCCTTGCTCTTTAAACTTTACCATGATGCTGCCCTAAGAATTTTAATAAATGGCTTTTTGGAAACATAGCCAAATCAAAATAATATGTAAAAGGAGTCATGATTTTGGGCCACATGACAGACTGAGTAAACATAGATGTCCTTCTGCCCCAGCACATTGAAATATTGAATATATTAAAAGGACTGAAATAATTACATTTCTGAGTTTGAAAGATAGGCACAATCTTCCTATACTAGGGAATAGAAGAACTAACAACTATGGAAGTAGAACACCTGACACTGCCCAGGTTCAAGATGTTGTCAGACTATATATTGAGGCCAGGGAGAGAGACTGGGGTGCTAATGCTGAGACAGAAGTCTCAGGTGGGTGGACTACTTGACATGAGGAAACTGTATCTCAGGCCCTTTTTCAGAAGCTAGAGCCTCAAATGATATTCAGTCCTCATAGAACACAAAATCCTCAGCTCAAAGCTAGGGAACTGGCAAGGAATCTTAACACTGTTCTAGAGCTTTATGTAGAAAAACAAAATGCTGTCAATAAGAAACTGAAACCCCAAGTAGTTCTACATTAAAGTTTGTAATCCAAACTTAGAATTATTTTACTATGCATGAATCCCCAGGTCTCAAAATTAAATGAAAGCTGACCCTCTATTATCACAATCTGGATTCTTGAGTTGGAATAAATTTAAAACTGCTTTATAATAAATTGTTCATTTTCCAGACTTTGTAAAACTCCAAAGAATTATGAAATTCTAGTGAATAAAAACAAAATAGTAAGTATAAATGAAATTCTATTTGGAAGAGTTAGTGTGTACAATAAACAGCAGAATTAATGCCCTGAGAATGAGAAGTAATGAAATTATTTGGAGGATGCTACAAAATCATTGCTTCAATGATTAAATAAGTAAAAGAATAAAACATAGCATTCATAATGAAGGAATAGGAAGACAGGAGAAAGAAAAGTTGAATTGAAGGTGAATCAACTAGAACAATTACAAAATGTAAATTTAGCAGCTGAATACATAAAGATATTATGAGTGATCTAACAGCTGATTATACTCAATGGAAGAAATAATTCAAGGACTGACTAATAGATTCAAATAAATTATTGCAGATAGCTAAAAAAATGTCAATTATGAGAAAGGGAGTTAAGAAATGTGAAGTATGGAAGCAGTACAACCAAGAAAACCAGGATTCCAGAAGAGAGATAAAGAGCAAATAAAATAAATGCAATAGGTAAAGAGTTAAAGGTTAGAGACAACTTAGAATTTAAGAAAGAAATGAATATTTAAAGATGTACAGCACACTCCCAAACAGAGTAAATAAAATCAAATGTACACCTAAACACATCTCACTGAAACTGCAAAGCATCATAGAAAAAGGTAAAATACTAAAATAGAACTGCCAGATTCTGCTTTCTAGTTGACCTGGAAAGAGCTTACAAGAAGGCATCACTCCCATAGTCAAAACAAGAAATAAGCTGGAAAATATTAAAATCAACAACTCTTTGATTTTTCAGAGAATTGAGGCCACAGGGTAAATCATCATCCCCAAATCTAGAGACAGACAAGTAAAACAGAGAATCCCAGCTAGAGCTGGGGGGGCGGGGGGACTGCTAGAGCAGTGAGGGAACACCTAAAGGGTGACTACTTGCTACAGATTAAGCATGCACCAGTTTGAGAGAGTAAGAATTCTTAGGGGCCCAGACTTAAGAGGACCCTCTCAAACTGTAATAAGATTTACCTCCAGCAGCCCTCCTAGAGCCTCAGGGTGAAGATCAAAGAAAAATCCCCTCCCCTCCAAATCTGAAATACATGCACAAAACTCTGTTCCCCTTAACAAAGGCATGCCTTCGAAGAAAATTTTTACCAGAGCCTTACTAACCTGGGAGAATAGATATATCCAACTCCAGTCATTTCTAGCCTTCCTGTCTCACGTAAGAAGGGGAGGAAGCTCTTTTGAAGGTCACAACCCATGGTGCCAGGCCACATGAAGATTTATATTTAATCATAACACTAGAACATGGTTCTCCTCCTCCAGTATTTTACCACTACATCAATAGGATTCCTGTACAATAACAAGGGATGACAGCTGAAAGAAATTACAAGTCTCAAACCTTTTTTAATGGAGTCTCCAGGAATGTCTAAAGACAACAGAAGAGACAAAAAAAAAAAAAAATGCATTAGAGGTCATTTTAGCCTCAGACAGAACACCTATAGCAAACAAATACTGTCAGATTCCTAGCCAGCTAAACATAAAAACTCATACTGAAGATTGACTTACCTTAGTTTATTTTATTTGATATATAATTTTTAACTTTTAAAAAAAATTACAAGTCAGGCAAAAGGCAAAAATGAATGCTGCCTGTGGCAAAAAAAAAAAAAAAAAGGTTGAAGAAACAGAACAATTATCTCAGTCAAATATGGCAGGGACTTTGGAATTATCAGATCAGAAATTTAAAGTAACTATGATTAACATGCTCTAATAGAAAAAGTGGACAATATGCAAGAACAGGTGGGTAATGTAAACAGATAAGGAATAGAAGTTCTAAGAAAAAATCAAAAGGAAATAAAAAAATTCTGTAACAGAAATAAGTAATGTCGTCAATAAATTTATCAGTATATTGGATGAAAACAAAGGTAGAATTAAGGAGTTTAAAGATCTGTTAATAGAAATTTCCCAAGCTGAAAGGCAAATGTAAAGAAGTAGGAAAAAAATGTTAAATAAAGATGGGACAATTACAAAAGGTATAATAGACTTGTAATGGGATGCAAGGAAAGAGAGAAGCAGGAGAAATATTTGAAAGAAAAATGGCTGAGAATTTTCTAAATTAATGACAGACACTGAATCACATTCAAGAGGCTCAGAGAACACCCAGCAAGATAAGTACAAAAAAAAAAATCTATACTTTAGCTTATCATTTTCAAACTGAAGAAACCCAAAGACAAAGGGAAAAACCTAGAGAGAAGCCAGAGAAGTCAAAACACCTTACCTAGAACACCTTACCTAGGAATAGAGATAAGAAATACATCAGACTTTTCTTTTAAAAATGTGTAAACAGAGTGACACCAACATTGTGGTGGCTTGAGTTGTTCCTTTTTTCTCTCCCCTTCGATTTACAATTAATCAGACATCCATAGCTGATAAAAAGTGTCTCTACACAGTACACTAACTAGGACACCCAAAAGATCCATCTAGCATCTGTTGGAACTCTTGCTCTCTTTAAGAGACCACAGGATCTGGGAAGAGGTGAAGGAGAGAGAAGAAGGCAAAGAGACCTGAAGGAAAAAATTTTCTGTCTTCCCTAAGATTCTGGCAAGAGGACCAACCATGACCTCTGAAACCCCACAACCTGGGTTGATTGGCCCTCTTACCAGAATCTGTTGAACTAAAAAGGCAGCTAGGAGAAACAATAACAACAATGTAGCCTATAAAGGAACCCTCATTAAACTGTCAGCAGATTTCTCAGCAGAAAATCTACATGCCAGGAGAGAGTAGAATGACATATTCAAAATATTGAAAGATGAAAACTGTCAGCCAAAAATACTCTATCTGGCAAAACTATCCTTCAGATAGAAAGGAGGAAATATAGCTGAGGGAGTTCACTATGACTAGACCTGCCTTACAAAAATGTTGAAAAATAAAACCTCTTCAGGACTAAACAAAAAGACAAAAGTACATAAAACTCTGATTAAGGTGATTAATAGATAGAATTAGAAAATTAACTCTTTTTTACAATAATATATTTAACTTTTAATTTGAGCATAAAGGTTAAAGGAAAAGGACATTAAAAATAACTATAGCTACTACAACTTGGTAACATAAAAAGAGATAATTTATGACATCAAAAATGTAAAAGGGGTGTAGTAAAAAATGCAACCTTTATAAGCCTATAAATTGCTACCAGCAAAAAAAGCACTATTTTATCTATGAGATGTTTTATTTAAATCTCGTAGTAACCATAAAGCAGAAATCTAGAGCAAAGACATGAAATGTAAAAAAAGAGGAGACTAACAAATCACCACGGAAAACCACCAACTTACAAAGGTAGATAGAAACAGAAGGAAAAAGAAACAATGGAGAGAGATAACCAAAAGGCAAAAAAATAAAAATGACAGTAGTAAATCCTTACATATCAATATTCCCAAAATGAAATGGATTGAACTCACTAATCAAAAGGCAGAGTAGCTGGATGGGTAAAAAAATATGAGAATGAACTATATGCTGCCCACAGGAGACTCACCTCAGCTGTAAAAACACATACAGACTCAAAGTGAAAGGATGGAAGATAATATTCCAAGGAAATGGAAGGCAGAAGAAGGTGAGTGTAGCCATAGTTATATCAGACAAAATAATCTTCAAGCTAGAAAGGGTAACAGGAGACAAAGAAGGTCATTATATAATGATAAAGAGGTGAATATATCAAGAAGGTATAATAATTATAAATATATATATTTACTATACATATAGTATAAATATGTACATACTCCCAACATAAGAGCACCAAAATTTATTAAGCAAATACTAATAAATCTTAGGGGAGAAATAGACAACAATACACTAATAGTAGGGGACTTCAAAACTCTGCTATCAGCAATAGATAGATCATCCAGACAGAAAATCAACAAGGAAATGCTGGAATTGAGTGACACTTTAGAACAAATGTATTTAGTGGACATGTAAAGAACATTCCTTCCAATAGCAGAATACACACACAATGGTATGAAATTAGAAATCAACAAGAGGAATATAAAAGATGTACAAATATATGGAAACTAAATAGCACACTTTTAAATAACCATTAGATCAAAGAAGAAATCAAAAAGGAGATAAACATTATTTCAAAACAAATGAAAATGAAAATACAACATATAAGATATTATGGGATGTAGCAAAAGCATTTATAAGAGGAAAATTAGCAATAAATGCATATATTAAGAAATTAGAAGGATTTCAAGGAAACAGCCTAACTTTACTCATCAAGGGACTAGGAAAATAAGAACAAGTTAAGCCCAAAGTTAGCAGAAGGAAGGAAATAACTTTGACCAGATTGGAAATAAATGCAACAAAGACCAGAAAAACAATAGAAAGGATCAACAAAACTAAGAGCTGGTTCTTTGAAAAATAAACAAAATTGGCCAACTTTTAGTTAAATGAGAAAAAAAAAGAGAAAAGACTCAAATCAAAAAATTATAAATGAAAAGGAGATGTTACAACTGATATTACAGAAATAAATAGAATGATAAGAGACTACTACAAACAATTATCTGTCAACAAGTTATGTAACCTAGGAGAAATGAATACATTTCTAGGAACACACAACCTACCAAGACTAAATCAGGAAGAAATAGAAAATCTGATCAGACCAATAAGTAAAGAGATTGAACCAGTAATAAAAAAAATTCCCAACATAGAAAACTCCAGGACCAAATGGTTTCCCTGGAGAACTCTATCAAATATTCTTCTTTTTTGTTATTGTTGTTAATATTTGCTTCAGTTCATGGTGCCTGGAGCTCTCTGAAGTTAAATGGAGGGTACCCCAAAGCAGCTTCATTACAGAGTGATACTGAGAAAGTGGGATCCTCTCAACATTTTGCCAAGATGTTCTAAAGTGGTGTCCAAGTTTATCAGTGGCAAGACAGAGGATGCTCAGGATGGGATGACCTTCGGCACTCCCAGCACACCTGGAGAAGTTCAGAACAAGTTCTTAGTCATCACGATTGCCTTTTGCATAAACACCTTGGCTGGTGACATGACTTCTCGTCAGGATGTGAGCCTAGGACCCTGCCAGTGTCCATGGCTGCTATACCATAATCAGCATTTGTGAGAAGACAAACTGTGGAGTACAAGACGCCTGAGTCTTTCTGATTTTCCATTAATGCACTGCTTGTTACTTATTTCCAAAATGGAAGTTGAAGTCAGTGTCTTTCTGCCCTTCTGACCTGATTGAAGGGAAATCATTACCAGTGGCCCATGGCAGGTGCTCGCTTTGAGAAATCCTACCCACCTCCACAACCCAAAGAGATTAGAAAAAACCTGGCAGTAACCTCCAACCTCAAATGAACTCCAGAGTGCTCCAGAAGAAGTTATACTCAGTGTAGGAATAAGTGTTATTCTCCTTTCTTAATACATTGTGAAATATACTATGAATAAATACCATGAGCACATCCAAACGTGAAAAAAAAAAAATGAAATTGGACCCCTTCTCAAAGTCTTCTAAATTATTGAAGAGGAGGGAACACCGTTAAACTCATTCATTGCACCACATTACGTTGATACCAAAACCAGAGCAGCATATCATAAGAAAACTGTAGACCAATATCTCTGAGGAGTATAGATGCAAAAATTCTCAGCAAAATATTAGCAAACCGAGTTCAAGCACATATTAAAAGGATTATACACCATGACCTAGTGGGTTTATCCCTGGGTTGCAAGGATGGTTAAACATATGCACATCAATAAATGTAATACATCACATCAATAAAATGAAAGATAAAAATCACATAATCATCTGAGAAGATACAGAAAAAGCACTTGGGAAAATACATCCTTTCATGATTAAAAATCCTTAATAGATTGGGTATAGAAGGAATATATCTCAACATAAGAAAGGCCATATATGACAAACCCACGGCTAACGTTATACTCAATGGAGAAAAATAGAAAAGTTTTCTTTACAATTAAGAACAAGACAAAGGTGCCCACTCTCGCCACTCCTATTCAAAAGAGTAGTGAAAGTCCCAGGTAGCCCAATTAGTCAAGACAAAGAAATAAAATGCATCAAATTGCAAAGGAAGAAGTAAAATTGTCACTGTTTGCTTATGATTGGATCCTATTATAGAAAATCCCAAAGAATCAGTCAAAAGAACTGTTGGAATTAATCAACAATTTTAGTAAAGTGTCAGGACACAGACACAAAAGCTGAAGAAATACACGCAGAACAATGAAATTGGACCCCTATTTCACACACTCACAAAATGTAACTTGAAATAGACCAAAGACTTAAAGATAATAGCTGAGAAACAAAACAAAACACCAACCTAGAATTTTGCAACCAGCAGTTATTCTCTATGTGAAAGAAACATAAAGATATCCTTAAAAGTTAACAAAAAAATTAAGGGAATTTGTTGCCAGTGGAGTTCTTTTGTAAGAAATATTAAAAGAAGTTCTTTTTAGAAAGGGAAATTTGTATACAGATGAGAAATTTGTATATACATAAAGAAAGGAAGAACATTAGAGAAGGAATAAAGAAAGGTAAAATAAAATCTTATTTTTATTATTATTTATTAGCTAAAAATAAAGTTTGTTCAAATAATAATAGCAACAATGTATTTGGTGATTATAACTTGTGGGTAAGCAAAGTTTTGACAGCAGTGTTATAAAGGATGGGGGAGAGAAATTGGGAATACCATGTTATGACATATATACACTACCTATGAAGTTGTGCAGTGTTATTTGAAAGTGATTTTAGATTAGGTATAAATAGATGTTACAAAATCCAAGCCAACCACTAAATAATTTTTTAAATAAGAATAATTTTATGGCAAGAAAGGGAAGAATATTAAATTATATTAAATGGTTAATTAAAACTACAGATGGCATAAAAAGAGTGGAGAAGGAAGGCAAAGAAAGATAGGGGCAACAAACAAAAAATAGTTACAAACATGATAGACACTAATTTAACTATATGAATAATCACTTGAATGTGGCTAGCCTAAATGTGTGAATTAAAAGAAACAAAGTGAATATATACAAGTTTAAAGTTTCCACTTTAAAGATGAAGACCAGAAAAATTAAAACTAAAGGGATGTAGGGAGATATACTATGTTAATACTAATTAAAAGAAAATTGGAATTACTATTTCAGATGAAGCAGACTTCTGAGCAAGGAAAAATATCAAGGATAAAGAGGGGCATTATGTAGTGATGATAATGGGGTCAATTGTCCATGAAGATACACATCTTTAATGTGTATATGCTAAACAACAGTGTCAAAACACATGAGGTAAAAACTGATAGAACTTCAAGATGAAATATACAAATCTAATATCATGATTAGAGACCTCAACACGCTTCTATCACTAATAAATGGATCCAGCAGTTAGCAAGGAGAAAATCAGAAAGTATATAGTTGAACAGAATGGCACCCTCAATCAATTAAACCTAATTTATATTCATGGTATACTCCATCTAACAACAATGGATACATATTCTCATACTCACCAAGATAAACCATATTCTGGCCATTAAAAACAGCAACAACAAGATTTTAACAAACTTAAAAGAATAGAATTCATAAAATTACTCTTAGACCACAGTGGAATTAAACTAGACACCAATAACAGAAAGATAACTGGAAATTCCCTAAATATTCACATTTATAAATAATAGCACATGGGTTGAGAAAGAAGTCTTAAAGACCATTTAAAAATATTTAGAACTTAATGAAAATGAAAATAGATTGTATTAAAATTTGTGGAATGCTGTGAAAACAATGCTTAGAGAGAAATCTATAGCATAGTTACATATACTAGAAAAGAAGAAAGATCTAAAATCAATAATCTAAGCTCTCACCTTGGGAAACTAGACAAAATATAGCAAACTAATCCAAAGTAAGCAGAAGAAAGAAAATAACACACACTAGGCAAGAAATCAATAAAACTAAAAATAATAAACAATAGAGAAAATCATCAAAATAAAAACTAGTTCTTAAAAAAATCAACAAAATTGATAAATCTCTAATCAGCTTAACCAATAAAAAAAAAGAGAGAAGACAAAAATTACTAATATTGCCACAGGAAGAGAGCCTATCACTACTGATGTCTTTTACATTTAAATGACAATGAAAATTCAACATTTGAAAATGAATTAATAAAATCTATCAAATAAACAGGCTAAAGAAGAAAAATCATATGAGCTTATGAATAGATACAGAAAAGGCATTTGACAAAGTCCAGCATCAATTCATGATAAAAAGTTCTCAGTAAACTAGAAATAGTAAATTCCTCAACTTGATTAAAAAAAATCTGCAAAATCCTTATAGCTAACATCATACTTAATGGTGGCAAACTAGATTTTTTTTTCCCAAAGGATCAGGAACAAGACAAGCTATTCCCTCTCACAACCCTTATTCTTCATTGTATTGGAAGTGTTAGCTAATATAATAAGAAAAGAAAGAAAATATAATTTATACAGATTTGGAAAGAAGAAATGAAATGGTCTTTGTTCACAGACCATATGGTTGTTTACGTAGAAAATTTGAAAGAATCATCAATGACAATAACAACAACTCCCAGAACTAATACCAATCACAGTAAGGTTAAAAGATAAAAGGTTAATATATAAAAATCAATCACTCTCCTATATATACTAGCAATGTGCAATTGGAATTTGAAATTAAAAATACAACTCCATTTACATTGGCACCAAAAAGTGAAACATTTAGGTATAAGTCTAACAAAATATGTGTAAGATCTCTATGAGGAATGCTACACAACTCTGAAAATCTGAACAAAGAAACCAAAGAACTAAATAGAGAGACAGCCCATGTTCATTGATAAGAAGACTCAAAATTGTTTAGTTGTCTGTCCCTCCCAGCTTGAGCTATAAATTCAACACAATCCCAATCAAAATGCCAGAAAGTTATTTTGTGAATGTTAACAAACTAAATCTAAACATTATACATAAATGCAAAACCCCCGAATAACCAAAATAATATTGAAGGAGAAGAACAAAAAATGAAGGATGTAATCTAAAGACTTAGTATAAAGCCAAAGTAATTAATACAGTGTGTTACTAGTGAATCAATATATCAATAGAACAGAATGGAAAGCTCAGAAGTAGTCAAACAAATATACTCAATGAATCTTTGACAAAGGAATGAAGACATTTCAATAGAGAAATAAGTCTTTTAAGAAACAATGCTAGAACAACAGGATGACTTTGTACAAAAAAAATGATCTAAGTACTGACCTAAAATCTCTCAAAAAAATTTAAAATGGATTATAAATGAAATTTGTAAAATGCAAAACTAAGAAAAATATTGTAGACAATGTATAAGAAAACCTGGGTATTCTTGAGTTTAGCAATGATTTTTAGATACAACAGCCAAAACATTATACACTGAAGAAAAAGAAAATAGTAAGTCAAAGTTAATTGTAATTAAAATCTTCTGCTCTGCAAATGTCACTGCCAATGGAATGAAAGGACAAGTTATAGACAAGGTAAAAATGTATGCAAAATATATATAAAAGTCTTTTTTTTTTTTAAAGATTTTATTTATTTTTTAGAGAGCGAGCGAGAGGGAAACAGCATGAGAGGGGAGAGGGTCAGAGGGAGAAGCAGGCTCCCCGCTGAGCTGGGAGCCCGATGTGGGACTCAATCCCAGGACCCTGGGATCATGACCTGAGCTGAAGGCAGACGCTTAACCATCTGAGCCACCCAGGCGCCCATAAAAGTCTTTGTTTTAAAGATTATGTTTATTTATTTGAGAGAGAAATAGAGCATGAACCAGGAGGAGGGGCAGAGGGAGAAGGAGAAGCAGACTCCCTGCTGAGCAGGGAGCCCAATGCGGTACTTGATCCCAGACCCCTGAAAGTATGACCTGAGCTGAAAGACAGATGTTTAACCAACTGAGCCATGCAGACACCCCTCTGATAAAGGTCTTTATCTAAAATAGCAAAACAGGGGCGCCTGGGTGGCTCAGTTGGTTAAGCGACTGCCTTCAGCTCAGGTCATGATCCTGGAGTCCCGGGATCGAGTCCCGCATCGGGCTCCCTGCTCGGCAGGGAGTCTGCTTCTCCCTCTGACCCTCCTCCCTCTCATGCTCTCTCTCTCATTCTCTCTCTCTCAAATAAATAAATAAAATCTTTAAAAAAAAATAAAATAGCAAAACAAATAGACAAAAAAACCTCTTAGAATACACCAATAAGAAAACCTAATTAAAAAATGGACAAAAGATCTAAACAACCATTTCACCAAAGGACAGGGATAGATTGTAAATAAACATAAAAAGAGGTTAAATTGCACATGCCATTAAAGAATTGCAGATTATAACAAAATTTGAAACAACTACACATCTATTAAGATGCCTGAACCCAAAACACTGACATAATCAGATGCTTGAGAGGATGTGGAGCCACCGGAACTCTCATCATTGCTGATGGGAATGCAAAATGGTCCAGACACTTTGGGAGTTTGGCAGTCTTTACAAAGCTACACAGTCTAAATACATGTTATGCATTGAATTGCACACTTATCCTAAATTATTTTGAAGTCTGAACCCTCAGTACCTCAAAATGTGACCTTATTATGAAATATGGTATTTATAAGGATAATAAAGTTAAATTGAGGTCATCAAATTAGGATCTAATCCAGTATGACTCATGTCTTTATAAAAGGTGGAAATTTTGACCTAGAGACAGAATACACATTAAGAGGACAGTGAAGCTGGAGAATTAGAGTGGTGCTTTTACAAGCCAAGGAGCACCAAAGATTACAGGCAAACCAGCAGAAATTCAAAAGAGGCAACAAAGGATCCTTCTCCTGAAGGTTTCAGATAGAGCATGTCCCTGCCCACACCATGATTTCTGACTTGGAGCTTCCAGAATTGTGTAATAATAAATTTCTATTGTCCTAAACCCTCCAGTTTGTTGTACTTCGTTATAGCAGCAAAGTAATACAATGTAAGTCTGAAAAATCATACTCCTGTTTTTCAAAATGAGCTGAGACTGTATATCTACACAAAACCTACACATGAATATTCATAACCACTTCAATAGTGATTACCAAAAGTGGAAGCAACCAAGATACTTTTCAATAGGTGAATGGATAAATAAACTATTCATACAATGGAGTACTCTTCAGTGATAAAAAGAAATGAGCTATCAAGCCATGGGAAGACACAGAAGAACTTTAAATGCATATTGCTATGTGAGATAAGCCAGTCTGAAAAGGCTGCATACTGCATGATTCCAACTATTTGGCATTCTGGAAAGGGAAAAAATATAGACAGTAAAAAGATCAGTGGTTGCTCAGGGTTCAAGTGGAAGGGTGAAAGGGATGAATCAGTGGAGCACAGGGGATTTGGGGGCAGTGAAACTGTTTTGTATGATACTTTAATGGTGGATACATGAAATTATGCATTTGTTAAAACCCATAGAACTGTGCCACATAGATAGTAAATTCTAATATAAACTATAGACTTCAGTTAATAATAATGTATCAATATTAGTTGACCAATCAAGAAATTTAGAACATGAATGCAAAATGTTAATAAGAAGGGGAATTATGGGGTAGGGGAATAGTATATGAGTTCTGTGTGTACTTTCTTCTCAATTGTTAGGTAAACCTACCACTGCTCCAGAGTCACCTGGGTGGCTCAGTTGGTTAAGCCTCAGACTCTTGGTTTTGGCTCAGGTCATGATCTAAGGATCCTGGGATCAAGCCCCGCATGGGGCTCTGAGCTCAGTGAGGAGTCTGCTTGTCCATCTCCCTCCCGCTCTGCTCCTCCCCCTGCTCATGTACTCTCTCTTTCTAAAATAAATAAATAAAATCTTTAAAACTACAACTGTTCTAAAAAATAAAATCTATTTATTTTAAGAATAAACTAAATAGAACTGTCAGAGAGAAAATATAAATACATAAAAATTAGGTTGGCATCAAGCTTCTCTTTAGTACAATAGATGGAAATGATCCCTTGAAAATATTCAGGAAAACCATCAACCCTAAATTCTCTATTTCATTAAAGTAGAATTCAAGAGCAAGTCTAAACAAAGATGTATTCTGGAAAAGATTCTAGGTTTACCTCACATAGACCCTACCTGAAAGAATTACTAAAAGATATATTTCAATCAGAAGTGAATTGAACCCAGTAGGCAGGAGTGGGATGCATGAATAAATGTGCCTAAATATTAGAAACTCTCTAAGTCAAAAGTCTCAATGTTTTCAAGCTTGTTTTCTTGACATAACAGTAGAAGCCATTTTTTGTTCTTGTTCTTTCTAAGTAATAAAAACAGTGCTTCATTATTGTTTTTTAAGCAACACCAAGTTTCACATGCCTAGAATATATTGCTTTTTGGATGTGTGAATATAAAAACTTGATAAACTAGTGGTTAGTTTCCTATATGACTAGATACTATCAAGTTTATATTAAACTTCTGTGAAAAGTAGAAACTATCCAGGGCATTTTATTTGAGCAGTTTTATAAATCCCAACACAGGTATCTCCATCTTGTGAGAAATCCCAGTTGCATTTTATTTAATCCAGAACTGGGAGACATATAACTGGCCAAAATATCACTCAAATGTATGAGTTCATTCATGCATAGTGTCTCATCATGCCTGCAATCTCCATCCCTACTGGTAAATGTAACACACTAGGGATGGGTCCTGATTGTCTGGGCATACTAATGACAGCAGACAAAGTACTCAACTTGGGTCAGTTGGGCAGCGGATGACTCATTTTCTTTGGCACAACAAAAGACTTGTCAAGAATAAACAGAAGGCGGTCATAAAGAGGCTTCCTCACAGATGTGCTTGCATATGGATTGAACAGCACACATTTAAAATGCTTTAATTATTATCTAGCCCAGCAAATTAATTGCTCTGCAGCCATGAGGACATCTTGGAGGCAGAAATCACATGGTGAGTCGTCAAATAGTTTTGCAGTGCCCTCCGGAGCTTCCATAATGAAGATGCTCCCACAGGTGCCCGTATAAATCTTCACTTCCTAGGGGTTACTTCATAATCAGCTCTGGTCTGAAAACTGTCTTATGCTCATGGGCCAGAGATTTGTTTTTAATCTAATTTATTTTCAACCAATTGGGCCATTGTAAGCACACATTACCAAGATTTATCTTCAAACTCTGAATGAGGAGGTACCATAAATTATCTTCTAAAGGTCTAGGAAGAAAGAAAATCAGGAACAAAAACATGAGAAAAAGAAGAGGAAAAAGTGCAGTGGGTTTTACAAAGGTCTCCTGTTTGGAGACATGATTAGTTCTGGCTCCACTATTAAGTCTGTAAGGGTTCCCTGGAAACTTATCCAGATTTATTTCTACTCAGTCTTTGTATGACATGTCATGAATGAATAATACCAACTCCCTTAGCCATTCCATAGCATGGAATTGATAATCAAAGAAAAACACTCTGAAAGCACACAGTATTATATGAATATTATCGTCATAATTATTTTGCTAATTCATGTGTCTTGTAAGTGTTCAAGTTTTCCAGTGGTTTTATAGCAGTGACAGCCATCATTTTTCATTATCTGATTTTAGTGAATGCCTTCCCATCTTCTGCACAAGGGTTCGCACACAAATACAAACACACAACACACGCAGGAACATACGCACTAGCTTTCCACTCTCGCCTACCTGTTAGCCTATCCCCTAGCTTGCTCTGTAGAGAGAGTTGGTGTTTAGAAGGCTAGAAAAGGAGGAGTTTCTTTAACAAATCTAATGGGAAAAGTGGGATTGGAAAATAACTGTACAGAAAGTAGAAGAAAAGTAATTATCTTACGTCAAATAGTGGGAACATTCTAGGCCTCCTATTCATATCTGCAACCCCTCCATTACAACCATAATGAACGTTCATGCCTCCACTTGATGTTTTATAACAATGAGTAGGAATAAAACTCCTGAGATCAAAAATTTTCTTGAAGGATTCACTTTCTGTGATTAAAAAAAAAACCAAAAAAACAAAAAATCCACAACTTAATCTCTGGCAATTAAGAGACCTTTAAAGTGCAATTAAATGAATGATAAGCATTGTGGCGAATTAACTCTTCATAGATATTTAGGCAAATTGCCATTTCAATTTCCTTCAATTTCGAATATAGTCACCCACCCCATGTATACACAGAAACCGTGGTGATCACAGCCTATTTCAGTATTTTGGACAGTCTTCCTCTTTAAGAATTGCTAGATCTTCAAAAAAGGAGTGAAGTATTTATCTCACTGTTTTGTTTTCCAGACATATTCCTCTGTCTAATCTCTTACGTGCTGAGGTGACAGCCACCCAAGAATTAACGTAGATGAATGATTGATTAGCTATAAAGACTGCTCCCCAGAGTGAATTAGGCAGCTAAAGAAACTGAACTAGACAGGATCCATGATGAATGTCAGACATTAAAAACATCCATATCTCTTTTCTGGCTGATAAATCTAAAAACTGTCCACAGGGGAAAAAAAAGTTCAAAGATTAAAAAAAAAAGTAAGTCTTAAGGATGTAAATTTACAAGAAGATAAATATTACCATTAAACTAAATGTATTAATTCTGTGTCATTCATTCATATCCACTTACATTTTTTGGGGGGTGACTTAACAACATCCTCCACAGCCCCAGGTATCACAGATAATGGGAAGGGATATTGTTATGTGGTACTCACAAGGAAACCCTGTTTGGTGAATATCAGTTTTCTTCCACACGATGGAGGAAAAGATTTAGGTAGAAAGATGTTTTATTTTGATCAGCAACATCTGCATTGTGGGTATAATGCACTCTAGCCAGACCTACCTGAAGCTGTGCTAGACCTGACAAGTGGATCTTTTGAACTTTGAAAATCATAATTTGAGGAGATTTAAAAATTACTGTTCACTACATGGCAGAGATGCATCCATACCAGATGAGTTTTGGGCAATCAAGGGCCCCAAACTCATCTGTTCCCAGCTAAAATTTAATCTGATTTTATCATCTGTGGTCTATTTGGAAAAAAGGGGTGCTGCCATTAATTTGCTGTTTGCTTATGAAGCCCTATGGTTTATTCTAACAGAACACAGATCTCAGCTATTCGTTATGTATTTTCTTTTTTTTTTTTTTTTAAGATTTTATTTATTTATTTGACAGAGAGAGAGATAGCGAGAGCAGGAACACAAGCAGGGGGAGTGGAAGAGCGAGAAGCAGGCTTCCCGCTGAGCGGGGAGCCTGATGCGGGGCTCGATCCCAGGACCCTGGGACCATGACCTGAGCTGAAGGCAGATGCTTAACCGACCGAGCCACCCAGGCATCCCTAAATACTTATTTATTTAAAAAAAAAATTTTTTTTTAAAGATTTTATTTATTTATTTGACAGAGAGAGAGATAGCAAGAGCAGGAACACAAGCAGGGGGAATGGGAGAGGGAGAAGCAGGCTTCCCGCTAAGCGGGGAGCCCGATGCGGGGCTCGATCCCAGGACCCTGGGACCATGACCTGAGCCGAAGGCAGACGCTTAACGACTGAGCCACCCAGGCGCCCTATTCTTTATGTATTTCCTTTAGGTCTAGACAACAAAGACATTAATAAAACCCAAGCTAATTACTAAGTACCAATTCTAACCCTTCTCCATACCGGCTCCAAAAGGCAAATACAACAGCACGCCACATCTGAAAGGGGACTTTTAGAAAATATTGTAGTAGCAGAAGAAAATGATCAAAAAGCTCATCTGAGTAAATTTTCAACTTTCTCCAAGTACTTATATATTTATTCAAACTGAGACCTCATTAAATTATCCTATTAATCAGATGGGGAGATGAACCATGAGAGACTATGGACTCTGAGAAACAAACTGAGGGCTCTAGAGGGGGAAGGGGTGGGGGGGAGGATAAGCCTGGTGATGGGTATTAAAGAGGGCATGTATTGCATGGAGCACTGGGTGTTATACGCAAACAGTGAATCATGGATCACTACATCAAAAACTAATGATGTAATGTACGGTGATTAACATAACATAATAAAATAAAAAAAAAGAAATAGCTATTAAGAAATAAAGGGAAATCAGATAATATTCCGTAAATTAAGATATGAAAATATATTTCAAATTTATTCATTTATAAATATGAATGCTTAGAAATAACGGTTTAAAGAAAAATGCTTCATAGAAATTCACACACTGCTATGTGTATACAAACACATTAAATTGCATCTGTGACATGTAAAAGAATAATATCGTTCTGTAGCTTTCCTCTGAATACACATTCATTTTTCTACAAGTAATACCCTGAATGAATGTAAATAAATGACACTTTCCTCCATCTGCTAATTTGTGCATTCACAGAAAAAGGAAAGAAAATTAAATTTTATAGAACCAGTGCCAATGAATTTCTGTTGTGGTTCCCATTTCAGTGGCTGGCTGATAGTCCTCTCAGCAGCCACTCCAGGCTGAGGATACTAATCCTCTAAACACCTGCATTTTTCACACTTAAGTTAACTGACAGATCTAAATTTGAAAATTATTATTCCCAAACAGAGAAAATATTATTTCTCTAATTTAAAAGTTAATGATTTTTTACAAGTAAGTTATATGGATACTGTCCTTTCAACCTGCCCTTAAATTTGATGCTGACCCTCTATTTACCTAATAAATAAAAGATATTTATTTAGTGGCTGAGCTGATGGCCCCTGAATCACGGATAAAGTAGGTGATAACATGTACAAACAGCGTCATTGAGACAGCCCCAGTGATAGCACCAGCTGGGCTGAATTGCAAATAAAGCCTTCCGAAGTTAGATGATCCTGACCACCCCTCCCAAAACACACTAACATAGTCAATTCAGTGTACTATTAGTAATCCCTGCCATGTGCCTGAACCATGCAAATTCTGGGACAAGGAAAGGCTGCAACACAGGACCAGTGCACTTCACATTGATAGAGAAATGGTGAACTTAGGAGGGAAACGTGTATCTCCCATTGCTCTGTCCTTCACCACACACACACACACACACACACACACACATGCGTGAGCGCAGGGCATCTGTTAAGTATAGAAATGGTTCTTGCCACAATCATGCAAAAAATATGTATAAATACATATACATATATATATATTATCTATCTTAAATTGTATCTTAAATGTGTCTGTATGTGTGCGTGTATACATATATATATACACACACACCTCCTCACCTGCTATTACTCCCTGGGACCGTACGCTTCAGATGAGCTGAATAGCATGTACTTTTTGCAAGTACATAGTGTTCTATGTGTTCTGACTTTGGCATCAGCTGCTTTTAATAGGAGCTGCAGAAGCAGCAGTCGTGTTTATTGATACACCTCTCCATTCTCTCTGCTTCATTTGGGTAACTGCTATTCTAATCTTTAGATTCCACTAAGGTATAGGTTTTATTTTTGTCAGATGCGATTCTCACCCAGAAGCAATTCAGCATCCCTAATGGGCCATGTGAAAATTCAAGAGTACATTATTTCTTGGCCCAATGATTGGGAAATGCAACTGCCATTTAGTAAGCACGGAGCAGAGCTGTAAATGAATTGTACTGTCCTGTACAACAAAGAACGGCTTCTGAATATGGCCATTCCACAGAAGGACCGGCATCCATCAGACCTCTTTGGGGCTAACATGTCAAAATGAATTTTTCCCGATATACTTTGCTTCCTGGCATACGGTAGACTTTCTCTAAATGCGTGTATAATAACCAAGAGAATGGAGGTTCTTCCTGGCCAATCCAACCCTTCATAGTGTGCTAGGTGTCCTATACTCTATAGGCACTAGGTGCTTACCCTTGCAGTTAACTGTGTTGTTGTTGTTGTTTTAAGCAAGTATACCCAGGTACCTATAGCATTTATTTTTTTTAAAGTGGTCTGAAGAGGATGATAGAAGAACTAATATTCCCCCCCACCCATCTACCTATTAAGAGAGACTCCAGAGGAAAAGAAGATGCATTTAGGGATGCATGCACTTTGTACCTTAAATTCAGAAATGTTTCTTCAGCACTAATTCTCAGACACTTTTTCTAAGTACCTGGGAGAGTCAATGATAAAGCAGATACCATTTGAGATTGGTATTTGTACATCTTGCTTGATTGTTGGGCACCATACAGAGCCAAATATTACTTCACAATATTGCCTGAGTGTCCCTGAACAATGAAGTCTTCTCTAATTGTTCAAATTTGATGTAAATGTCTCACCTTTGAGTGCCCACAGCACCTCATGCATCTTTCTGTCACAGAGTTTCATGTTTAAACTGTTTCTTAGCAGAACTTCACCAGGTTTCTTCATCTGATGAAATCCATCCTTATATCTTGCTGTGCTAAGCCAGTCCTCAGACATTTCAAGCCGTGGGAGAATCATGATTTTTTTTACATATGACAAGGACAGGGGAAAGAGAGGTTTGGTTCTATCTTGTACAATTGATGGCTACTGTATTAAAATCTTCACACTTGTGAGAGTAGCAAATACTTCGTGTCCCATCAATGGCCTAACCTAAATTGGATTTTGCCCAACAGATTTTCAAAACATTCCCTACTTTTGAAAGGAATAATTAGCTGTCAGTGTGATTTCAAGAAGATTTCTGGATTAATAGACTTTTGAGTTTCCCAAACATGTATTCTGATATATTCTGTAGAATTTAGAATTTAAAATCAAGCAGACTTGGATGTGAATTATGATTCAGATCTTGGTGTTGTGATCCTGGACACACAATTCAATCCAACCAATGAGTTTCTATTTATTTATATATAAAAATGTAAGTAATGCCTCATCATTGAAGTAGGCTGGAGGTAGTTCTCAGCTTTGAGCAGCAGTCAAGCTAAGACTTCACAGAAAATATAAACTTGTGCGTTAATCTCTGACATGCCACTTTATTCTTAAGACTGTGATTGATCAATTGATAGAAATAATTATGAGATCCCTTGAAATCGTAAAATACATATAATTAATAAATGACATTAGTATTACATTTAAGCCATCCTGTGGAATAAGTCATGAAATAACTATTTTAGTAGCTAAATCTCTTTCTATAACTTTGCTTTCTATAACTTTTATGAAATATTACAAGATTAGTTTCTTATATACCTTTGAAACACAATGGCCATAACTGCCGATTTCCCTGACCATTAGAAAACATATTTTTTTAAAAGATTTTATTTATTTATTTGACAGACACAGCGAGAGAGGGAACGCAAGCAGGGGGAGTGGCAGAGGGAGAAGCAGGCTTCCCGCCGAGCAGGGAGCCCGATGCGGGGCTCGATCCCAGGACCCTGGGATCATGACCTGAGCCGAAGGCAGACGCCCAAGGACTGAGCCACCCAGGTGCCCCTAGAAAACACATTTAATCAAATATGACTAATTAAATATCCTAGTACCTGAGTTAACTTTCTTCTTTGTGAAAAATGGCAGTGACTATATATTTTTTTTAAAAAATTTGCATATATTCTAAACCCAATCAAGACGAGTTTGACCCATGGCTCTGTTAATATTAGTTGTGTGATGCTAAACAAGACATTTAATCTCTCTGTGCCTTGGCTTCCCTGTCTGTCAATTGGGGTAATGACAGTAAGTAGCTAAATCATAATGTGCTGTTAGAATAAAATACAGAGTGTTTAAAAGAGTATCTGACACATCGTGAATGCCCATTACTTTATAATGACCCCTAATTTTGTGGTCTTTCTGAAAATGTTTCAGAACGACCCACAGATGGCATCTTGGAAATCCACAATCCTCATAACCCTTGCTTTACCCTGATCTGACTTGTTTTGGTCTAGGTGCCAGTAATCTTTGCCAAAAATAAAGAACACTACACCAAAAACTAATGATGTACTACATGTTGGCTAATTAAATTAAAAAAGAATGTATGTTTTACTTGTGTGTTCTCAAGATCTAATGAAAACATGTTATTTGAAGCACATAAAGTAGTGCTTTATACAACAAGAGTATAAAGACCTAAAAAAAAAAAAAGAACAGAAAATCAATTCCATTAATCTCCTCTCTCTTTCTTTCTTTCCATATTTTCTCATTAGACTGGCATAGCCTCACCACTGAATGTTGGTCCATTTTTCTATTATTCATTTTTGACCATGCTCAATAGCAGATATTGATATCTACCCAATATATTTTAAAAAGGAGACAGAATTCAGGAAATGGCTAGGCTCAATAGCTTGGCTGGATTGCTCTGAGAGCCCACCAGCACCTAGCTGGTTTTAGGAGATACGGTTTCTCTCCACCTACCCGTTCACACTTAGTCTTCCTCAACAACAACAATAAAAAGTGGCAAGTGAAGGGTGGGCAATAAACAACAGGAACAGATGGTCTCATGTTCCTCTGTTTTCACAGTTTTTATCTTGGTTGAATTTTAGAGTTCCAGATCTAGAAGTCGTTGGGTCAAGTTTTTCATTTAAGCCATTGAAAAAAATTATATGGGATGACTATCCTAGGCTATAAGACCAATGAGGAGTGGGGTGAACTGAATGTAGAACTCTCTGGCAAGCATAGATGGGTGTATATATTCAAGCTCAGAGTAGAGAAGCTACATGATTGACTTCCACTAGCAATGCATATGGTGGAGCAGTGGGTTGATTTGCTGTGATGCAGTCAAATAAAACATGTGTGACTTAGGTAGGCAGACCTGTCAAGGGAGAAAACTAGTTTGGAGAGATTTAATTGCTGTCAGGCTTGAGTGAAAGAACAGAAATGAGCAGGTGTTTCTCTGGCTTAGAGAATGCTTTAAGACATGCTATCTTTACTGCCTGTTTTCTGGAAAAGAGTAGAGTAGTTCCCATGGGCTAATTGGCTCATCTATCAGCTGCTAATCCCACTTCTTTTATCATCACCCTTTTTGCATAAGTCCTGGGTTAGAGCTAATTGAAGTGGACCAGGCAGACACTTGACAAAAACTAGAAAGGAGAATTCCAAGTGCGTTAGTCAGGGCTGTTCTAGTTTGCAAATGATAGAAACCCAACTTGAACTAATATAAGCAAAAGGGGAATTTACTGGCCCATTGGCTCTGTGCTGGACGTCTTACATGTGCCACACTTGGTTCCTTCCTGCCTTTTTCTATCTGCTCTTTCTTTAGGATGCTGACCCATGTGAATTATTTCAATGGGATCCCGTGTTCTTTGGCCTCTTGTTTTGGTACTGGCAGGATATTACAAGGATGAGCAAAGTGAGGTCAGAGTACTCCATGCATTACCTGGTTTTGGCTACATTCCTCTATCCAAAGGTTACAGTTATACTGAAATAAAGCTTTCTCTGTAGAATTTTCTTTCTGCTTTCTGGTGATCTTTCCCTCCCTTTGCTCCTTCAGGACTAATTAAGAGAGGCAATAGTTTTCCCTGCTTCCTAACCCATGGCTTGTGCTTTTCCTGGTCCCATCTTTGTAAATAGTCTCTGGATTAAAATTTCCTCAATTACCAAGCTTGAAGGAAGTGTGTTTTACCAGTTTATATGTTGAATTGTATGGCCTTCAAATAAGACCCGAACAACCCGAACTTGGAAAGTCAAGGATGTAGTTGTGCTTCAGAATAACTACAACCAGAGGCCAAAAGCTACCAAGAATAATTTGTTTAAATTGTGTTATTTCTCCTTTGTGGTGCAGGCTTCATTCTACTTCGCTGAAAAAAAAAAAATAAAGCTGGGCTTCCTCCAGAAGGAGAAAAAAGAAACACCAGTGTTAATCCTGGGGTCCCAAAGTCCCGCAGCTTCCTTTACTAGTGTGAGTGGCTCTATTTCTGAGCTCCATTTAGAAAAACACTGATGGCGGAGTGTGAGGTGACCTTCCCACCTTCCTCGATGGATCAACTTTGACAAGGGGCCAAAATAGATGCAAATAGGACAGCTCTTCCCAGACCTAATGATTGGAATAGTGGCAAAAGCAATTCTCAAAAGAAGGTAAATGTTTTTCACAAAATAAATCAGGGATAGCATATGAAACAAAAGACAACGGCTATATCAAGCTTACATAGTTTTCTCCCATTTGGAGAAGAAGTCAAATAAACATAAAAAATAAGCTTTACTAACAGGCGAAAAGTTTACGGGGAAAGATGTATCATGCTCCAAGTTGCAGGGCCTTTTGAATGCTTGATGTTTGTGAGCCCAGTGGGATATACCATGCACACACATGCACACACAGATACACAAAAGTGAAATCTGTTATTCTGAAATCCTAATCTGAAACTTGCATTCTAATAAGGATTCAGTAAATATAAATATTTCAAATCATGGTTTGTTCTTGGGGCAATAATAAATAAACCTTAACTTTCCACTACTATATCTATTTATAATGTCAAAGTTACAGTAGAAACAATCAATATCAAAGTTTTCCACGTGTCTGAAGTCCAGCCAATAGGTGGCTTTACTCTGTCTTTATTTTTCCTTACAGCTATAAGAGAAGCTAATATATAAATTAGTCAATGAATAGATGGCTAGAGGCCGTTTTGAATTATAGTATATCGCAAGAGCAGAAACTACAAACCAATAAGAGAGTGTTGATGGAGTCTGTATTCTCACCTGAAGAACACAAACTCAGAGATTCCATCCTTATACTTGCATGGTCATGGACTGTACTTCTGACTAGTGTAGCAAGAGTGGCCATTGGTAAGTATTCGATGAGAGAATCTGCCAAAACAACACCAAGATCCCATATCTTATGGCCAGATACCAGTGCTATTATGAGAGGTGATATATATCCTCTTCTTTATGGTATAGTAACATTTGCTTTTAGCAACACCACAAAGGAGAGGAGCAATCCCACCATGAATGGGGAAAACATATATTAGGAGAGAAAAGATGATGTCTGTCTTATTGAATAAAGATAGGCCCCTGTACTGAGACACATGAAGGTTCTGATATCTATACGAAAGCTCTGCATTATCATTTTAGTAAGTCCCTGCTACCCAGGTGGGTCCTATGCCTCTCTTAGAAAGGCACTAGGGAAGATAGCTGACATTTAGTGAAGACCGACCAAGTATCAGTGCCTCTTTCAAAAACTCATGGGAGGGATCTTATCAGTCCTAATGATAGCCCTAAAATTTGAGTATTGTAACTATGTCTATTTTCTATATGGGGAGACTGAGGCTTAGAAAAATTAAGTAAATAGTCAAGTTCATATAGACAGCAGTGGAGCCAGGTTTGGACTCATTCTTTTTGATTACAGAATCTCTGTGTACTACATTGTTTAACAGTTATACCACTTGAATGCTATATATGATTCACACCATGCATAGCAAACTAGTTTTAGGGTAAAATTACTAAGGTGATGCCTCTCTTGGGATGCTTCATGGTAGACAGACAGCACACTCACCTAAAACTCATTTATGCAGCCTCAGAAATCTGGTTTTGCTCATTCACCTGGTGCAGACACATCTTTCTCTGTTATGCTAATAGTATCTTAGATTCTGTGATTAATGTATAAATTCAGAATGCCAGTATATTCATTTACAATGAAAAAAGTATTATGTTACATGACCTTGAAGATACACAGCCAAATAGTAATCAGAAAAGTGATGTTGACCATGGAATTAAAATTAAATAAATTATAAAGAAAATAGAATGTTTAATGATATACAGATAAAAAAATAGTCTGATGAACCTATTTACCCAATAAGGTTGATTTTGCCAATGACACTATCTTTCTATGAGCTTATTAGATAGATTTGGTCAATGTTCACATACGTGACTCTTTTTCACAGTTCCTATGATTAAACAATCTCCTACTATTGATCTATTTTATATTACATTCTATTAATCAATGTTTAATCAATCTGAGAGATGAAACTATTCAGTGTCTTAAAAAATTCTAAGCAATTACATTCTCCTTTCTTTCAGCATATATTTTAACATTTAAAGTTCCAAGTACAGATTTCTTGCTAAAGCAATGGATTGGGAAGATGAGTGAGAACATAGCCTCCATGTACACCTTTAAGTGGTGATTAAGTGTTTTAGACTCTAAGAGTCTTAAGGGAATTAAGATGAGAGGACTGAGGGTCTAAAAGAATGTTTGACACATAGGGAGGCTCCTATATAAGGGACTTGAAGTTTGGCAAAGTCTCAGGAAACAGATTTACTGTTACACAATTTGTGTTCAGCATCCCCCACTCAGATATTAAGCCTTTATTTTTCAACACTTACTATGTTCTGGGAACTATGCCAGGCATGGGACATACAAGATGGATCAAATGTGGTCTCTGTGACCTCTTGGTTCACAGAGTAGAGACAGGGATAAAAGAGTCAAGAGTTAATTATAAGTCAATGCAGTAAATGTAGTGATAAAGATACACAGAATGTGTTTGGGGACATGGAAAAAGCACTAAAATCTAGGACATGAAGAAAGGATTAGCAGAGAAAATTAGGCTCTGGAGAATGACAAGTGGGCAGATTCAAAATAAAGATATCAATCAATGAAATATGCCGTATCAATAAAATGGAGGGTGAAAAAACAAATACACAATCATCTAATCATCTTAATTGGCATAAGGAAATGTACTTGACAAAATCCTACAGTCAGAAATCTAGGAAAACATGTCCTAACCCCAGGAGAACGCGAACTTATTTGGAAATGGGGTCTTTAAAAATGTCATTAGTTAAGTGAAGGGGAGGTCATAATGTATTAGAGTAAGCCCTAAATCCAATGACTTGTGTCCTATGAGAAGGCCATATGAAGACACAGACCTAGGGAGGACATACAACACAGGCCATGTGAGGGCAGAGGCAGAAGTTGTAGTGATGCAGCCATAATCCCAAGAATGCTAAAGATGGCCAGCAATCACCAGAAACTAGAAAGAGCCAAAACAGGATGCTTCCCTGGGGTCTTCAGAAGGAGTATGGTCTTACTGAAAGTTTGATATGGAGCTTCTAGCTTCCAGAACTGTAAAAGAACAAATTTCTGTTGTTTTAAACCAGTTTGTGGTATTTTGTTATGGCAGCCCTAGGACAGTAATACATATACAATAACGTATTATTAAGCCAAAAAAGGAAAGAATTACTGATAAATGCTACAGTTTGGATGAGCCCCCAAAACATTCTAAGTGAAAGAAACCAGATATCAAAGGTCATACATTGCAGGTTTCTATTTATATGAAATATCCACAGAAGGTAAATCTACAGGGACAAAAACCAGTTTGATGATTGCCAGTGGCTAGGGGATGAGAGCAATGAGGAGAAGCTGCTTAATGGATACAATACATAAAATATAAACACAATACAATAATGGTTTATTTTGAGAGATGCAATATTTTGAACTAGAGAGAGGTGGTATTTGCACAATGATATGAAGGTAGTAAATACCAGTGAATTGTTCACTTTAAAATGATTAATTTTATGTTATGTGAATGTCACTTCAATAAAAGTCAAGATGTTGATTTTACATTGAAACCATAAGGAGGTAAAAGAGAATGAACAAATTGCAGACAAAAGTTGGTTGGTAGATGAGTTACCAGGTACATATGTGAGTTCTCTCTTGATTCTTCCCATGTGATATATTTTTTCTATATTTAATTTGGACGTATCTAAAAACATCCCTCTTTTTAAAATATATGAATATTAGTTATTAGCATAACATAATAAAATGAAATTAAAAATAAAATATATGCATATTAGAATATTTTACAAATGATCTCTAAGCTTTAATCAATATCCAGAGACAGGTATCACTTGTAAATTTAGACTCTACTCTTTGATGGAATACATCAGATTCCAAAGTAACATGGATTCACAGCCTGACATTGGTTATCTTCATAGCTTATGATAAATGATCATTCTATGTTTTCAGATGAAAGTTTTCTGAAATATATCAAATTATTTAACACAACCTAAAGTAACATAACTAGCTGATGGAACTGTCTATGCTTGTTTTAGTTCAAGAACTTTTACATGTGAATTCATGCTGATTATTGATGAATACTAAACAGCTTAAAAAGAGGTTTAGTCTAGAGGAATAAACTTCAGCATATCCATTATGATTGACTTGATTCCTTCAATAGGCTTAATGAGTAATTATTGTCTCTTCTCTTTTCTTCTGACAATAAATATTTGCAGTGGACAAGGACTCTCGGGTAGCTTTATTTGCAGTTATGGGAAGGGATCTTCAGAGCTGAAGGTAAATTCTCCCTGTTTCAATGGTAGATGTGGTCAAGAGCACAGGGTTCTAGACTTTTCACCAAGTATGCTTCCTCTTAGATAATATTCTTTTGGATATTTGGTATTCCATACACCCAACATCAACAACTGGATATCAGAAGCAGATAAAAGCTCAGACAACTTGATGCTTTTGTCATGTTTGATTTCATGTAATTAAACAGAAATTTCTGGGTGACTGGAAAAATGATTCAGAACTTCGAAACATCAAGCATTTTATATTTTCTTAAAAAGGATATAAAACTTACCTCAATTAACAAATGATCTTTCTTTGTGTGTTGAAATAGTAAAAAGAATAGCCATAATGATCATATGAATCCCTCTCTGGGTAGAAACTCATTACACCAATGAACACTTCAGTATTTACAGATCAAATATTTTCATCTATGTATAATGTACCAAAGATGAGAACTACCAAGGGAACCTCTTCTGGGATGAGAGAATCAAGTGTAATATCAAATCAAAGCCAGGGAAGCCAGAATGAGATGCACAGGAATTAGAGGGCTGCTTTACCATTGCAGAGAGTACCTGTCGGTCAGGGACCTTCTAAAGTGAGCTAAGCTTCTGGCTATGTTTTGAAGTGTGTCCACTCAGGAAGGATGTCTGTTTTTGCTGTCCCTGCTTTTATTGCTTTACTTACGTGTCTTTGGAAAGATGTGCTTTCCGTATCCCTCACTTATCCTCATGGATTAAGTTTATCAGAAAATCTTGAGACCTTTTAAATTATAGCACCTTGTGTGTGAGCAGAGGTTATTGACATAAATCGGTGAGTTAAAGCATATGAAACATTAAGAATAGTAATAGCATAAAATATAAACTCAAGAAATATTATTTAATATTAATTCATGAATTATCCAGGCTTCATGATTAGTAAGAAAATGACCCAATGCCTGCATCTGTCATTCAAAACATTCTCATATTGGGGTGTCTGGGTGGCTCAGTCAGTTAAGCATCTGCCTTCAGCTCAGGTCATGATCCAAGCGTCCTGGGATTGAGCCCCACGTCAGGCTCCTTGCTCAGCGGGGAGCCTGCTTCTCCCTCTCCCTCTGCTGCTCCCCCTGCTTGTGCTCTCTCTTTGTCAAATAAATAAATAAATAATCTTAAAAAAAAAAAAGTTCTCCTATCTAAACCCATTCTGTTTTTCCCAATTATTTCCCACAGGTTAATTATAAGAGTTCATCTCATCTGCTATATTTGTTTGTAAGAAAGCAGAAATACATAGCATCCTTCCTCGCAGCCTCACCTTTGCCTATGTCATTGTCCTCGCCTCTGTGGCCCTGTTTCCTTCAACACTGCTTATTAAATGTTAGCTACTGTTCCTGGGCTGGGTGAGATCCAGCCTTTCCCTGACCACTCAAATCACGGTGTTGTCACCTGCTGAGGTTTTCGCACGCTTGTCACATGGACTGGCAAATTTCTACTAATGCTATGCTTTGAATTACTCATCTTTTTATTTTCATCTGCAAAGCTAGATATCTAGGTATTTGAATAGAAAATTGGCTATTTGTATTTTTCTCATATTGCACCTTTCTGATATTGGATCTCTCTTAATATCTATTGATATGTATTAGTGATCCATCAATATTTACTGACATAACTTGGAAAATTGATGCATGTGGTAAAAAATATATATATATAGGAACCTAGTCTGTGCACTGCTCTAGATTCCCAGTGAGAAGCCTTGGCTGCTGCTATTATTCCCCACTCTCCTGATCCTATAATCCCACTACATCATTGGTCAACTCACTCGCCCTTTCTTCTAGATGATGAGTTTACACCTCCCCCTTCTTCAGTTAACTAGCACAGACTTCCCTGTTCTCCTCCTCAGCTGAGGACCTTGTTCCTATTTCCAAACGGAAGCAGTCTGAAGACCTTCCACAAGCCCTCACAAGCACTCCTCCCCAATTTCCCCAAGGAGATTCCTCAAAGCTACATTTGAGGCAAGAGCCTCAGCAAACTGCAGAAATAGGGAAACTCTGGTTTCTCTCCACTCCCCAAATCAGATAAAGCAGGTGGCTCAGATAAAACTATGGCCTTGGGATCGGACTTCCTGGAAGGTATCTGAAGGGACTGGGTGACCCAGCCTAACAGTGTGGGGCATCTGTCTCTTGGGAAGGAGCGTTGTCTGAGGAAAGGTAGGCGGCATGAGGGAGCCAGAGGAGGCATCCGGATCCTGTCCTTTCTTTAAACAGCTGTTACTAGTCACAGTGGCTTCACAGGGCCTGCCTGGAGGACATGCTATGGAAACAAGCAAAGGTTTGTGTTTTCTCAAGACTGTGTACCCAAATTGCTTGTGAACCACTTTGCATTTGTATTTGCTTTTTTTTTCTTCCCCAGCTTCATGTCCCATTTTCCCTCCTGTGACTACCTTGAGATTGCTGGACTGTAGAAGCCTCAGTATGAAGGACATGCCTCGAGCTCTATTTTCTACAGCTACTACTCTATCACTTTCTAGTCTATTACCACATTACTGAGACATGAAATGGGAAAACTAAAATACCTAACTTTAATAGAGAACTGACAGCATCACAGGTTGTTCCATACATTGACAGAATTTAATGTTGGCAGTACTCTCTAAGATGTTATTTTCTTTCATAGACGAGAAAAATGAGGCTCAGAGAGTTAAAGGGATTTCCTCCAAGCACCATAATTTGAATCCAAGACTCGCTAGCCCTTGACATACTTCATTGCAAACAGTATTTCCATGATTTAGGAGCTAAAACTCCTGGGCGCCTGGGTGGCTCAGTTGGTTAAGCGACTGCCTTCGGCTCAGGTCATGATTCTGGAGTCCTGGGATCGAGTCCCACATCGGGCTCCCTGCTCAGCGGGGAGTCTGCTTCTCCCTCTGACCCTCCTCCCTCTCATGCTCTCTGTCTCTCATTCTCTCTCTCTCAAATAAATAAATAAAAAATCTTTAAAAAAAAAAAAAGAAGATAAAACTCCCTCATTCCTTGCACATCACCACGGATGGCATTTTCAGGGCACAGAGCTCTCATGTTCAGTGAGGCAGCCTCCTGAATTAGTTTCCTTCCTAGGGGACCAGAGGATAGCACAGGTCATTTTATACAGCCTACAAGCGTAAGCATTGTCCAGTAGTTGGGGAAGGTATCCTGATATGACCCTTCCCAGCCCCATAAGTCTCCAGATTTTGGGCCACACTCACAGACTGGTCGATCTGTGTGTTTCATAGCTGATCAAGACGTTTGTAAAAATCTGGATATAATCTGGTATATAAGTTCAGCATTATCTCCTCTCTCCCCACCAGACAGTTAAAAATTTCTAAATTGTCACAGGCCTACCTTTATGTAAGATCTCAGGGGAAGATGACTTCAAAGCTTTTTCAGTAGCTAATTCAGAGGCTAATAACTTTTCTAGTCAGTTTTTCCTCAAGTTGAAACTGAATTTCTGTGACAGTCAAAACTCATTTCTCTTTAGCATCTGGGCTGGGATACAACACAAACTTGCAAAGTATTATAATAGATTATCTGGCAGATGGATTTCAAAAACACCAATAGTAATAGACTTAAAATTCAATAATAATACCAAGAAAAAAAAAAAAAGAACTTGAAGCAACAGTTTATGAAAAGCTGCTAATTGAATCTTGTGCCCCAGAAGGCAGTCAAAATGGAAAATGTGCATCCCTGAGGAACAAAGCATGGATGGGGGATGGAAAAAGATAGAGGAGAGAAATATTCCTACAAATAACAAAAATTCATACCTGTTCTGGGGCTGACACAGAGGATCATAAAGAGTAAAAAATTTGTCCAAGGTCTCTCTGCTATACATATACAGAAACAATATCTAAGGCAATCTTTCCAGCAAGAGTGTCAAGGTGAGGCACTCCATGACTATGCCCTCAGCAATTTATAATGAAGAAAAAACAAGAAAATGGGTTAGGTCAATGGAAAACTTGGGGTCAGTTTGATCATTTCTTTGACATATCCTACTCCAGACATGACAGGACCATGGCAGACACCATTGGGTATCTGGTCAACAGGTAGTTCCCCTTCTTCCTTTGAAACAGAACCTTAATTGTTTACAAGTATTGGGGAGAGAATGAGTATGCTTCAGGTAATGCTGTATCCTTGCCCAGCCCCAGGAAGTAGACTTGGATTAATCTAAGACAACTATAGTAATTCTACCTCCCATGATAGTGAAAGGATTTGGATTGGCTTGGGTGTAAAGTCCTGGTCAATAAGACAAAAACTGTAGTCCCCTGGAAACATTTCTGTCCCTCTTAAAAGCCAGCTGGGGGAGACACTTTCTTTTCCTGATCTTGCCCCTGTACTTGTTTTTATGAGGGTATGATTCCTTAGGAACACAAACCTGGATACCATGGCAGCAAGCTAAGTAGGTGGGGTGAAAAATTGGTAGCGCACTTGAAAGTTTATGAATTAACTACCCTGGAAATCCCTGACCTCCAAACTGAGGAAAAACTGCATTGAGTATTGGGTCTCTTGACACATGACTTTGGTAAATAAAGCTAATGGGAAAATTAGCTTTTATTTTTTTTCTTTTCCCCTTCCTTCCTTCCTCTTAGTGGTGGAGCAGTGGTAGGGCAAGGAATGTGAATATACTGCAGCAGCGCATCCAATCCAGAATATGCTTTCTAAGGGCAAGAAAGAGAGATAATGTGATTAAAGGAAGCAGAAAGAAAAAATTAGCCAGTGGCTAAGCGTCAATGGAGTAGAAGAAAGATCTGGATGAAATGAGTTCCTTTTAGATAGATAGACATGAAGACTTGGGAATCCTTGAAGAACACACAAAAGCACACCCAATGAGATGGAAACATATCTCACTTATGAATCAATTTGTAGGAAGGAAGAAAGATGGGGTAAGAAAAAGAACCCAAGTAGGAGGAAGAAGTGATCATCCCTTGTTCAGTTTCTTTCATGCAATCATAGTGCAAAGAGGACAGAACCTTCTCTCTGTACAAGGGGATAATAATGCATATTCTAATCATCCTCAAAGTATTGGTGTTAAAATGAACTAATTAATGGGAAAATGCTTAGAAAAGCATATAATAAATCGTCATCATAATAACATGGTTATAACAAGAAGTATATTCTATTTATGAAGTACCTACTTAGCTCATGACATTTGAAACTTACATTCCTGCAAAGAAGATAATATGGACATCAGATAAGAAAATTGAGGCTGAGACAAATTCTTATTTATGTAAATGTGCATAGTTAATCAATGGGAGAACTATTTCCAAGCCACAATTTCATATATATATAAACTTAGTGATAACATCATCTTTATTTTTATTCACTCTCTCCACTTATATTGGACTTGTCCCAAACTGCTATTTTTTTTCATTTATAATAAGGTAGAGATTGGACTGCAGAATTTATTTCAACCTATCTCTTGCTAAATTCGAGAGTGGTTGACTCAATGGAGATTCATAACCACCAACACGTGTTTATTCTTTTATCCTTCAAGAGCAATGAGAGATTAGAACTTCCAAACCACTGGACACATTTCACGTTCAAGTAGATCAGTGTTGTCTTCTTCATGAACTCTTCCATACGTTTGTCAGAATGCAAGCCTGTTCATTATTAATCTTATGATATGGAAAGTAGTTCATTTGTATGGAAATAGCTGCACTTGGATGATGTGTTCCGTGTTCAAAATGAAACACAGATTTCTGATTAAGAGCCAAATCGTTCTTTGAAAAGGTCAAAAACAGTGGCTTCAAATGAAATTATTTCAGCTCTGTTTTATGTGGGTCACTGATGAAATGCCCTGCCAAAATATGAACACTAGTTCTCTGGTGTTTCTATGTGATTGCAAATTAAGAAAATCCTCTCCCACTTAAAAATTTTAAATGTAGATACATGTTAAATGCTAGGCATTTTTTGAATGTGCATATTTTGTGTTTTATAAATACATACATAATTTAAAGACCTAAATACTAAAAAAATAAATGACATGTGAAATTGTGATCACAAACTATAAGCACTATAGAATAAGGGATTGTGTAAATCAGGGTCCTGGTGAGTATTATATACATTACCTAGTAAAGCTGAACATAAGTTACTTTAAAATTCAGTATTTCTTCTCAAAATGTATGGGTGCATTCTATAAAAATTAATATATATATATACCCTCAAAAACATGTACAAAATGCATAATTTTCATAACTAAAAGCTAAAAACAATCCAAATGCCCATTAATAGGACAGTGGAAAAACAAAGATGGGTCTCCCAGACATGATACTGTACAAGCAAGTCAAAAACAAGAGAGGGCATATACATGATTTCATTTATATAAAGTTTAAGAACAGACAATTTTTACTTATCATGGTAGAAATTAGAAAGTATTTTGGGGGAGGCTTTTGGAAATATTACCTGATAGGGGTAATGAAGAAATGTCTGGGCTGCCAGAAATGCTGCTTTTATTGATCTCTGTACTGCATATTTTTGTAAAAATCCATAAAGCGGAACATTTTGGATTTGTGTGTATTGCTGTATTAACCGGATGTGTAATAAAAATAACTCAACCAGAACTCCCAATTTCACAATTTTGTATTTGAGAGAAATATTGCACAAATTTCGTCTTAACTAGATCTTTTAAAAAGCTTGTGAAGGGGCAATTCCGAGTGATCTGGTTTATGTTTCCTGTGCCTAGCTCTGTAGTAACTAGTAGAACCAGAGTTTTCAGTTTCCCGTAAATTGCAATAGATAGACAGCAGTAAGTTTGAAACCAATGTTTATACAGATTTATAATAATGTGCTCTTTCTACATTTCATTTCAATAGTTTTCCTATTGAACAAAACATACATTTACCATCGTCTTTATTAGAAAAACACTATCAAGTTATTTCTGTTACTATAGGTCTTCTGTAACTGGAATGGGTTTCCTATCTACAATTACACTCCCACAATAATAATGATTAAAATAAGATTATTTATGTTTAATTAGTGTTACATTGTGGGCTGCTTTTTTAAATTTTACAGAAAGAAAAACATGAATCCTTTATGACCATTTATGGAAACATTGGCTTTGATGTATATTATTTTGTATTCTTGGTTTTTCATGCACTGTGTGCACTGAGATCTTTGAACCAAGCAGTGTTTCACAGTTTCCTTTAAATAGTTATTCTTTGAGGGATAATGGTTTTATTTAAGAAGCTATTTTTAAATTATTCCTTTTATTTTCACACCAATGTCCTTAACTGTTTTTTTTTAATGATTTTGATTTCCAAATAATGATATTCATTCTCACAGACCAGAGAGCTCCAATTTCAACCAAACATTTTATTCATTCACCATATCTCATTGCATTATCATTTGATTTAGAAAGGTTTTGTTGTTGTTGTTTGTTTGTTTTTTAAGCCAAAGGACATTGACTCTTGATCATCTAAAGGCTATCGAGTTAGCTTAGTTGACTAGAGTGTGTACTAATGAAATTAAGTTTTGACGTTCCATAACTGAAGGGGAAATAGATTTTTCCCTTAAGTCAGATGAGCTGTCCTATAAATACCTCTCAGGAGCCCAGGGACCTAGATGTCTGGATTCCTTCATCTATAAATGAATGAATAGATGGATAGATAGATAAAATTCAACTCATTTCTCAGTTGATGAGAATCCTCAGTGCAGATACCTGACTTCTCAGAATTTCTTTTTTTTTAATTTTTTAAATTTTATTATGTTATGTTAGTCACCATATAATACATCATTAGTTTTTGATGTGGGGATCCACGATCCATTGTTTTTGTATAACACCCAGTGCTCCATGCAGTATGTGCCCTCCTTAATACCCATCACCAGGCTAACCAATGCCCCCTCCCCACTCCCCCCTAAAACCCTGTTTGTTTCTCAGAGTCTATAGTCTCTCATGATTCATCTCTCCCTCCAATTCCTTCCCCCTTTCATTTTCCCTTCCTTCTCCTAATGTCCTCCATGCTATTCCTTATGTTCCACAAATAAGTGAAACCATATGATAATTGACTTTCTCTGCTTGATTTATTTCACTTAGCATAATCTCCTCCAGTCCCATCCATGTTGATGTAAAAGTTGGGTATTCATCCTTTCTGATGGCTAAGTAATATTCCATTGTATATATGGACCACATCTTCTTTATCCATTCATCTATTGAAGGGCATCTTGGCTCTTTCCACAGTTTAGCTATTATGGACATTGCTGCTATGAACATGGGGGTGCATATGGCCCTTCTTTTCACCATCTGTGTCTTTGGGGTAAATACCCAGGAGTGCAATTGCTGGGTCATAGGGTAGCTCTATTTTTATTTTTTTTGAGAAACCTCCACACTGTTTTCCAAAGTGGCTGTACCAACTTGCATTCCCACCAACAGTGTAAGAGGGTTCCCCTTTCTCCACAACCTCTCCAACATTTGTTGTTTCTTTCCCTGTCCATTTTTGCTATTCTAACTTGTGTAAGGTGGTATCTCAATGTGGTTTTGATTTGAATTTCCCTGATGGCTAATGATGATGAACATTTTTTCATGTGCTGTTAACCATTTGTATGTCTTCTTCAGAGAAGTGTCTTTTCATGTCTTCTGCCCACTTTTTGACTTGATTATTTGTTTTTTGGGTGTTGAGTTTGAGAAGTTCTTTATAGACCTTGGATACCAGCCCTTTATCTGTAGTGTCATTTGCAAATATCTTCTCCCATTCTGTGGGTTGCCTCTTTGTTTTGTTGACTGTTTCCTTTGCTGTGCAGAAGCTTTTTATCTTGATGAAGTCCCAAAAGTTCATTTTTGCTTTTGTTTCACTAGCTTTTGGAGATGTATCTTGAAAGAGGTTGCTGTGGCTGATGTCAAAGAGGTTACTGCCTATGTTCTCCTCTAGGATTTTGATGGATTCCTGTCTCACATTGAGGTCTTTCACCCATCCACTTTGAGTTTATCTTTGTGTATGGTGTTAGAGAATGGTTGAGTTTCATTCTTCAGCATGTGGCTGTCCAATTTTCCCAGCACCATTTATTGAAGAGACTGTCTTTTTTCCATTGCATGTTTTTTCCTGCTTTGTCGAAGATTAGTTGACCATAGAGTTGAGGGTGCATATCTGGGTTCTCTATTCTGTTCCATTGGTCTATATGTCTGTTTTTGTGCCAGTACCATGCTGTCTTGGTGATCACAGCTTTGTAATATAGCTTGAAATCGGGCAACGTGATGCCCCCAGCTTTGTTTTTCTTTTTCAACATATCCTTGGCGATTCAGGGTCTTTTCTGATTCCATACAAATTTTAGGATTGTTTGTTCCAGCACTTTGAAAAATGTCTTTGGAATTTTGATCGGGATGGCTTTGAAGGTATAGATTGCTCTGGGCAGCATAGACATTTTAACAATGTTTATTCTTCCAATCCATGAGCATGGAATATTTTTCCATCTTTTTTTGTCTTCTTCAATTTCTTTCATGAGTGTTCTGTAGTTCCTAGAGTATAGATCCTTTACCTCCTTGGTTAGGTTTATTCCGAGGTATCTTATGGTTTTTGGTGCTATTGTAAATGGAATAGTTTCTCTAATTTCTCTTTCTACAGTTGCATTTTTAGTGTATAAGAAAGCAACTGATTTCTGTGCATTGATTTTGTATTCTGCCACATTACTGAATTGCTGTATGAGTTCTAGTAATTTGGGGGTGGAGTCTTTTGGGTTTTCCACATAAAGTATCATGTCATCTGCGAAAAGCGAGAGTTTGACTTCTTCTTTGCCAATTTGAATACCTTTTATTTCTTTTTGTTGTCTGATTGCTGTTGCTAGGATCCCCGGGATGCAAGGGAGGTTCAACATTCACAAATCAATCAATGTGATAGAACACATTAATACAAAGAGAGAAGAACCATATGGTCCTCTCAATTGATGCAGAAAAAGCATTTGACAAAATACAGCATCCTTTCCTGATTAAAACTCTTCAGAGTATAGGGATAGAGGGAACATTCCTTAAGTTCATAAAATCCATCTATGAAACACCCACAGTGAATATCATCCTCAATGGGGAAAAGCTGAGAGCCTTTCCCTTAAGATCAGGAACACGTCAAGGATGCCCACTCTTGCCACTATTTTTCGAATTTTTAGAATTTCAACAGCATTGACAACATATCTTTTGCCACTGCAGTATGTTTTATATACTCTTCAATTTATCATTCCAAAAACAAAGCCCAAATTAAGAGCCCAAAATATGGTAGGCACTGTGCATGGTGCTTAATAGGTTAGGACAAACATGACACAGTCGAATACCTCAGGTAATTCATAGCTAATTGGGGGAGGAGGCTGTGTGTGAAGATGCATCAATCTAGAATTATCATTTAGAGTGCACTAGAAAAAAATTACATGCAAGAAAAGATGACAGAAAGGAGGAAGTGAATAACTTTATAGGCATACCCATGGGCAGGTGGGGAAGTCAGACAAAGCTTTTTGAGAAGATCAACCTTTTTATGACAGAACACCTTCCAATTTCCCTACTTACCCTTTCCATACTTCTTTCTGCACTGGAATAAGTATTGTTTTACATTCTCCTCACATTCTTCAGTGTCCCCTCCTTTCTACATGCCTACAGCCCCTTCTATATTTACCCTCTTTCTTTAGATGTACTGGTTTTTCCTTTAATCCAGAAAATTCTCAGTTCTCTCACACCCTTAAAACAACAATAGCAAAACAGTTTCTTATGACCACTCTTGACCACTCTTTGTTCTAATTCTTTCCTTCCCAGTAAGTTGAAGATTAGTCTGTACATTCAATTTCTACATCTTCACCTGCACTGTGGTATAGATATTGCTTTTACTAAGGTCACCAATACACTACATTTTCAAAGTCCTTGAGACTTTTTGGCATTTTCTGAACCTCCCTGGTTCTTTGCCAGTGCTGGATCATTCCTTCTTTCCTCAAAGAATCCCTTCCTTTAGCTTCTGGGCCAAGAAACTTTCCTGGATTTTTTTCCTGTGTCTGAGAAATTCCTGTCATTTTCTCCTAATGTTTTTTTCTGTGTTTCTTCTTAAATACTAGTAAAACACTTTGTCCTTATCCCTTACTGATCTATATATTCTCAACTTAAATTACTATCCCTGAGTCCCAAAAGTTTGTCATCAATTTATGCATCTCCACCTATCTCAGACTTATTTTGTAAAATGTTTATGAAGCGTGCATGTGCATGCATGTGTGTGTGTGCATGCGCACACACATACACATTTGATGGAGGAACGTTGAAACCAGTTTTTAAAAGTAGATAAGAAGTGACAAATGGAATGAGGAAAGAGAAGTATAATTAGCAGAGAAACAGCATATGAAAATGGAGTCAGTCTGGAAGCATGAAATGGCATTTTGCATCAAGGAACCACAGTTTGCTTATTAGTGTCAAAAAAACTAAGGATATGACAAGAAAAATGAAATCAAGATGAAGAGAAGCAAATTTAAAACAAAACAAAATGTGGATAGCATCCTTAAGAATTTGGATTTTTTTTTTTCTTTTTTGTCCTGCAGAGGACACCATTTGTGAATGCAGTTTTAGGATAAAAACAAGTGTAATATGTGAACCAGAAGGGAAGGTATGTGCTGCATGGAAGAAAGACAAGTATGAGTGAGTCTAGAAACAGTTGCAAGGAGCTTTGCCTCCAGTGTTATCTTGTCCTTTCCATCATCCTCCCCTGTGAGGACCAAGGTGTTGTCTTCTGAGTCTTTTATCACTTTTTGGGAGATCCAATTCATAGGGGTTTCAGTCTCAGCAGACTTTCTCTATTTTGAGAATAGCTACTAATCTCCCAGAGAAATGGTCTCCAAAGTTTTGGATAGCAGGCTTGTTAGTAAAACAAACCAAGGAACACAACTTTAGAGTATTACAACAGAAGCATATTTATTTATATATTATATTGTGAAAGAAGGTTCCAAAATGCAGTAAGCATTGCTAGGAGAGTCATTCAAAATAGCATCAGGAGAAAGCAGGGCCCCTGCAGGTCTCCTGTTTCAATTCTCAGAACACCATGAACTTTTTGACTTTTGTCAGTTGCAATTTGTCAATTGCAACCACCTCCTTGAAGGCATCTTTCTACTTTGGAGTGAAATAGAGATAATGTAACATCTGTTAGCTAAATAGCTAATCCTAGTCAGTTTAACTTTGCCAGCCCCAATCATAAGTCTTTTGAAACAATTTATGTAAACTTGTGGTTTTTGCCTTTGTGAGGCTACACTCTATACTTGAAATTCAGATCATACTTTTGATTTCAATGGAGTCTGTGTCTCCTGGGTTGAAATCCTTAAAATCCCAAGTAAATGTTTTTGTGGCTTTTCCACCTTGTAGTCTCCTTGGCCAATAATATGCATGACCTTTTACACTAATACACAATAAAACTTACAAAGTATGCACAAGGGAAATTTTAAAATGATAAAATAAGGCCCAAATTAAATGTTTTAAAATGATTACTGTCTTGTAATTCAAAAATCCTTTTAGCTGGGATGTATGTGAGTATATACATTGATTTCACATATATTTGAATATATATGATTACTTCACATACATGTGACACACATATGCATATGTGTATATATATGATTGTTTATGCTCAAATAATTTTGAAAATACTGGCTTAACATTTTCAATATGGCATTTTAAATAGCTGGTTCTATGATCAGTTTATTTTGATATTATTTTTTCTAAAGATTTTATTTATTTATTTGAGAGAGAGAGAGAGCACAATCAGGGGGAGCGGCAGGCAGAGGAAGAAGCAGGTTCCCCTCTGAACAAGGAGTCCCACCCAGGGCTTGATCCCAGGAACCTGGGATCATGACTTGAGCCAAAGGCAGACACTTAACCAACTTAGCCACCGAGGCACCCCATATTTTGATATTGTTTTTAATGATTGTCAAATATGAAAAATACTCAAAACACAATTTATATAATATTCTCTTAGGCAGAATTCTTGTTAATAATGGTGGCTATGGATTTGTATCCATCTTTCAAGTCAATTTTATTATTTTAGATAGTTTTACTCAGTTGTTGTTATATCTGACTAGATCCTCTTTTTTAGCCTCTGTTTGAAGTGGAGAGTTCACATTAGAATTAAAAGCTTCAGCTTAGCCAATTTTTATTGTTGGTTTAGCTTGTGTTATTAATATGATCTTTAACTTACCATTTCCTTGCAGGTATCTTTGCAGTTACATGTCTATTTGTAAGAGTTATTTTAGTTGAAATTAGACTCTATAATTGCACATTTATTTAACCAGGCACATAAAAGCTGCGCTACATTGCAATATACTAAAAGTAGATGAATGAAGGAGCACAATTCTGAACCCTTTGCCCTTTGACGTTCTGACCAATAGACCCCAGGTAAAATGAGGAGTTTTTTATTTTAAATATTTATTTATGTATTTGAGAGAGAGAGAGAGAACCGAGGGAGAGGCAGAGGGAGAGGGAGGGAATCTCAAGCAGAACACCCCCTACCCGCCCCCCCACCCCCACACAGCACCTCTGTCCCTTGCTGCTGAGCCTAGGGCCTGAAGCAGGGCTGGATCTCACCGTGACATCATGACCTGAGCTGAAAACAAGAGTCACATACTTAACAGACTGAGCCACCCAGGCAGTTCAAAATGAAGAGTTTTAAAGTATAGTTTCAAAGGTAAAAGATAAAAAAGCCTCTCCTATGATTGCAAAATAAAAACATGTCAAAGATTTTATTCAACTCATTAATTAATGATGTAAATAGTAAAAAGGGAAAGTTGGATCAAAAAACAGTTAAGGAGCTAAATATTTATAGCTAATTTAATAAAGAATGTGAAAATAAAATCACTTGGTTACATATCTTATATGATGATAAACCATCTCTCTCAGAATTATCTCCTGTGCCTGGCATCTGCATTTGTACCAGAAAAAAAGTTGACAAATTAATATGCAATTTCACTAAGTTTTGGACCTCTAATAAAAAATAGTGATTTGAACAAAGTACATCCCAGTAAATGGTAATTCTTATAAGGTACCTATGCCCCATGTTGATCACCTTTAGTCAAATTTCCAAGTTATAAAGTATTTTTCTTAACACTCTGAAATGTGTTATTTTCAACACTTTCATAATAAGGATAAAATGCATGAACAAAACTGATCTAATTTAAGATACCAAGGCACAGTATGGCACAATCAGAATCGCTAATGGTCAGTGTTCTATTTCCCTTAGGGGCTGTTATCTGAGTCAGCATGATAACAAAAGATATTCTCTTTTATTTTTTTTTTTTTTAATTTTATTTATTGACAGAGGTAGAGAGTCCAAGCAGAGGGAGCAGCAGAGGGAAAGGGAGAAGCAGAGTCCCCACTGAGCAGGGAGCTCAGATCTATTTTGTTTAGGAAACATATTTCTTTCTCTGTGTCTTTAATATGTGTCATTACTAATCTTATTTATATTAGAGAGAGAGAGAGGGAGAGAAACAAACACAACAAGGTGCAGGGTGACACAAGAGATATCTGTAAGGATAGAGTGTGGCACACAGCAGAATATGGGCAAATCTTCCTGGGTGTGGTGTGTTAGGAATGGGTTCATAAGGGAGGGGACACTTCAGCTCTAAATCTTGAAGGGTTAGAAAACATTTTCCAGGTGGACAAGATGGAGAAAAGCCTGCGACTAGAGCTGGCAGTGTAGACAAGTGTGGATTATGAAGAGCATTACGAGTTTGGGGAAGTGGATGGGGATCTGGGTGTGAGATGGAGAAGTTCACAGAGGACAGAATAATAAGGATTTCTAAGCCACACAAAAAAATTGTACTTTATCAATGACAAACCTATTCTAACACACTTCACGCCCTGGTCTGGGGGAAAAATGGAGAAGCAAAAGTAGCTATTTCCATTAGAATCACTGGTAGATTTCCATTATAAGGTCCTCACTGACCTTTGGCATATGGGTTGCTGCTAATGCTATTACCCTGGTTCCTTCTACCTTCCTATCAATTTTCATCAGTAATGATCTTCATGATTGCTGTAAGCTACTGGACAGGTTAAAAACTGAGCTCAACAATTTCTACATTTTATGCCCTTAATAGCCGAAAATTGGTATTACATGCTCTCGAGGGGTTGCTATGGGACAGTGTGAGAATAGTGCTTAGAAAAGCATCATTTTAAAAAAGCTGGATTCTACTCCACACTTAATCATCTAACATG
This sequence comes from Mirounga leonina, assembly GCF_011800145.1. Lineage (NCBI taxonomy): Eukaryota > Metazoa > Chordata > Mammalia > Carnivora > Phocidae > Mirounga > Mirounga leonina. The sequence continues at coordinate 103,558,635 of NW_023270377.1, forward strand.
ACTCATTCCATCTCTTCTTGCAGTTTCTTCATCAATGAAATGGAAGTTAGGAGCTGTACATGGAGAACACCATTTGAAGCCCTTAAGAGCTAAGCTCTCATGGATACACACATGTGAAGGGAAAATACCTGCACAGAGTCAGGGCAGACTTGATTCATTTTTTTTTTTTTTTTAGGGTGGGCTTTAATTTAATGGATCACAGTTAGCTATTTAGCTAAAAGCAAAAACATTTCAAAATCAGAAGGATAGGCCAACGAAGGGTGAATAAATCTTTAAGAGCCAAGTTGGCAACCCCTCTCCAAAGACTATCCAGGAAAGATGAGGTCTCCAGGGTGAGTAGAGGCAACAGGCCTTCACAGCCTGAAGCAGGCAAATATTTTCAACATATATCCATTAGCTTTTGTTCCAAAGCCTCTGTTACATAGCAACTTTAAATTGTAATGTGACTTCTCAACTCTCTTTCTCCTCATGGAGAGAAAAAGTACAAGCCCAGGAATCGACTTTTAAATTTCCAAACACCTGCATTTCTAGTATGCAGTGACCAAACTGGCAGCCTGACCTTGAATCTTGACCCCTTATAAGCCTAGTTACCTTTGCCCTTCTGTGAGTCTACCATTGTGAAACTGATCTCATCTTGCTGTATTAATGGGATGACATCTTTGTGCCTGTTTTTTTTAAATGTTTTATTTATTTATTTATGAGAGTCAGAGAGAGAGAGAGGCAGAGGCAGAGGGAGAAGCAGGCTCCCCGCCTAGCAGGGAGCCCGATGCGGGACTTGATCCCAGGACCCTGGGATCATGACCTGAGCCGAAGGCAGACGCTTAACCATCTGAGCCACCCAGGTGCCCTTTGTGCCTGTTTTTGAAGGCTAGACCATTCTTGGTAAATAAACCACATAAATTTTGCAATGAATTATCTTGGTGGCTGGCTTACCCCAAAGACTGTATAGATGTTTTCTTTCATATTTTAGAAACGATTACATCTGTGTTCATTATTTCATGTAACTGATATGAGGGATAAGTATATTGAAAATATACATATAAATGAAGTATTACTCCCACTGGTTTTCAAATTTCATCTAAGATATTATAACTAGGGCATTACAGTTAGTGCATTTATAGCCTTTAACATCAAGACCTCCATTATAATTTAAAAGAGATTATTCTACTACTTTAATGAATATTTACTTATTAAAGAAGTTTCCAGAAACTAAAATACTAAAATTAAAAGAAATAATTCTCTTATTGTAGAATAGTAGTAACCATATTTGTGAATTGATAGGAGAAGAATAAGTCACAAGTTCAGATCCTAACTTGATTTAGTTAACAGTTTAACCCAGATTCCACCCAAGTTCTGCGATCTTTCAATTTTACAGAAGAATATACATTTTGCAGAACTTTAAAAGTAACAGAAATGATTACCATCATCATTACTTCTGAAAATTCTTAAGAAAAATTATCCCAAATTTGGAAATAAAGTGTATTGTTGGGAGAATACCCTTTAAATATCAGATGGTTTTCACTTTGCGTAATCCTCTTAGAAAAGCATCATTTTAAAAATGCTTTTTTTTTTTTTTTTTTGTGGGGGCCACTGCCCTAAACATCAAATTTATTGTACTGTTCTTACATTCCAAACCCAACCCCCCTCTCCCAGTGGGGGTCAGCAGAGGGAAGGATTTTCACAGTACCTGCATGCCTCCCTGCCAAACTTCCCCCTCTTAACCCTCAGTCCATTTATCTGTGGTCGCTGAAACGCAGCTAGGGACAAGGGCTGAGGAGAAATGGAAATCTCCTTTGGAGAACAGGAGGAAGAGGCTAGAGAACTTGATACCCGCCCCCCCACACACCCGAGGAGAACAGACGTCAGCAAACAGTCCATGCCATCCAGCCCAGTGAGCTGGGGGAGAGAGGAAGATGTAGGTAACTCCAGCACAGCTGGGCTTGCGGCTTAGGGTGCCAGAAGTGTAGGGAGGAGGCTGGCGCAGCAACATAGGAAAAGCGTTCTTTGCAGATCCATGAAAGGAAATTATTTTTTGGAGCCAAAAAGGAAAGACCTTGGGATACTTTCCTTTCCCCCCAGGTCCTTAAGAGCAGTGGGCAGCTTCTTCACACTCTCTGTTCAGGGGGCCACTTAGTGGCTGGGGGAACGGGCCTTGTGGAACAGGTACACAGAACACTGGAAGCCTCTGGAGGTGTTGTGGGGTGTAGCCACAAGCTCATAGCTGGAGAAGCCCACCTCTGGGGATGTCAGGTAGGAACTGAACTGCTCTGGCCTCAGCTGGATTCGATAGTAGTTCTTATAGATTGTTTCCGTGAGAGTCTTTCTCTTGCCATAGGATGACCAAGGTTGGGGCTCTAGGACCAGGATGCCCCCAGGATGTAGATGCAGATAGTTCCGGCGAAACATGCGCTTTAGCCCCTCATCTCCCCAGTTCAGATGCACCCACTTGGTGAGGCTTGAGGCAGAGCACCACATCATACTCGGGTGTTTGGGCCTCCACCAGCTCATCTCGATCCAGCACATAGTTACCCGTGAAGAAGACAACATTGTTGGGGAAGACTGGAAGACCATTTCCATCATTGCAAATGACAACCTCTCATTCTTTCTTCTGGCTGAGTGATATTATATATATACACACCATATATATATATATACCACATCTTCTTTATCCATTCATCAGTCAATGAACATTTGGGTGGAGGATGGGGGAAAGAGGTGATGATGGGGATTAAGGAGGGCATTTGTCGTGCTGAGCACTGGGTGATGTATGGAAGTGTTGAATCACTATATTGTACACTTGAAACTAATATCGCACTGTAAGTTAACTAACTGGAATTTAAATAAAAACTTGAAGAGAAAAAAAATAAGTATCAGATGGTTTTCTGTTTAGCAAGCCCCCAAAAAGATTATTGCTCTAGAAGAATGTATGTGGCTCAGATTTTGTAAATTACAATCTGATTAGAGCTCAGCGTTGCGAAGTTGCATGCTAACTTACAAGTTTCAGTCATAAATACAAGCCCCAAGATTGTATTTTATATGGGATTACCCAGGTTTATTCTAACATTCTTTTCTTTGGGGAGGATATAATGCTGCAAATCCCCAGTTCCTCCTCAAATGCTCTTGAAACTAGTTCCATTATTTTTACTGTTTGCTTCACTGATAATTTGAATAATTAAAATTATTAGTTAATATATTAAAATACTTATAATAGTGTTTGGCATGCAAAAATATTAACTATTAATATATCCTTTTGGTGGGGCCCCTAGATGGCTCAGTCAGTTAAGCATCCGACTTCAGATTTCAGTGCAGGTCATTATCTCAGGGTCATGAGATAGAGCACAGCCTTGGGCTCTGTGCTGAGCAGGGAGCCTGCTTAAGATTCTCTCTTTCGCTCTCCCTCTGCCCCATCCCCCTGCTTGTGTTTGCTCTCTCTTTCTCTCTCTCAAAAATAAATAAATAAATAAATAAATAAATAAATAAATAAATAAATAAAAGAAATAAAAAATAAACAAATATATATCCTTTTGGTAACACAATAATGTTTTAGAGCGAGACATATTGGATGAAAATCCAATCTTGGGTCATTTTAATTATGTAAATTTGGGTCCCTTAACCTTTCCAAATTCCCATGCCTATATATGACACACAGAGCAACTACCTCCTTTGTTGTGAGGGTTAAATAACATGAAGCATTTAATTTTTTTTTCAAAGATTTTATTTATTTATTTTACAGAGAAAGAGAGAGAGAGAGCACAAGCAGGGGGAGCAGCAAAGGGAGAGGGAGAAGCAGGCTCCCCACTGATCAGGGAGCCAGATGCATGGGCTACATCCCAGGACCCTGGGATCATGACCTGAGGCTTCCCGACTGAGCCACCCAGGTGCCCCAACATGAAACATTTTTAAAGTTCTTGGCAAACACTCACTAGGTACTCAGTAGTCACTGGCTACTGTTATTCAGTAAAAGACAATTGCCCTTGGAATGTGCACATAATAAACAATTGCTATGATGGATTGAGCAGTTCCATAATTGCGAGAGGGTGGGAGAGAACAAAGCGCCCACTCATACATCTATTGCTATAATAACTAGAATAAAATTGCCTGTGTTTTACTGGAGGATTCCCCCAACCAATGGCAGTGAAATTGGTAAAGAAACATTTCCCGTTCCCTTAATGTGCGAATTGCTGAAATGGATTTTCTTAAGTGAAAGATTTCTACTCCTAAATCCTTTTAAGTGTGTCCTAGTTCCCAGAAGGCCGGCTGGAAATTGCTCCCAGGCACCAGACATACATTTCAAAGTGCAATATTCAGTGAACTCTTCAGAATCTGCTTAATAATGAACTCTTGTGTGTTGACATGAGGCTAATATAGGTGATATATTGATTATAGTCCTGCTGAAATATGAACTTTTTCTGCATAACCAAGTGTCCTCAAGTAAGAAATGTAGACTCTCTGCCTGGACCAATTAGCAGGTGCATGAATTTGACTTGTCCTACTACCTCCTAGAGTTAATATTAATAAAAGAACTGGAGATGCTCACTGAATTTTCCTTTCTCCCTGTCTCCCTCGCTCTCTTTTGCTTTGCCCTTGTGAAAATCAAGTAAAGAATAAGTTGCCAAGGGCCAGTAACCATGCCTGTGATTAACGGGTGACCAATACTTTCAAGGGCAATGCTAATCAAAGTAGGGGCAGAGTTCAAACAAATAATTTTTGGCCCAGGATAGAAAAAAATTTGGTCAGGAAGAGGGGCAGAATGAAGAAGCAAAGAATAAAGAATCATCTGTACAGACTGTTATCTCCATGCGTGGAGTGTTTTTAGGCCTAAAATGGTTTTCATTTACCACCCAGCATGTTCAGAAGCTTCCTTGTTTTACTGTCAGCCGGTGTGTGTGCAAAAATTGCTAACTCTAGTGTTACTCTAAGATGAGAGCAATTAGAGAGGTAGCCTACCATTGAACATGTGTATGTGTATGGGAGTGAGGGCATACACCACTGAAGGTACTCCAGTAAAAAAAAAAAAAAAAAGGTGCTGTATGATATCATAAAAAAAATTGCAAGAGGGAAAGTGATTTGAAGGAGACACACACTATTTTGCACCATGGGCTGTCCTATACACTCTATATGTCCTGTGTTACCTTAGGGATCTCTTTAGACTATCTAGGCACAGTTCCCTCATCTGTAAAATGTGAATAATACTAGCAAAATGTGCAGGGATTTTGTTGGGAATAAATAAAAGCAGAAGTGTTGAGATGATTCAGTGAGAAAATGGATGTGAAAGCACAGTTCCTGATACTGAGTATATAGCTAATTGATGTCAGTTTCCATTCCTTAATCTAAGTTAGTGCTCCCTGCTAATTAATCTTAATTAACCCACGTTATTGTTCCCTAATAATTAGCATAGACATTACTGCAGTCTTTTGTTGCATATTTGCTCCTTGAGAAAGGTCTCCCAAGATGTCTGGCAATCTGAAACATCTAATTCTGCCTTAGAGACTCTCAACAAGGAAATATTTCATGAGGCAGTAATGAGACTCTCATTACAATATTGATGGCATTCTTGACTTTTCTAAAACAGAAATGTTTCTGGAAGCACCATCATCAAGTTTACAATTGCTATAGTTTCTAAAATCCATAGCCTCAGATGGATGCAATTTTTGCTTTTAAGGAAACATTTTAAGCTCAGTATTACATGAGGAATTGAGGACCAAGTGGCCCATTGGAAAATGCCCCACCATACAAATTCCCTAGCTCATCGATGAAAAAGGAACAGTACAGTTTACAAAGTCTTCTGCTAGACTCAGAGTGCCATGTAAAGATTATGGGTTCTGCTAGGATATATCTACTATGAATTAGGAAAAAGGAAAAAAAAAATCGCTTTCCTCTAGAGGGCAGAATTAGACCCATACCAAGGCACATGACTTGGTGAGCACAACTTAGGTTGACTTTAGTGCCCCTGTGCCCTAGCCAGGCATCTCTGTGTGGAGCGGGCGAAAAAATCATTTGAGAGTCTCCTGTTTGGTGTTGCTGTTTCACCAAGAAGCCACCTATTTTACCTCATTCCCCTTTCTTTTGAAATGTTGGCATTAATTTGCCTGGAGAATAATAAAATAAAAATAAAATAAAATAATTTCCAGATTGGTGGGAAATCTATTTCCAGTTAATGCTATTTCTTTTTTTCTTCTCATGAGAATAATACAATGAATATATCTTTCAAATTACATGGGTGAGCTTCTCTTTGGAGTGAGCTCAATGTTTGTTGTTTTTCTATTTCTTTTGTTATGCCTACTTATGGAATTTAAAGCAGAACTCTTATTGAAATTTAACTTTCCTTCCAAAATTTGTTTACATCATAATTATAAGTATTAATGAATTTCACTAAGTGAACACACCTGTGTAACCAGCTCCCTCTGCACCAGACAGATCAGCCATTTCTTGCATTTCTTGAGTGAGTAATGTTTCTTGATGCAAGCCTGAGGGATATTTGGTTTATTTGTTTTGCAGTTTTATTACAGAAAAACACAACTAATACACTAGTTAGAGAATACAGATGCTCTGTTTGAATGAAATGCTGACAGCAGCTAGAAGAGCATTCTTCTGCATGTCTATAATTCCACTCATGGATGGTCCTCAAAGATAGTAATGGAAGAACGTCCACTAAGTGAATGGAAATTCAGGCAATGTATCCTTTTGTCTACTTTTCATGGAAGGAGATAGAATCTGGGTGCATGGATCTACTCTGATTCATAGTTGTCTACTGACTCAGATAAAACAAGATTGGGAAATGGCTGACAAAGGGATCTGAGGGAATGGTATGTAAACAGACTACTTAGAGTGGACATAGCTTCTAAAGATATGCATGTTCCTTGTAAATGTCCATCAGAAGGCATTCACTGTAGCAGAGGGTCTCACTTCGAGAAGACAAGCCATCTTTTGATTGTCCACTGGCATTTATGTACTTATTTATTTCCAGTTTTATTGAGATATAATTGACATATAACATCATTCAACTTTAAGGTGTACAACATGTTGATTTGATACACTGATATATTGCAAAATAATATCCACTATAGCATTAGCTAATACCTCCATCACATCACATAATTATTATTTCCTTTTTTTTTTTTTTTGTGAGAACGTTTAAGATCTACTCTTTCAGCAACTTTAAAATATGTAATAGAGTATTATTAACTCTAAATGAATACCCCAGTGCTTGCTGACAGGGTCCATGGATAAAATGGCCAAGGCATCTAAAATGGAGTCTTGTATGAGCTCAACAGCTTGGAATTCTCCACAGTGCAGTTGCTTTGGTAGATTCTACTGCTGAATGCCTCAACTCCTAATAACAGAAGACAATGCTGAGTCCTCGGTTGATCCTAATCTACTATAAAACTACAAAAGCCACTTGAAAAAAGTTGACTATTTAGGTACATTTTTATGGAAAAAATGTTGATTTGTCTTTAGGGGAATATGAACTTATTTTAAAAGTGATTTCTGTTTTCATGATACAGGACTTCTGCCAGTACTAACATTCTGTTTCATGAATTGTCATGGAATTCCACATATGATCACCTCTTTCTAAGGTATTAATTTTATGGACAAGGAGGCTTAGCAATGGGCTCTAATCTATGGAATTCTCAGAAATATTCTTGTCATGAGCAGATCAGTGAATAAGAATCACATTGGAAGACATTACCCTGAGATGGTAGGAGTTTTTCCCCTGAGTTACAATATAAATATTAAATCAGCATCCAGCATCTGGTACTGTTTCCCCACACACTAGGGGGTACAGTTCTACATCTCACTATTATATCTGATACATCATGTTGGAAACTGTTTTGTTTCTTGTTTTCTCAACCATTGGCTTGATGAGTTCAAAGTCCTGGTCACTAAGAGGGAATCCTGCCACCATTGAACACAGTCATGGTTTCAATAAATTGAATTTTGGGAATGAGATATGACCACTTGGAGTTCTTTGTGCCACTGAATTGAGAGGTGGAGAAGGGGGCATCTGAAGTGGCTGAGATAATTGATCATGATTATTGTGGAGAAAGTGGTTGGATGCTACACAGTGGGTACAAGAAGGAATATGTGCATATCCTGAAGGATTTATTTCAGCACCTTTGAGTGCAGTCATATTAGTAATAAAGGCCAATTGTGAGAACAACAACATCAAAACACTTCTGAGAACTTGGATCTTACCAAAATAGATTCAACAGGAAAAACTTCTGAGGAACCAAGTTTTTAGAAGAAGGTAACACTAGAGATTATTCAGTTAAATTCCAGGAAAGTATTATTAATACCTATCTATATACTAAATACTCACATCAGTAAGACTGACCTGACTCTGTAGGTGTCAGTGTGTGTGTGTGTGTGTGCACGTGTGCATGCGCATGTGTTTGTACCTCATATTTTCCTTTGGAAATTTTCTCTTTTGAGCATTATCTAAATGCCTAGGAAAAATTCTGTCTCCAATCACTCACATTTAAAGAAAAGGCAAATCCCCTACCCTATTTTCACAAGATCGAGTCTTGAGTTGCTCTCAGTTATTATAGACATTTCACACCGTGGTACTAAGCAATACTAAGAGAGGTAAGAGCAATAGGGCTGAACTTTCTCCCTCAAGTTGTGAGGATAAAGAAGTGATTCAGGTGAGCAACTATAACAGAGATAAAGATATGCTTTGGTGAGGGTCCTAATACATACAAAGAGTGCTTCATGTTGACAAAGAGAGTATTTTCCTGATAGAGGACTATATCACCAGAGATTTCACAGCAGTATCTAAGACACATCAAGAAAGAGGACATAGTAAGAAAGGAGTTGAGGAGGAAAAAGGGCCAACAACAGCTCAGAGGGAAAGGGCAGTATGTGGCCTAAGAACGGTAAAGAAGCCCTAGTCTGGAACCTCACTGAATGTGTGGACCTTGCTGGAGAAGGCAAGTGACTCTAGGTCTTGGAGAACTCTGTTTATTCAAAAGAATGGTCTTGGTTGTTAAAGTTAAAGCAGAAAAGACCAGATAGAAGCAATAGTAGACAAATGCCATCATCTACTTTAAGTAAGTTCTGAGGATTTACAGACTCATTTCTGTTGGTCTTCTTCAAGCAACATATGTATTGTAATAACTAATTCCTTGCTCTTCTGATTGGCTGTCAACATCCAACCAGGAAAAACACAATTATCTGTTCTATTATGAATGTGGATTCTCAAAGAGGAGAGGCATTTACCACCAGCTACATTCTGAAATTCTTGTGTTCAAAAGCAATTATAATTATTATTGTTATTTTGCATTTATATAGCTGTATTTTATTTTCAAGAGCTTTACAATTGTGTTTGTCTGTGTCTTTCTATTTGCCTTCTTGCTCATCAGTGCTGTGAAATATATCAGGGTTATTGGCCTTATTGTGTGGATTAAACATTTGAAGTAATTAAGATTTGAAGGGAGTTTCAATTTATTTTTGGCTTTGGAAGAACAGTTCACAGGTAACAAGAGGTCCATTTTAAAGTGCAAAGGATGGGCTTACAGAAAAGAAAAACAAATACATTTTGCTTCTAGTAAATTAGGATAAGTCCATTTCACATTAAAGGCATTTTTAAACACTGAAACTTCTTTTCCATTAATCAGGAAAATATAATGCACTTGTTTAAACCAAAAACTTTTAATGCTAGATTTGCTCAAATTCTAACACTGTCTTTTTTTTTTTTAAGATTTTATTTATTATTTGACAGAGAATGAGAGAGAGAGAGAGAGCACATGAGAGGGGGGAGGGTCAGAGAGAGAGGCAGACTCCCTGCCGAGCAGTGAGCCTGATGCGGGACTCCATCCCGGGACTCCAGGATCATGACCTGAGCCGAAGGCAGTCGCTTAACCAACTGAGCCACCCAGGCGCCCCCTAACACTGTCTTTTACTCGTTGTGCAGTTCTGGCAAATTTCTTAATCTCATTGAATATCAAAGTATAAAAAATAACTAGTAACATGTTTTTAATTGGTTTTTCATTAATATTAATATCTTGTTTACACAATATCTAACAAATGTATGGAATATTGTAAAGAAAGAATGCATAGCATTCATTACTAACATAATTATCATCGTGACCAAATATTTATTAAAAATTCAACTTAAAAAATTCAGCTTTAGTTTCTTTATCAGAATAATATAGGCAATTATGTAATAAAATATTCTACAGCATTTTAAGAGATTACATTATATCCTTTTGTTTAAGATTTGTCATTATTTAAGATTTGTCAATAGCTAAAATGTCTTAATAATGTGTACATAAATATATATATACAATTGTCTCGCTTTTAATACTTGATTCATCAAAACTTCACTAATAATACACACCAAATTATATAAATATGTACAGCAAATATCATAAAAATCTACTAAGAATTGATTTTTGTGTAATCAAAAAACCTCAGATGTCCGAATTTTAGAGAAATGGTGCTATTAAATCACTAATTCTCAGAAGAAATGAATATATCAATAATTTGAACAGTGTAGAAAATAAGACCACAGATTGAGTGTTTAAGTATCAGACTTTGTCATGTCCATGAACTGTAGTGTGGGAGGAACAGGTGGAGATGGTAGATGGCCAGCCATCATATGTACCACATGCCAAAATTAAAGAGTTTCTTTGATACCTAAACACATTCTTCATTGCTTGCCCAAACTGATGTGGGCAGCCCAAGAGGAACAGTTGAGACCACTCTGAAGAAATGAGATTTCATGACATTAGAAAGGAGTTAATAGACCCACTCCAGGTAAGCAAACTAAATCCAAATTTCCAAACACATTCTGTACAAACCAAACATATCAGAAAGGACAGAAAATAAAACTGTGCACAACCCACCACTAGAGCTAAGCTAGGAGACACAAAAAGATACAGACTTCAATTCACTTGCAAATGGGTGAATAAAAGTCTGAAATTAC